>NC_074681.1:28948103-29258103 GCF_029448725.1 Salvelinus fontinalis | reverse complement strand
CCTCAAAGCATCAAAGCACAATCAGGCCAGGTCGTCGTGACCACCCACTGTATCATCACTCTCTCTCCGCTTTCTGTGTGCTTGGGCTGGCTCGCTAATGAATTTCAGGGTAGCTAGCACCTGCAGAAAAGCACTGCAGGCCAAGTACTCACTCTTGGCTCATTGGCATTTTTCTGCCATCATGGGAGCTGGCAGTCCAGATATATTATGGGGTGTGACTTGCCTTACTCATCCATCATTCCGGTTTGATTTGATTCCTAACCACAACTGTATTCCACGGATACTCCGGGTGTTATTATCATTCCAGAAGGCATCCAGGGGAGGCAACACTGAAAAGATATGAAGGATTGTGAATTTGCCTTTTGAATCGCAGGAACTCAGATCGATTTAGAACGTGTCCATAAATGTCTACACAATCTTATCAGACTTAATGTAATGTTGTGGTTAAGGTGATAACAATCTAGGTTTTTGCCTAGGAGAAATCTATATTTATGCCACAACTGTGTATGCAATGCACCTTCATAAATATGAAATGAGTTGCCGGAACATTGTGTCCTATCCAGTTCATTGCTGTTTTTCATCCGGGGAAATGTATTATTTTTTATGCTTTGTGATAAGTCTCTAATCACAAACTGTTAAATAGAAAGGTTGATAGAACTGCTGATGTACAGTACTGAACCTTTAATTGATCAGGTAGGTGCCTAAACTGTGTGTTTTCCAACAACCAACAACCCTTTCCCTTTTTCTTAGGGTCCAAGTTCATTTTGCTGCAGGGCAGTCAACTGGATGCGTCTGAATGGCTGAACCCGGCCCAGGTGTTGCTATACTACCAGCAGAATGCCAGCGGGCCTTGGATCAATGAGCTGTGTGGCCGTCGCATTCTGGACCCCTGTGAACACCAGTGTGATCCAGAGACAGGTACTATACCGCAGAGTGCATGCCACCGATTCTCACACTCTAACTCTGGCAACCAATTACATCTGTCTGCACTTTCATTGAACTTCAATATTGCATTTAAGTTAATTGTATTGTATTTTATTCAAAAAAGGTATACATACAAATGTGCATTGGATCCCCAGAGGATTGCACTTTAAAAAAAAGAATTAAAACACGTTTTTCAGGTTGTTCTCAAATGTATATGAATGTACAGAAAACAAGAAAGATCCAGAATGGAATGCAATGATATATTTGAGGTTGTATCACAAGCAGACCTGGCTTCAAATACATTTTCTGTGTTTTTAAGTATTTTAAAATAAACAGCCCAGTACTTTTATTTTAGTATTTGAATGGTTATTTGTAGAAAACCAAGAGGTCGACCAAATTGTATCTGTAAGTATTTTCAAATACTTATTTCAAATACTATTTTCAAATACCTAGGTTTAATGAAGGGGAGTGGGCCTCCCGAGTGGCGCAGTGGTCTAAGGCACTGCATCGCAGTGCAAGCTGTTCGTTCCATTAGATATTCTGGGTTAGAGTCCAGGCTCTGTCGCAGCCGGCCACGACCGGGAGACCCATGGGGCGGTGAACAATTGGCCCAGCGTCGTCCGGGTTAGGGGAGGGTTTGGCCGGCAGGGATGTACTTGTTCCATCGTGAACCAGTGACTCCTCCTGTGGCAAGCCGGGCGCAGTGCTCGCTGTTTCCTCCGACACATTTGTGTGGCTGGCTTCTGGGTTAAGTGGGCATTGTGTCAAGAACCAGTGCGGCTTGGTTTGGCTTGGTTGTGTTTCGTAGGACGCACAGCTCTCGACCTTCACCTCTCCAGAATCCGTACGGGAGTTGAAGCAATGAGACAAGACTGTAACTATCAATTGGATACCATGAAGTTGGGGAGAAACAGGGCTAAACAATTAAATAAATACAAAAATAAATGAATGGGTATTTGAAGCAGTGTATATGAGTATTTTCAAGTACTTTCCAAGTGTATTGAGATGTTTTGGGATGAGTTGGACTGTAGAGTGAAGGAAAAGCAGCCAACAAGTGCTCAGCATATGTGGCAACTCCTTCAAGACTGTTGGAAAAGCATTCCAGGTGAAGCTGGTTGAGAGAATGCCAAGAGTGTGCAAAGCTGTCATCAAAGCAAAGAAACGGTGGCTACTTTGAAGAATCTCAAATATATAATATCTTTGTTAATTTGTTTTTGCTTACTACATGATTCCATATGTGTTATTTCATAGTTGTGATGTCTTCACTGTTATTCTACAATGTAGATTGTAGAAAAAGAAAGAAATTAGTAGGTGTGTCCAAACTTTTGACTGGTACTGTACATATATATATCCATTTTAGAATATAGCTGTAACGTAAGAAACTGTGGAAAAAAGTCAAAAGTCAAGGGTCTGAATACTTATACACTTTACTCAGTACTTTGTTGAAGAACCTTTGGCAGTGAGTACAGCCTCAAGTTTTCCTATGGTATGACGCTACAAGCTTGGCATACCTGTATCTTGGGAGTTTCTCCCATTCTTCTCTGCAGATCCTCTCAAGCTCTGTCAGGTTGGATGGTTCAAGTCCGGGCTCTTGCTGGGCCACTAATGTTAAAAATTTTAAACATTAAAATACATTTTCCAACAGATTACACAATACATTAAGTTTGTTCCAGGCCTCTACTCTACTACAACACACACTCCAGGTGTACGTGTGTGTATATTGTGTATGTTATGTGTGTTTGTATGCTTGTGTTTGTACCTGTGTGTGTGACTCTTCACAGTCCTCGCTGTTCCATAAGGTGTATTTTTATCTGGGTTTTTTCCATCTGATTTTACTGCTTTCGTGAGTTACTTGATGTGGTATAGAGTTTCATGTAGGCATGGCTCAATGTAGTACTGTGCGCCTCCCATAGTCTGTTCTGGACTTGGGGACTGTGAAGAGATCTCTGGTGGCATGTCTTGTGGGGTATGCATGGGTGTCTGGGCTGTGTGCTAATAGTTCAAACTTGGTCATTCAACATGTCAACATGCACCAAGTCAGCTTTGTGCATTCAACATGTCAATACTTCTCACAAATACAAGTAGTGATGAAGTCAGTCTCTCCTCTACTTTAAGCCAGGAGAGATTGACATGCATAATATTAATGTTAGCTCTATGTGTATATTTAATGGCCAGACGTGCTACCCTTTTGTGGCACCTAACCATACGACTGGGCAGTAGTCCAGGTGCAACAAAACTAGGGCCTGTAGGACCTGCTTTGTTGATATCATTGTTAAGAAGGCAGAGCAGAGCTTTATTACTCATTCTGCCCCTGAACAAGGCAGTTAACCCACTGTTCCCTAGTAGGCCGTCATTGTAAATAAGAATTTGTTCTTAACTGACTTGCCTAGTTCAATAAAGGTTAAATACATTTTTTTTATATATTGAATTATGGACAGACCTCTCCCCATCTGAGCAACTGTTGCATCAATATGTTTTGACCATAACAGTTTACAATCTAGGGTTACTCCAAGCAGTTTAGTCTTTTCCACTTGCTCAAATTGCACATTATTTATTTACAAGCTTTAGTTGAGGTTTAGGGTTTTATAAATTAATTTATAAATTATTTTATAATTTAGATCTAACTTATTTCTTGCCACCCATTCTGAAATCTGACTGCATTTCTTTGTTTAGTGTTGCAGGTATTTCACTCACTGGAGTAGCTGACGTGTATAGTGTTGAGTCATCCGCATACATAGACACACAGGCTTTACTCAGAGCCAGTGGCAGGTCGTTAGTAAACGTTGAAAAAAGTAAGGAACCTAGATAGCTGCCCTGAGGAATGCCTGGACTATGTTGGAGAGACTACCATTAAAGAACACCCTCTGGGTTCTGTTAGACAGGTAACTCTAAATCCATAATATAGCAGGGGGTGTGTTGGGGTAGGTTCCTTGTTCCTTGTCAATCATTGGCTTATTGGTGAGAAAATCAATCAAACCTTTATTAATGCAATTGCAGACAGAAGTTGACAACGGAAACACAGCACGTATGTTTCAGAGTAAGTTCTGCAAAATAAAAAAGGTCAAAGTTTCTTTAATATACTTGCAGTCAATCCCTAGTGATGTAACTGCCTACGTCAACACCTTCTACTCATGAGACCAAGCCCATGCATATACAGTTATACAAACTTGCAGGAGAAAACAATAGTCCAGTTTTTTCTAAGGGCTCAGCAGTAATTTTCCATTCCTGTGTGGCTTACAGTGGTGTGTCTGACCTGTCTCTTATCTATTTACTCCCCTGCAGGGGTCTGTGTCGATGTATCTCTTTTAGTCTTGAGGCGCTTTCTCACAAACCCCCTGTTTTGACTGCAATGGCTCACACATCTGCTCAGACCGTTTCTTATAGGAGGCAGAGACTAAAAAAAGAACTGTGGAACAGTATTAAACCTTATAATGCATATATTACTAATCTGTCGTCCAGGATGGCCAAGATAAAGCGACCTGGCCAAGATAAAGCAAGCAGTGCAACACAAACAACAACACAGAGTTACACATGGAATAAACAAACATACAGTCAATAATAATATGGAAAAAGTCTATATACAGTGTGTCCAAATGAGGTAGGATAAGGGAGGTAAGGCAATAAATAGGCCATAGTGGCGAAATAATTACAGTATAGCAATTAAACACTGGAGTGATAGATGTGCAGAAGATGAATGTGCAAATAGAGATACTGGGGTGCAAAGGAGCAAAATAAATAAAATAAATAACAATATGGGGATGCGGTAGTTGGATGGGCTATTTACAGATGGGCTATAAAGTACATTGTCTTTTATTTAACCTGTCTAGGATCAGCGTGGCGCTAGCGGCACACCCCCCCCCCCCACTGAAAAACCAGTGCCGCGAAATTCAAAAAAAATATTTTTTTTAAATATTTAACTTTCACACATTAAAGTCCAATACAGCTAATGAAAGACACAGATCTTGTGAATCCAGTCAACATGTCCGATTTTTAAAATGTTTTACAGGGAAGACACAATATGTAAAGATGTACATCTATTACCTAAAAACACATTAGCATAATCCACCATCTTTTATTTGTCCACCAACACCAGTAGCCATCACCAATTCGGCTAAACTAAGATATTTATAGCCCCTAACCAACAAAAAAACTCATTAGATGACAGTCTGATAACATATTTATGGTATGGGATAGGTTTTGTTAGAAAAAAGTGCATATTTCAGGTATATGGCATAGTTTACAATTGCACCCACCATCACAAATGGACTAGAATAATTACAATGAGCAACGTGTTTACCTAACTACTAATCATCAAACATTTCGTAAAAATACACAGCATACACGAATCGAAAGACACAGATCCTGTGAATACAGACAATATTTCAGATTTTCTAAGTGTCTTACAGCGAAAACACAATAAATCGTTATATTAGCATAGCACATAGCACATAGCAGCCCAGCATTGATTCTAGCCAAAGTGGGCGATAACGTCAACATCGCCAAAAATATATTAATTTTTTCACTAACCTTCTCAGAATTCTTCAGATGACACTCCTGTAACATCATATTACACAATCCATATAGTTTGATCGAAAATGTTTATATTTAGCCACCAAAATCATGGTTAGACAATGTGAAATGTAGCTCAGCTGGTCAGAAAATGTCCTTGCGCCACTTAGACAGTGATCTACTCTTATACATAAATACTCATAAACGTGACTAAAAAATATAGGGTGGACAGGGATTGATAGACAATTTAATTCTTAATACAATTGCGTTATTACATTTTTTAATTTATCCTTACTTTTCAATACAGTTTGCGCCAAGCGAAGCTACGTCAAAAAACATGGCGTCCTAAGCCACTAAAATGTTTCGACAGAAACACGATTTATCATAATAAAAATGTCCTACCTTGAGCTGTTCTTCCATCAGTATCTTGGGCAAAGGATCCTTTCTTGGGAGAAATCGTCTTTTGGTGGAAAGCTGTCCTCTTGCCATGTGGAAAAGTCAACTGCGTTCGGGATGAACTGAAAAGCGTGCCCAACTTTTCACATCGTTGCAAAAATAAATGTCCCAAAATCGCACTAAACGGATATAAATTGCTATAAAACGCTTTAAATTAACTACCTTATGATGTTTTTAACTCCTATAACGAGTGAAAAGATGACCGGAGAAATATAACAGGCTAAACTAACGCTTGGAACAGGTGCGCGCCGGTGTCCACTTTGCTCATGACGCAGCTCCCAAAGAATGACTAGCTTCAGGGTTTTTTCATTTGTAGGGCCTGTGAACGTGCAATCGACCCCGTTGGAATCGTCATCACGTAAAGGCATCCAGGGGAAGACGTAAGAAGTGTCCGTATAGTCATAGCAACGACAGTGCCCTTTTAAATGACTTCAGAAGAGTGGCCAACATTTCTCAAATCTGACTCCATGTCAGGGAAATTGCTGTAGAATGGGCTCTGTTCCACTTAGAGACAAAATTTCAACTCCTATAGAAACTATAGACTGTTTTCTATCCAATAATAATAATAATATGCATATTGTACGATCAAGGATTTTGTGGGAAGCCGTTTAAAAAATTAGCCAAATTAGCATAAGTAGTCTAAACAGCGCCCCCATCCCCAACAGGTTAACTGACTTCAGAACAGTGGCCAACATTTCTGAAATCTGAATCCATGTCAGGGAAATTGCTGTAGAATGGGCTCTGTTCCACTTAGAGACAAAATTTCAACTCCTATAGAAACTATAGACTGTTTTCTATCCAATAATAATAATAATATGCATATTGTACGATCAAGGATTTTGTGGGAAGCCGTTTCAAAAATTACCCAATTAGCATAAATAGTCTAAACAGCGCCCCCATCCCCAACAGGTTAATCAAAATGATGTCGAACAAAACAATAAACACTACAAAAACAAACTGTGAAGCTAAAGGCTAATGTGCCCTAAACAAAGTCAACTTCCCACAAACACAGGTGGGAAAAAGGGCAGCCTAAGTATGGTTCTCAATCAGAGACGATAGACAGCTGTCCCTGATTGAGAACCCTACCCAGCCAAAACATAGAACTACACAACATAGAACATAGAATACCAACCCCAACTCACGCCCTGACCAAACCAAAATAGAGACATAAAAAGGATCTCTAAGGTCAGGGCATGACAGTAACCCCCCCCCCCCCCCCCCCCCCCCCCCCAAAAAACCTAAACCTATAGGGGAGGGTCTGGGTGGGTACATCTATCCGCTGTGGCGGCTCAGTTGCGGGATACAGACCCCGCTCCACCACTGGCTCATCCCACTTTGGTGGCACCTCTGGTGCGGGGACCCTCCTCTTCGACCCCGGACTGGGGACCTTCGTTGCGGGCCACGGACTGGGCACCCTCGTTGCGGGCCACGGACTGGGCACCCTCGTTGCGGGCCCCGGACTGGGCACCCTCGTTGCGGGCCCCGGACTGGGCACCCTCGTTGCGGGCCCCGGACTGAGCACCCTCGTTGCGGGCCCCGGACTGGGCACCCTCGTTGCGGGCCCCGGACTGGGCACCCTCGTTGCGAACCCGTACTGGGCACCCTAGTTGCGGGCCCCGGACTGAGAACCCTCGTTGCGGGCCCCGGACTGGGCACCCTCGTTGCGGGCCCCGGACTGGGCACCCTCGTGGCGGGCCCCGCACTGGGCACCCTCGCTTGAGGCTCCGGACTGGAGACCGTCGCTGGAGGCTCCGGACTGGAGGTCGTCGCTGGAGGCTCCGGACTGGAGGCCGTAGCTGGAGACTCCGGACTGGAGTCCGTAGCTGGAGACTCCGGACTGGAGACCGTCCCTGGGGCTCCGGACTGGAGAACGTCGCTGGAGACTCCGGACTGGAGGACGTCGCTGGAGGCTCCGGACTGGAGAGCTTCGTTGGAGGCTTCGTGCCATGACTCCTCACTGGAGGCTTCGGACTGGCTTCGGACTGGCTCCGGACTGGAGAACGTCTCTGGAGGCTCCGGACTGGAGGGCTTCGTTGGAGGCTTCGTGCCATGACTCCTCACTGGAGGCTTCGTGCCATGGATCATCACTGGAGGCTTCTTGCCATGGATCATCACTGGAGGCTTCTTGCCATGGATCATCACTGGAGGCTTCGTACCATGGATCATCACTGGAGGCTTCGTGCAATGGATCATCTCTGGAGGCTTCGTGCAATGGATCATCACTGGAGGCTTCTTGCCATGGATCATCACTGGAGGCTTCGTGCCATGGATCATCACTGGAGGCTTCGTGCCATGGATCATCACTGGAGGCTTTGTGCCATGGATCATCACTGGAGGCTTCTTGCCATGGATCATCACTGGAGGGAGGAGACGTATGGGCAGTCTGGTACGTTGAGCTGCCACAGGGCTCACCAGGCTTGGGAGACATACAGGAGGATTAGTTCTAGATGCAGGCACAGGACGTACCAGGCTGGAGAGACATACAGGAGGCCCTGTCCTTCTGGGGACAGGCACAGGATACACTGGGCTGTGGAGGCTCACTGGAGGTCTTGAGCGTAGAGCCTGCACAACCCGTCCTGGCTGGATGGTTATTTTCGCCCTGCAGATGCGAGACGCTGGCACAGGACGCACTGGGCTGTGCAGATGCACCGGAGACACAGTGCGCAGAGCCGGCGCAGGATATCCTGGGCCATAGAGATGTACTGGCGGCCAGATGCGCTGAGCCGGCACCCTCCGACCTGGCTGGATGCCCACTCTAGCCCTGACGATTCGGGCAGCTGGAAGGTAGCGCGGGGCTGTGCACGAGCACTGGAGACACCGTGCGCTCCACCGCATAACACGGTGCCTGACCAGTACGACGCTTGCCACGGTAAGCACGGGGAGTTGGCTCAGGTCTCCAACCTGACTCAGCCACACTCCCCGTGTGCCCACCCCGCCAAAAATTGGGAGCTGCCTCTCGGGCTTCCTTGCTAGCCGAGTCCCTTCGTAACGCTGCCGCTCTACTCTTGCTGCCTCCAGTTCCTCCCGTGGACGGCGATACTCCCCAGCCCGCCTCCAGGGTCCCTTGCCGTCCAGGATCTCCTCCCAAGTCCATGAATCCTGGACACGCTGCTCCTCCTTACCACGTGCTTGGTCCGTTGTTGGTGGGAAGTTCTATCACGGCTGCTAAAAGAAGAGGACCCACGCTGCACCTTGGTCCTCTTCTTTTCACGGCCGTGACAGTCGCTCTGACAGCTGGTGCTTAAAGTTAGTGAGGGAGATATGAGTCTCCAGCTTCAGTGATTTTTGCAGTTCGTTCCAGTCATTGGCAGCAGAGAACTGTAAGGAAAGGCGGCCAAAGGAGGAGTTGTCTTTGGGGGTGACCAGGGAAATATACCTGGTGGAGCGCATGCTACGGGTGGGTGCTGCTATGGTGACCAGTGAGCTGAGATAAGGTGGGGCTTTACCTAGCAAAGACTTATAGATGACCTGGAGCCAGTGGGTTTGGCGACGAATGTGAAGCGATGGCCAGCCAACGAGAGCAGTGGTGGGTAGTATATGGGGCTTTGGTGACAAAACGGATGGCACTGTATATAGACTGCATCCAATTTGCTGGGTAGAGTGTTGGAGGCTATTTTGTAAATGACATCGCCGAAGTCAACGATCGGTAGGATAGTCAGTTTAATGAGGGTATATTTGGAAACATGAGTGAAGGATGCTTTATTGTGAAATAGGAAGCCGATTCCAGATTTAATTTTGGATTGGAGATGCTTAATGTGAGTCTGGAAGAAGAGTTTACAGTCTAACCAGACACCTAGGTATTTGTAGTTGTCCACATATTCTAAGTCAGAACCGTCCAGAGTAGTGATGCTGGACGGGCGGGCAGGTGTGGGCAGCGATCGGTTGAAGAGCATGCATTTAGTTTTACTTGCATTTAAGAGCAGTTGGAGGCCAAGGAAGGAGAGTTGTATGGCATTGAAGCTCGTCTGGAGGTTAGTTAACAGTGTCCAAAGAAGGGCCAGAAGTTTACTGAATGGTGTCGTCTGCGTAGAGGTGGATCAGAGAATCACCAGCAGCAAGAGCGACATCATTGATGTATACAGAGAAAAGAGTTGACCCGAGGATTGAACCCTGTGGCACCCCCATAGAGACTGCCAGAGGTCCAGACAACAGGCCCTCGGATTTTACACACTGAACTCTGTCTGAGAAGTAGTTGGTGAACCAGGCGAGGCAGTCATTTGAGCAACCAAGGCTGTTGAGTCTGCCGATAAGAATGTGGTGATTGACAGAGTCGAAAGCCTTGGCCAGGTCGATGAATACAGCTGCACAGTATTGCCTCTTATCGATGGCGGTTATGATATCGTTTAGGACCTTGAGCATGGCTGAGGTGCAACCATGACCAGCTCGGAAACCAGATTGCATAGTGGAGAAGGTACGGTGGGATTCGAAATAGTCGGTGATCTGTTTGTTGACTTGGCTTTCGAAGACCTTAGAAAGGCAGGATAGATATAGATCTGTAGCAGTTTGGGTCTAGAGTGTCTCCCCCTTTGAAGAGGGGGATGACCGCGGCAGCTTTCCAATCTTTAGGGATCTCAGACGATACGAAAGAGAGGTTGAACAGGCTAGTAGTAGGGGTTGTAACAATTTCGGCAGATAATTTTAGAAAGAGAGGGTCCAGATTGTCTAGACCGGCTGATTTGTAGGGGCCCAGATTTTGCAGCTCTTTCAGAACATCAGAACATCAACATGTTTGGATATGGGTGAAGGAGAAATGGGGAGGCTTGGGAAAGTTGCTGTGGGGGGTGCAGGGCTGTTGCCCGGGGTAGGGGTAGCCATGTGGAAAGCATGGCTAGCTGTAGAGAAATGCTTATTGAAATTCTCAATTTTTGTGGATTTATCGGTGGTGACAGTGTTTCCTAGCCTCAGTGCAGTGGGCAGCTGGGAGGAGGTGCTCTTATTCTGCAAATTTCTGTTTGAAAAAGCAAGCCTTTGCTTTCCTAACTACCTGTGTATATTGGTTCCCAACTTCCCTGAAAAGTTGCATATCGCGGGGCTATTCGATGCTATTGCAGAACGCCACAGGATGTTTTTGTGTTGGTTAAGGGCAGTCAGGTCTGGAGTGAACCAAGGGCAATATCTGTTCCTGGTTCTACATTTTTTGAATGGGGCATGCTTATTTATGGTGAGTAAAGCACTTTTAAAGAATAACCTCTACTGATGGAATGAGGTCAATATCCTTCCAGGATACCCGGGCTAGGTTGATTAGAAAGGCCTGCTCGCTGAAGTGTTTTAGGGAGCGTTTGACAGTGATGAGGGGTGGTCGTTTGACCGCAGACCATTACCATTACGGACGCAGGCAATGAGGCAGTGATTGCTGAGATCCTGGTTGAAGTCAGCAGAGGTGTATTTGGAGGGCAGGTTGGTTAGGATGATATCTATGAGGGTGCCTGTGTTTACAGATTTGGGGTTGTACCTGGTAGGTTCATTGATTATTTGTGTGAGATTGAGGGCATCAAGTTTAGATTGTAGGATGGCTGGGGTGTTAAGCATGTCCCAGTTTAGGTCACCTAACTGTTCACATATGGTGTCCAAGTCACAGCTGGGGGCAGATGGTGGTCTATAGCAAGTGGCAACGGCAATAATACATCAATCATTTGGTGCAGCACCTAACATGACCCCAAGGGGACCCCCATCAGGTGTAAAGCCATAACATATACATATTTCAGAAGCATACTATGATTGATAATGTCAAAAGTCACAAGGAAATCTTACAAAACAGCTCCCACAATCTTTTTATTATCAATTTCTCTCAGCCAATCACCAGTCATTTGTGTAAGTGCCTTGCATGTTGAATGCCATTCACTATAAGCATGCTAAAAGTCTGTTGTTAATTTATTTATTATAAAATAGCATTGTATCTGGTCAAACACTATTTTTTCCAAAAGTTTACTAAGGGTTGATAACAGGCTGATTGGTCGGCTATTTGAGCCAGTAAAGGGTGCTTTACTATTTTTGGGTAGCGGAATGACTTTGCTTCCCTCCAGGTCTGAGGGCACACAGTTTTTTGTAAGCTTAGATTGAGGAGATGGCAAATAGGAGTGGCAATATCGTACTCTATCATCCTCAGTAATTTTCCATCCAAGTTGCCAGACCCAGGTGGCTCGTCATTGTTGATAGACAACAATCATTTTTTCACCTTTTCCCCACTCACATTACAGAATTCAAAATTACAATGCTTGTCTTTCATAATTTGGTCAGTTATACTTGGATGTGTAGGTTCGGCGTTTGTTGCTGGCATGTCATGTCTTAGTTTGCTTATCTTGCCAATCATTTTTTTATTAAAGTATACTGCACAAAAATATAAACGTAACATGCAACAATTTTTAAGACTTTACTGAGTTACAGTTCATATAAGGAAATCAGTCAATTTAAATAAATAAACTCGACCCTAATCTATGTATTTGACATGACTGGGAATACAGATATGCATCTGTTGGTCACAGATATCTTAAAAAGGTAGGGGCGTGGACCAGTGTCTTTTGTGATCACCATTTGCCTCATGCAACGCGACTCATCTCTTTCGCATAAAGTTGATCAGGCTGTTGATTGTGGTCTGTGGAATGTTGTCCCACTCCTCTTCAATGGCTGTGTGAAGTTGCTGGATATTGCCGTGAACTGGACACACTGTCGTACACATCGATCCAGATCATCCCAAACATGCTCAATGGGTGACATGTTTGGTGATTATGCAGACCATGGAAGAACTGGAACATCTTCAGCTTCCAGGTATTGTGTACAGATCCTTGTGTCATGGGGCAGTGCATTATCATGGTGATGGCGGTGGATGAATGGCACGACAGTGGGCGACAGGATGTTGTCACGGTATCGTTGTGCATTCAAATTGCCATTGATTAAATGCAATTGTGCTTATTGTCTTTTGCTTATGCCTGCCAATACCATAACCCCACCAACACCCTAGGGCACTCTGTTCACAACAATGACATCAGCAAACCGCTCGCCCTCACAACAGCTTCTTGATATGCCACACCTGTCAGGTGGATTATCTTGGCAAATGAGAAATGCTCGCTAACCGGGATGTAAACAAAGTTGTGCACAAAATTTGAGATAATAAATTTTTTGTTGCATATGGAACATTTCTGGGATATTATATTTAATCTCATTAAACATGGGACCAAAACTTTACATGTTGTGTTTATATTTTTGTTCAGTGTAGTTGGCAATATCAGTGGGTTTTGTGATGAAGGAGCCGTCTGATTCAATGAATGATGGAGCTGAGTTTGCCCTTTTGCCCAAAATTGAATTTAAGGTGCTCCAAAGCTTTTTACTATCATTCTTTATATTATTTATCGTTGTTTCATAGTATAGTTTCTTCTTTTTTTTATTCTGTTTAGTCACATGATTTCTCAATTTTCAGTAGGTTTGCCAATCAGTTTTGCAGCCAGACTTATTTGTCATTCCTTTTGCCTCATCCCTCTCAACCATACAATTTTCAATTCCTCATCACAGGGATTTAACAGTTCTTACAGTGATTTTCTTAATGAGTGCATGCTTATTAGTAACTGGAGTAAGCAATTTCATAAATATGTAAAGTGCAGTGTCTGGTTGCTCCTCATTACACACCATAGACTAGCAAATATTCTTTACGTCATCAACATGCTGTTGGAATCACTACAACACCTCTTGTAGGACCTCTTATTAGGTCCAGCCTTTGAAACTTTGGTTTTCCTAGATATGGCTACCATATTTTGATCAATACATCGGATGGATTTGGATACTGCTTTAAATCAGATTTCTGCAGCATTAATAAAGACTTAGGAATCAATACATGTGGACGATTCATTTCTGTGCTGTGTAGAAATACCGTGGTAGGTTGACTGATAACCTGAACCAGGTTGCAGGCACTTCTCACAGTTTGAAGCTTTTTCTTGAGTGGGCAGTTTGATGAAAGCTGGTGAATATTTAGGTCACCCCAAAAATATTCCATCTCTGTTGATATCACAAACATTTTCAAGTGTGGATGCATAATATACCGGTGAACATATCAGAATCGGACGATATTAGCTAAAAATGCAAACATCGGTGTCGGCCCGATGTCTAGTTTAACACCGATGTGAAAAACCGATGTCAAAGCTGACATACATACCTATATAAAGTAGGGACATGACACATGAGATAATGACGCCACGTAAAATTCCTAACCTAGCCTACAATTACTGTGTGGTTTGAGCAGTCAACAAGTCAAGCAGTCTTTTGAAAGAGTAAGAACGTTTCAACGAGATAGCTCAAAGGCGAAAACCATTAACGCCAAGATAGTGGAATTCATTGCCCTTGACAATCAACCATTCTTATTGGCTTTCGCGACTGGTCGAGCATGATGTTGCCCTACCAGAGTTACACAGTAATAGCGTCACTGCTCTTAGCTTCACGACATACTATAGAACACCGTTTGGGTCTTTGCTTGTCAAAAGAAATACACGTCAAATAACACTATTTGACAATACCACTATTTGTCACGTTAAATAACCTTTTAATTTGACATGTCAAATAACACAGTTCTATTATAGAATGTTGTGTGTTCTGAATTTGCACGTGCAAGCCAAGCGCCACCACTACTATCAGTAGCACAGTCAAAGCTGTACAAAAAGTCTGCAAACAAGCAAACATCAGACATGAACATTGTGTTTACAATACCGCATTGGTAATAAAGCATTATTTGTTTGACCACAACTTCTGGGGTAGCTAGCTAGCTTTAGCTTGGTACCTAGCTAGCACCAATACAATCAGCCTGAAAACAATGACCAGTAGAAACTGCAGTCATTTTCATTGTTCTTAGCAATGATTTAGGAATCCTGGTAGTAGTGGTGGCGCTTGGCTTGCACGTGCAAACTCAGAACATTCATCTGGCTAGTGAGGCTTGACCTGACTGGGTTATGTGTTGTGAAGCTAGCCGCAATAAGGATTAGGCCCAATAGTGGAATTTGTGGTTTGCCTTCAAAATAAAAGTACCTCTTTGAAAGTGATGCAGAGGGTTACAAGGTGGAATCATGCCATATTTAGACGAGATGATGTTAACCTTTTGTCAATAGGGGGGCGCTATTGTCACTTTGTAAAAAATCGTGCACAAATTAAACTGCCTCGTACTCTATTCACATTTTTATGTATTTACGTATTTAGACTTGCCATAAAAAGGGGGTTGAATACTTATTGACTCAAGACATTATAGCTTTTAAAAAACATTTAAAAAATCAATTTGACATTGTGGGGTATTGTGTGTGTGGCACAAAATCTCAATTTAATCCGTTGTTTAATTCAGGCTGTAACAGAACCAAATGTGGAAAAAGGGAAGCTATGAAGCAGGTTGAGAGAAAGCCAAGAGTGTGCAAAGCTGTCATCAAGGCAAAGGGTGGTTACTTTGAAGAATCTCAATTATAAAATATATTTTGATTTGTTTAACACTTTTTTGGTTACTGTGTTATTTCATAGTTGTGATGTCTTCACTATCATTATACAATGTAGATAATAGCAAAAATAATAAAAAGACCCTTGAATGTTTAAGGTTGTCCAAACTTCTGACTGATACTGTATATTACTTAATACTGCCAGGTTTTGGTGTTGTTTTTCAGCTAGACATTTCATTATACTGGGTAGGTTTTCACCAATGAAGCCTGCTCTATTGTAATGCTCTTTTCTGGTATGGCTATAAAAACAGACTGAGTGGAAACACATTTTTCTTTAGATTTTTAGTTATTCACCTCTGTTGTAGATTTCGCTGAATCTGTCACAATTCCGATGGTGAAATGAAGGAGTCAGGTGCAGAGAGCAGGGTAATTCTGAGCAAGTGGAATTTATTATTTCAACCAGAAATAATCTATGAGACGACTACGCCACACAACAAAGGGCGCGTCAAAAAATACTGTCCAACATAAATTAGGACAGAATCCACTATACAAAAACACCACCACAACAAACAGAATAACAAGCCCGCACAAAAGTCGGCGGGCCAACTGGGTTTAAATAACAGGCTCCATCCTCGGCGGGATTCGTAACAGAATCTCTCTAATGATCAGTTTAATATAGAACGTGTGTACCATGCTACTGACTATCATTGTAGAAATGTCAGACTTTTGGAAAAAATAAGTTCTCTCCATGTTTGCATCCATAATTCAAGATAGACCGGTGTCTTCGGTCTACTGAAAGGTGAATTCTCAGACCTAAATGAATAAAAAGTTGGTCCATTGGGGGGGACACCACCTGGATTCCTTAAAATGTAATACATCATTTGAGCCCCTCTCTTTTAAAATGGAATATAGAATAGGAGGCCTGGTGCAATGCCTAACTACATAGTGTTTTGCATATGATGCATGCTTAATGAAACCCTCTCTACTCTCCGTGCCTGGAAAGATTGCAAGGTAGTAGATGCTCGCTAACTACAAGTCGAGCTCAATCCTTCTCAGGGAGAAGATGCTGATGAAAACAGGGATGGGTTGTGACTATAACTGTGGTTCTGCAAATATTAAAAGAGATTGTGAATTTGAAACATACCTCTGTGTTCGGCTGGGATGAGTGCTGGAGGTGCTATAGGCTGTTGTTTATGTTTCGTCTTACTGCTATATTCTGCTTCCCCCTTCAAGCATATCAGACATTTATTACACAGAAACAAACTTTGTTTTGTTCTCTGGTTTACATATGTTCCGCAGACCTGAACATTTTATGAATCCAACATACATTTTGAGTTAAAACGTCATGGATGAAGGACTTAATATGTGCAACTAGCTGCATTTTCTTTACTCATGCAAGGTGGCACTCAAAAATAACAGGAGTGTTTGGAATATGAATGTATTGGGGCTTACTAAATCTAACATGTATAGATTGAGCTTGTGCATTGTCACTGCATATAAGATAATTGTGCAATTTAGACATAATATGATATAATTACTGATAGTTCAAGGAAACTTTATTGTCAAGTGCATGTCACTGGCGTTTAGTTGGACATTTGGTTGAGACAGCTAAGTACATATTAATATTCAGTCAGTCACTTGAGACATGAAGAACCCAGTAACATAACATTTTTTAAACACATTACCTGTATAACACATTAGGACACTTTCACTTTCCATCATTTGCAGTAAAAGTAATAGCATCACATTAATGGGCAAAAATCACTTCATAATGAGTACTTAATTATTGTAATTGTAGCATGATGTATTGGGCCCAGACTAGCATTTTAATGTTAAAGCTAACTCTGGTGAAAGTTTGAATTGGTATGACTCATCATTTCACTTAATCCTTATTTGTATACACCCACCATCTATAAAGGGAGTAAATTACCACTCAATCTGAGCTCTGAAAAATCCCATTTAGATTTCAAACTCTGAATACCTGATGCTTGGACTTGTTTAAACCCCTAAAACAACTGCTGGTTAACACACCAGGCCTACAGATATGTTATTCAATATATTTACCATCAAGTTGTGTACAGGAAATATGAGCAGCTACATCAGATATGATTACCTTCATCCTGGCATTCTGTGACAGTTAACCTTTGCACTAACATTTGTATTTGAAAATCAGGAGCTAATGCATTCTCCCCCGTATCCCCTGTATAACACGCTCAGGGCATGTCTGTCATTGGAAGTATACAGTAGCTAGGTCCCTGCTCTCAATGTGAATCCCCATCAATCTGGTTGAATCAGGTTAGGGCGACATCCCTCCTCCTGTGTGCTGACAGAAGGCATCAGCAGAAAAGAGCAGCTCCCCTGTTTCTGATGGCTGTAATAACTAGCACTGATCAGGAGGCTGCTGGAGAGCAACTAGCCTGACCAGCACAGTTCTTGGGCTGTGTCCAAAATAGCACCCTATTCATTTTATAGTGCTCTATAAATATATATTGAAATGGTGCCATATCCGACACATCCTTTGTCTGTGCTGATGCTGGCAAATATAAAATAATCACAGTCCTGGAGTAATTAAGGAGACAGGTGAATCGATCTCACTGCAGAGAATGCCATTGTTTTATTGTACTCCCGTTGCAGGTGACTGTCTATGCTTAGATGGCTACATGAAGGACCCTGTCCATAAGCATCTCTGTATTCGCAACGAGTGGGGTCCAAATCAAGGGTAAGTAACAATATGGCCTCTAATGGTCCTGCATGCTAAATCAGATATTGACATGGCAGCTCTTAGTTAAAAAGCTTTATTACAGCCTCCCGAATGGCGGAGTGGTCTAAGGCACTGCAGGTGTCACAACAGATCCGGGTTCGATCCCGGGCTGTGTCACATCCGGCCGCGACTGGGAGACCCATGAGACGGCGCGCAATTGGCCCAGCGTTGTCCGGGTTAGGGCAGTGTTGGACTGCCCGGGAAGTCCTTATCCCATCTTGCACGCTGACATGGTCACCCGTTGTACCGTGTTTCCTCTGACACATTGGTGCGGCTGGCTTCTGGGTTAAGCGAGCAGTGTGTCAAGAAGCAGTGCGGCTTGGCAGGGTTGTGTTTCAGAGGACGCATGGTTTTCGACCTTCGCCTCTCCCAAGTCCATATGGGAGTTGCAGCGATGGGACAAGACTATAACTACCAATTGGATAGCACAACATTTCTAAATATAGAAAACATTTAATAAATACTGTAGCTTTATTACACAGCAGAACTGTGAACACTATAGTTGGGTCTAACATGAAATGTGGAGTACAAGCAGATGGATGTTTTAAAATCCTTCCCTGAATTCTAGAATGCTACCAACTTTTATCACCCATATACATCACTTGAAAAGAATTTGCCTGCTGCTACAGGGCCTTCGCAGTTCTGATGTTAGAAATTTGCTTTTTTTCACTATACATCTGAATTGTGTCACACATTTCTCAACCTCCCTTATCTCCCTCCCTCCCCAAGTGATTTTCCTTTCTCCCGTGCAGTCAGTCTTTGACAGGGAAAGCCTACAGGCTCAACTTAAATGTTTAATGACTGGTCCCTCTGGTATAAGGCCTTTATCAGGTTTTAGCTGCTCTTTTGCCAATAGTAACAGCTTACTCAGAGAAGCAGCAGCTCCTTGTCACAATTTCTCTCACACTGTAGCAGATTCAAGTCTCCCAGCTGACTGTGTTTATTAATCTCCATCATTCTTCCCCTCTCCTCTCCCAGCTCTGGTAAATAGACACAAGCATAAGTCACATCCCATGTCAGGCAACTGAGGAACTGATTTTTTTATCAGTGTGTTTACCCACAGCATCTGTCATAGTGCTACTTTTGATCTGCCACATTTTTGGGGATTGGTTGAAATGTTGTTGGGAGATGGGGTGCTGAAAAGAGGCCAAACATATTTTATGTTTGAGCTGAAATAAAAATAAATATTTAATGGACTGAAGAAAAACAGAAACTATGCTTGTGTATTCGGGGTCGGTGCCAGGCATAAGCAACATAAGCGGTCGCTTTGGAACTCAATCGGGGTCTCAACTTACTATTGAGAGTCAGAATAGTAGAATACACCAGGTGCAATTTTGAAATGTGGTTGTGCATCGGCAGTTTTTCTCTTGTGATGACAGTCACTGACAGTCATTAAATTAGCCATGTCAGCTAACAATTTTTAGATTGATAGTTAGTATAGCCAGGTCATTTTCAAAAGGAGTACAATTGCATAAGCTTTTTAATCAAATTGAAACGTTTTCTCTCTGCCCCATGGTGTGTTAGCGGTCCAATGCAACCATTTTTATCTCAATATCAAATCATTTCTGGTAACAATTAAGAACCTTACTGTGATTTCTTTCAATTAAAATGGTCAAAAGGAAACAGAAAATGCTTCTTAGCAAAGAGCAATTTCTCAAGTAATAATTTAGCTAGGACTGTCTGAGAGTGGGGAGCGGAAAAAGGAAAATTACGTTTGTAAATCTCTTTCTTATTGGTCTATTGACTAATTTACCGCATGGTAATGTCACCATGGAAGTCCAAAACTCCATCCCACCAAAACAGGCTGAAATTTCAGGTGGTCTTTTCAAACAGCTCTTACACTAAAAGGGTATTATCATCATGTTCACAATTTCACAGTATTATTCCAACCTCATAGTGTGGAAATGTATATAAAAGACAAGAAAAATCACGTTTTTGACTGCACTGGACTTTTAAAACTGCAACATTTTCTCTACTCCCCATGGTAAAATGTTTACAATTGCAGGAAACCAAATCTCGCTTAAGGCCCCCAAAAGGCTAGAGCCGGCCCTATTTGTATTGCAGTGTAACGTGTTGTGATATTTAACCTTTATTTACATTAACTAAGCAAGTCAGTTAAGAGCAAATTCTTATTTACAATGACGGCCTACCAAAAGGCAAAAGGCCTCCTGCGGGGACGGGGGCTGGGATTAAAAATAAAAATGAATTAAAAAGAAATATAGGACAAAACACACATCACGACAAGAGAGACAACACAACACTAAATAAAGATAGACCTAAGAAAATTATTACTCATTGTTACACTCTACTTAAAGTAATAAAACATGTTTCTTTATTTAAATCAGTCATTTCATTCTTGTCTCGGAAATCAGCTTACTGGTTTTGACTGAAAATAAGTCTTATTCTCTCCTATCTCTTATTTGTCACCAGACCTTGGCCGTACACTATTTTCCAGCGTGGTTTTGATCTGGTGATGGGAGAACAACCATCTGATCGCATTTTCAGGTAAGAACTCACGGTACACATCTATTCATCCAAACACGTTTTAACCAATGACCTGCCACTGGCATTACACAAAGCATGTGTGCTGATGATTCAACCATATACGCATCAGCAACCACATCTAAGGAAGTCACTGAAACCCTTAACAAAGAGTGGCAGTCTGTTTTGGAATGGGTGGCCAGTAATAAACTGGTAGTGCACATCTCTAAACTAAGAGCATTATATTTGGTACAAATCATTCCCTAAATTCTAGACCTCATCTGAATCTGGCAATGAATAGTGTGGCTGTTGAACAAGTTGAGGAGACTAAATTACTTGGTGTTACCTTAGATTGTAAATTGTCATGGTCAAAACATATTGATTTCATGGTTGTAAAGATGGTGACAGGTTTGTCAGTAATAAAGCGATGCTATGCTTTTTTGACACCTCACTCCACAAAGCAAGTCCTGCAGGCTCTAGTGTTATCTTATCTTGATTTTTGTCCAGTCATATGGTCAAGTGCTGCAAAGAAAGACCTAGTTAAGCTGCAGCTGGCCCAGAACCGAGCTTCACGTCTTGCTCATCCTTGTAATCAGTGGGCTTATATTAATACTATACATGCCAATCTCTCTTGGGTAAGTTGAGGAAAGACTGACTGCGTCATTTCATGTTGTTATAACAAACATGAATGTGTTGGAAATTCCTAACTGTTTGCATAGTCAACTTACACACAGCACTGACACACACACTTACCCCACCAGACATGCCACCAGGGGTCTTTTCACAGTCCCCAGGTCCAGAACAAATTCAAGGAAACGTACAGTATTATACAGAGCCATGAGTGCATGGAACTCCCTTCCATCTTATATAGTGCACGTGAACAGCAAACCTGGTTTCAAAAAACAAATATAGCCACACCTCACAGCACAATGCCTCTCCCCCATGTGACCTACTTGTTGTGTGTATGTCCTGACATGTACAGTATGTGTAACTGATAAATACACACACACACACACACACACACACACACACACACACACACACACACACACACACACACACACACACACACACACACACACACACACACACACTACATGTTAATGTTTTAAATGAATGAAGTACATTTAATGTATTTTTCGTTATGTGTCAGACCCCAGAAAGACTAGCTTTTGCCATTGCTAATGGGGATCTTAATACGTCAAATGAAAAATAAGTAACCCTTTTTAAAACAGCAAGAAATTGAGTTGACCCGTTGGAAGGCAGTAACTTTTTTGTACAATATGAAAAGTTTTTTCATTTGATTATGGCTGATAGTGTTTATTGGATATTGCACAACACGGCAGATTATCCCTTTTGAAGATGGTATAGAAAGAAGTGAAAGCTTATCGAGTAGATTTTATACTATAAGAAAAAAAGAGTGTGTTCCTATTCTGTCTAACAACATTTCAGGACATACTTTCTAAGTTTTTTTTATATTATGTTCCATTAGAAAACACCAAAGTTCCAATCTTGTCTTAGTTGAAGCTGAGTTAGGTTGTTCTTTTAACGGCATGAAAGAATTGTATCACTCTGTACATGATAAATAAGTAATGTTCACAAAAAAGCAGTATTTCATTTTGTACCATTTGAGCTCTACATGGGGTATGTTTACAAAGAGAATTATCTTAAATCATGGGATTTGTTAATTCTTTAAAAACAAATTCCCTGATCGGGTAATACAATTGATTCTGTTTTATGTGTTAGGCATTAAACTGATTTTAATAGTTAAACTACATGCACACACAGCTCTGAAATGAGAGTTTCAGTTTAGTTCTCTAGTTAAAGTTTGTCGGATTACTTTTGTGTACGTACATTTGATCCTTGCATGAAATGTGTAATACATTTGAAATGTTATATATATCTTGTTCTGTTGTAGTATGCCCAGTGGAATTAATGAGAATGCGCAATTTTTTTGAAAAACATGCAACCTCACGAAACCACAGAAAAAAGTTTAAATTTGTTGTTACAGCAATGCTGAGGCCTGTTTCGTAAGATATCACACAATGTTCTTGGTCGATAGAAAGTCAACATTTGCATTCTATGATATAAACCATCACAGTTGTTTTCTAATTTATTTTACAATTGAGTACAGAGAAAGACTGGGGACGTGGGAGGGAAAACCCTTATCAATGATATGCCTCTTGTTTTGTATATATACAATATCTAGATGCCTCCTCAAAAGCCAAGGACACAACAACAATACTGATTATGCTGCTTGACACTGCTCTCAACAAAGAACAGTTTACATCCCAAATGGCACCCCATTCCTTATATAGTGCACTGCTTTTGACCATGGCCCATAGGGCTCTGGTCAAAAGGAGTGCACTATTTTGGGAATAGGGTGCCATTTGGGACACAGATTATATTTTCACAGGGATGATTTAGTTATTCTCATGGTTGTAAGCGCTGTCTTTGTTAGTCATTGAGAGCAGCCATCATACAAACATCTCTATGAGGCTCTTTGATACATTTGATTCCCCTTTGGAATGTTAATGCTCAGGGGGCCTGTCTCGATATTCTGTTCAGCATCGGGTTTAAAGTAACTTTGTGCTCAAGCGTTTTACACCAACATCCATTGGAATTCAAATGTCTCAGGCTCCTCTTTGAACCCCACTCACACTCTTATGTTGAAATCGTGCACACATAATTAACGTTTTTAGGGGCTGCCCGTTTGCCAAGTCACCCATCCGTGTATTACAATTCAACAAAACAGTGTTGCACTCATGAATAGAATACAACATTTAAATTAAAAACATTTGTTGTTTACTGAGCTTGGGGATCATGTGAATCAAGAGCAGCATGTTAATTCAAAATAAGATCCTATACACACTAGTCAGTCAACAATCTCAAATAACATGGGGATCTATAATTGTGTGAAGAGTCTAGCATCTAGATAAGTAACTTGTTAGAGTTCGATTAGTTGAATCCATTTGCAAGCTGTCACAGTGCCTGGGCAGGGCTTGGGCAGAAACTAGATCAAGTACAGGAAGAAAATGAACTGGTTGGATTTGTATCGCAGGTCAAGTCTTTCTATCACTGTAAACACCTGCCCTGAATGGGTGGAGGGGTTCACCCTCAAAGGTTGTTTTCTCTTGTGATTCATTCCTGTGCTCACAAACTCCAGTGAGGAGTGTTCCTTGCTACTGTTCCACAAGCTTCTGTTGTTTAAGGGATTTCTTGTTGATAGCCGGCAGTTTCATATGGGCATCATTGTCACGGCTTTCATCTGGTGAAGGAGAATAGGACCAAGGTGCAGCGTGGTAAGTGTTCATTTTAATAAACAAAATAAACTGAACACTGAAATTACAAAAATAATAAAGAGCGAAAACGAAACAGTTCTGTAAGGAATACGCACAAAACAGAAAACAATCACCCACAACCAAAATGGGGAAAACAGGCTACCTAAGTATGATTCTCAATCAGAGACAACGATCGACAGCTGCCTCTGATTGAGAACCATACCAGGCCAAACACTGAAATGGAAAACATAGAAAAACAACATAGAATGCCCACCCCAACTCACGCCCTGACCAAACCAAAATAAAGACATAAAAAAGGAACTATGGTCAGAACGTGACAATCATCCCATACTGTACCACAAAGAAAATGCATATTTCCTCTGGATAAGGAGAGAGTCTTATGGGGCTGTAGCAATGACTTACAGGGAAATAATAGGATAATAATACTGTTTTAATAGACTTGCCTGTCTGCCCATAATCACTTGGAAGAATCCAGTGCATGATATTAAATGGTAGGACTGAGAGAGTTTGATTCATATAACACTACAGTTGGAAACAGAGGAGGTAATTGGAGGGACATAATTAAAGCTCTCTCTTACAGCGGGTTTAATCATTCCCTTCCTAAAGTGACTAGTAATGCATGCAGTGCTTGTGATCTGGTGGCCTTTTCCTATGCTAAGTTAGCATTTTTTTAGATTCCAATTGCACAACGTGAAATGCAAAATATGCTAAGTCTGCAAAAATGTCCATTAACCATTTTAATCAACAAGTCAATTTTTTTTGTGCTACGATGATGCATGCATAATATATAAGAAATGATACAACTGTATTTGGTGTCAAATAGACGAACACCTTCTTTCAGACATAATGTACATCTTTATGCAGGTGTGACTCATAAACAGTTTGACTTTGAGATTCATGTTGAAGCCTTATAGAACAAAAAGCCTTATAGAACAAAAATAAGTTGATGCTGGATAGTAAACAATGCCGAAGTAAGTTCAAGGGTAGATCAAGAATCCCCCTAGAATACAGTACTTGGTCCAGACTCTTGTAATAGATGATGTGCCAGAAAAAAAATCACATGCTACTCCTCAGTCCAATCAACCTTTAGTTTAAATGAGTGTAAAAGGTTTTTGAAGATAACGGAGGATATACTTGTGATTATCCAGAGAGATACAAATGCTGAAAGCATCCAAAGTCTCCAAGGATACTATGGGCAGCAGGCAATCTTTGGATTTATTGTATTTCCCTGTGGTAAAGGAAGCACAGATGTTCCCCACACTGATCTTCTGAGCTACAGTACCACTCAACAAGGCACCAGAAGACCTGGACATTTGCATATTTCAGACAAACAGGCATTAGCAAAGTGGCAGAAACCCAAGTTTAAAAAAAAATACTAAATGAAGTGGACAAAGAGGGCAATGTTCTTTCAAAATATACTTTGCTGCACTTTTCCCACTTTGTTTCCAATGTCAAAATCCTTGTATTCTTCCTCTTTAGGTTCACATACACATTGGGGGAAGGGATGTGGTTACCATTGAGTAAAAGCTTTGTCATTCCACCTGCTGAGCTGGCAATCAACCCATCAGCCAAGTGCAAGACTGATATGACTGTCATGGAAGATGCTGTGGATGTGAGGTGAGAGATTCAACTATTTCATATGTGTTTAATGAGATACTGTACGTTTTATAAGGCGTGATGATATTAGCTATGAAGAAAATAA
This sequence comes from Salvelinus fontinalis, assembly GCF_029448725.1. Taxonomy (NCBI): domain Eukaryota; kingdom Metazoa; phylum Chordata; class Actinopteri; order Salmoniformes; family Salmonidae; genus Salvelinus; species Salvelinus fontinalis. The sequence goes on along the minus strand of NC_074681.1, from coordinate 29,232,570 downwards.
TATCTTGAGGCTACATACCAGTATTTTCATTCCATTATAATCATCATTGAGTATCCTCTGTATTGAAAGCATTTTGATTCCCAATACACTCTTCTGGAGAATGTAGCACTCATTATAAGGTTGATGTCAGACATTGCAAGTGTTTCATTGATCATGATTCAAAGAGTAATGGAACACTAAAATTGAGCAAGAAATCAATACGCGAGCAGCAAAAACAGAACTCATTTGGCAATGTAATACCAGAAAACATTGAATTGTTGAATGGTTCATAACACCTCCAAAGGAAATGTACTCCTTGCACATAGATATTTTTTGAAGTGCAGAAAAAACATACCCAAAATAATATTTTACAAACTTCAACAAATGCAGCTTTCAAGCTATTTAGCCATAAACCTGATTGCATTCATTACTTGTGGGTAGTTTCATTATACAAATGGCATTTGTAGAAAAGTATTTTTGTTAAAATGTGGGAAACACAAAATATAGTCACTGAGTATGCAAGGCATTTTTATTGCAATTTCACCTGGTTGCTCTTGATGAATCCGTTGAAAAGGTTTCGCTTCACACATCCACCATTTGCTGAGTTCAAAGTTATCCTTGTATCAGAGCTTTGAAATCCTTCCAGTAGATGGTCTTAACTGAGTCCTTGGCCTGCCTTAGTTGCTCTTGGTAAACATTTGCTTCTTCACTTGATTCTTCACTTGAAAATGTCACATATTCTTGTAACATAGGCTCACAACATCAGATATACTGTAGGTACAAAAATGAGATTATACAGCTGCATGATGTTTGGGTCTATAGTTTTTAGCTATTCAGTCTGGCACAGGTATGGCATACTGTATATTAGCGTTTTAGGGATTAATCAGATGAAATGTCCACCTTCTCGTTTCAGTCATCTTGTAACTGTTTTAAACCTGATGGAATGTACTATCCTGTTGAATTATTTTATATATTTTTCAGTTTAAAGATGCATCTGTTGAAGATTCATTCTCAGGCAGTCAACTGGGCATGATTTGGTGTAGAAAAGCTCTGATATCAGGGGGAACAAGCAAGATTTGCATGCTCCTGATTTCATCAATGACATATTATTCACAAACAACACAATTTCAAAATCAGTAACGATTGATAAAATCACATCAGTACATCCAAGCAGACCTTTTATTGAGTGATCATGGAACTGGGCTGTAGATTAGTTGGAAGATGAATTTTTAGCTTTAATACCATTAGCAAAAGGGCAGATTATCCTTTGATTAATTTGTCTTTTAAAGAAGTTGATTAATCTTTAGACATTTGAATTATTCTCTGTGAAGCACTGAAATAGTTAGGAGTCTCTTTTTCCCCAGCTGAGATCAGAATAGTTAATCATGTAGCCTATAGCAGCTCCACATTTGTGCAACAGGACAAATATAAGTGATTGGCTACAACAAAAACACATTACTGCTCATGTCAAACAAACAATGAATATAATTGTGATACTGTGTATCCATTAAGTATTGCAGTAGACTACCACAGTCCTCTTTCTCCTAGTGCACCTTCTGTGTGTACATTTACCTTTTTACTGGAATTATGTGTACTATTCTCCCATATTATATCACTTTATACCCTACTTGTTTCCTGTATTTGTCTATTATATTTATCATTTGGCATCTTTTTTTGAAAACTGAGTAAATAACTCCATGTCTTGTGATTGATGATGTGATGAATGCTCGAGTTGGGTGCCCCCAGGGCGGTAGCACACACCGCAGCTACCTACCACCTCTAGATGCTTCTGATTTACTCAGCTTTGGAGCTGTGTGATCCCTCTGAGGCCTTGTTTGATAATCATTTGTCACCACGTCTTGCTCACTGGCAGGAACACAAAGAAGAAAAGCCTCTGGGCCTTGTTTCCTAGACGCGATGGAACTTAAGCATTACGATGATCGTACCAGATTAATTGTTATTTACGTGCCAAATTTTTACGTGCTTCCCAAATGAGCACGTAGAGTGAACCTATAAGAGCAACAGCTAAAAGCGTTGTTGAAGGTGTGTTCGGTTTTTAACATGATCCCGTTGGGGGAGTTGTCCAGTTTCCTGGTGCTGAAATCAATGCCAGTTGTCATAACCAAAGATGACTAATAACCCACATTTAATTTGAAACGTAGGCTAGGCCTATACAATTCGCAAACTATTTTTTTATGAATGAAAACAAATTGCAATAATCCACAAACCAACCATTTTTGTCATGTAATGATCATTGATTTGAAGATTTGAACCCTGTTTGTCATTCCTCCACAGTGCTTTAGCACACTGCACCACAATATAATAATAATAATTTATTCAACTTTTCTAGAGCTATTCATTACATAAAGAATGGGGTATGGGGTATTGTGTGTAGATACGATGAGGAAAAACATTTATTTAATCCATTTTAGAATAAGCCTGTAACGTAACAAAATGTGAAAAAAGTGACATTTTACAAATTGATATTTTAAATGTCACATTACCCAAATGAAACAGATATCATTGTATAATCATTCACACAAAACACTTATAAATAGTTTTAGAAAGATATATGGTAAGGTAAAAAATAAGCTTAATGATGCACTTTGGCTGCTCTATGGGTGGTCGGGATCACTCATAGATGTGCAAAGGTTTTTAAGAGCCACTTTACTAACAAAGGCTCTGGGAAACACCTCAGCTACTAAAGATATATTTTAAGATGGTTCTAATGATGATCTTAACACTACGGAGGCACTGGGAAACAAGGCCAAGATCTAAAAGTGTCTGTGCCTTATTTCCTTGACTTCATAAAAAAGAGATGTAGCAAGATCTTTCATCTTTAAAGAGCTTGTATCTTTACTTTTCTTAAACACAGTTTTTCATTAATGTTGTTGTGTTTCAAAGGGTCAGCGTTGGACTTTCTCCCCAGAAATCTGGCAGTGGAATCTGGTTAAATTAAATTTTCACAGAACCGCTTGTTGCAATTTCGATGAGGCTCTCTTGTTCAGATATCGGTAAGTGGACTGGAGGCAAGCCATGAAAGGGATAACGAATCCAGTTGTTTGTGTCGTCCGTTTCGGGAAAGTACCTGCGTAATTGCGCACCCAGCTCACTCAGGTGCTTCGCTATATCACATTTGACATTATCCGTTAGCTTGAGTTCATTTGCAAACAAAAAATCATACAATGATGGAAAGACCTTGTTAATGCAGACATAAAAGAGCTCCAAATTCTTAACTTCTTCTGGCTGCAAGCCCGACGTCGGTACACTTATGACAACAGCCAGCTCAAGTGCAGGGCGCGAAATTCAAAATATATATATTTTTTAAATATTTAACTTTAACACATTAACAAGCCCAATACAGCAAATGAAAGGTACACATCTTGTGAATCCAGCCAACATGTCCGATTTTTAAAATGTTTTACAGCGAAAACAGCACGTATATTTATGTTAGCTCACCACCAAATACAAAAAAAGGACAGACATTTTTCACAGCACAGGTAGCATGCACAAAGCCAACCTAACTAACCAAGAACCAACCAAACTAACCAACAAACAACTTCATCAGATGACAGTCTTATAACATGTTATACAATAAATCTATGTTTTGTTCGAAAAATGTGCATATTTCAGGTATAAATCATAGTTTACATTGCAGCTACAATCAGAAATTGCACCGAAAGCAGCCAGAATAATTACAGGCACCAAAGTCAAATACCTAATTACTCATCATAAAACATTTTTGAAAAATACATAGTGTACAGCAAATGAAAGACAGGCATCTTGTGATTCCAGCCAATATTTCCGATTTAATAAGTGTTTTACAGCGAAAACACAATATAGCGTTATATTAGCTTACCACAATAGCCAGAAAGACAAGCCATTTCCCAGCAGTAAAAGTTAGCGATCGTAACAAACCAGTAAAAGATTTATAATTTTTGACTAACCTTGATATTCTTTATCAGATGACAGTCCTATAACATCAGGTTATACATACACTTATGTTTTGTTCGAAAATGTGCATATTTAGAGCTGAAATCAGTGGTTATACATGTTGCTATCTTAGCTACTTTTTCCACAACGTCTAAACAGCAACGATATTTTTCTGACACTTTTTCTGACACACATATTCTGACCAAATAGCTATTCATAAACATAACTAAAAAATACTTGTTGTATAGGAAATGATACATCCATTAGTTCTTAATGAAATCGCAGTGTTAGAATTCTAAAAAATAACTTCATTACGACATCCAGCTTCGGTATATCTAGAGTACCCCAAAGTTGGGCGCCGGCGACTAGTTCACATGCACGACAGATATATGAAATAGCATCATAAAATGTTTCTTACTTTTGCTGATCTTCCATCAGAATGTTTGACAAGGTGTCCTTTGTCAAGAACAATCGTTGTTTGAATTTAGAACGTCCATTTCCCCTCTTGAATTAGCAAGCGCACTAGCCAAGTGGCACAAAGCTCTCCATGTCAACAAACGGAAGAGAACGGAACACAGCAAAACTCCCGAAAAATGTTCACTAATCTGATGAAACTATATTGAAAAAACATACTTTACGATGATATGGTCACATGTATCAAATAAAATCAAAGCCGGAGATATTAGTCGCCTATAACGGCAGCTAAACAGAAAGCAAATCCAGGTCCCCCTTCGCATTCTCCAGAAAACAGGAAATGGGCGGACACGTCATACAAAGAGCTTGTATTCCACTTCAGACCAAGATAAACACTAAATTTCTTCTCTCACCGCCTCTTTACATCCAGGGGAAGGTCTACGAAGTGCACGTATACTAATACGTATCATGTCCATTTATAAGCAGGAAGTAGAACAGAGCCTCGATTTCAGACTTTCCACTTCCTGGTCAGGAAGTTTGTGCCAAATGAGTTCTGTTTGACTCACAGATATAATTCAAACGGTTTTAGAAACTAGAGAGTGTTTTCTATCCAATAGTAATAATAATATGCATATTGTTCGAGCAAGAATTGAGTACGAGGCCGTTTGAAATGTTTGAAAACCTTTTATCTGGCTACTCAATACTGCCCCTGCAGCCCAAACAGGTTAATCATAGCCTCAATTTTGTGCTACACATTGAATATAGTTGTGGAGAGTCCCTGTAATCCTAGATTATGATCATTCAGGCGAGAAAAAACATCACCCAGATAGGCCAGTCGTGTGAGAAACTCGTCATCATGCAAGCGGTAAGACAAGTGAAAATTATGGTTAGTAAGCTCTTCTCTCAATTAAAAAAAATGTGTCAATACTTTGCCCCTTGATAACAATAACATCTGTATGTTGTAAAAGTGTTACATGGTTGCTGCCCATATCATTGAATAATGCAGAAAATACACAAGAGTTCAGGGGCCTTACTCTAACAAAGGTAACCATTTTCACTGTAGTGTCTAAAACGTCTTTCAAGCTGTCAGGCATTCCCTTGGCAGTAAGAGCCCCCGGGTGGATGCTGCAGTGTACCCAAATGACGTCGGGAGCAACTGCTCGCATTTGCATTACCAGTCCAGTATGTCTCCCTGTCATGGCTTTTGCGCCATCAGTACAGATACCAGCACATCGTGACCACCAAAGTCCATTTGATGTCACAAAGCTGTCCAGTACTTTAAAAATATTTTCTTATATTGTCCTGGTTTCCAGAAGAGGATTTCTTACTTAATTTACCCCCCATAAACATAATGGACATATACCAGGAGCTGTGCCAGGCCCGCCATGTCTGTTGACTCATCCAGCTGTAACGCATATAAATCACTGCCTTGTATGCGAAGCAGTAATTGTTTCAAAACATCTCCTGCCATGTCACTGATGCATCGTGAAACAGTGTTGTTTGATGAAGGCATTGTCTGTATAGTTTTTTTGGCCTTTTCCCCCAGCATTGTCCCAGCCATATCCACGGCAGCATGAAGAATGAAGTCCTCCACAATAGTATGAGGTTTGCCTGTTCTGAATGTTAATTATCTGAACAGGCTACCTGTATTTGACATTGCTTTGTTATTTTGCTGAACACTATAGGGTTAAAAAAGAAATGGGCGGTGAAACGAGGCTACTCAGGCGAGAAAATCTATGTATAGCCCCGTTGGAAAATATAAATGTACTGTTTGAAAATGTGAAGAAAAAAATATTTAAGAAATGTGAATCACATTTTTGGGGGGCGTACCCCCGATGGCATTGCGGTACGTGTTCCCCGGTTTGGTAATACATGCTATTTGGCAACAGAAATAAGAGGTTAAGTTTTGTTCGTTTTACTGAACAACATGTATATTTTTTATGATTGTATTTTACTTTTCATGTGTTTTAATGTGTACAGTGGTTCCTCCTTTGAAAGTTTTGTCATTCTGTGGCACACCTTGCGGCCTGCTGCAGCATTCTGTGGCACGTTGTGTAGTTTAACGTGTATATTGTATTTTGATGTGTATTGTTATCTGTAGCGATTTTAGCATGTAAATCATGGTAGGGCAAACTCAACCAATTTTTTTTTAGATGCATGCCAGCAAAGTCGCTACACAACAAAACACTAAACAATACATTGATTGCACTAAAATGGTGACCAACGGTGCCCACAAACTGTTAGGGCCTACATAAAGCTGTCCTGACTGCGGAGCTTTCCTTTCAGTACCATGGAGTGAGTCCTTACCACCGCTACACCTGGCTATCAGCGGGGCCTTGTCTGGCAGCGAAAGAGTTCATTCAGCCTCATTTACTGCCTTTTTAAAAATAATATCTGATATGGCTGACTTGCTTAAACAAATATGGTTTCTACTGACTCCTTGTGGATTTGTGTAAGTTGATAAGAATTTTCCTTCAATAATAACGAATGCCGTCATGAATTTTACATTTCTAACCATGCGCAAAAAGTAAATTCATAATGTTTGTTCTTATATCATTAACACTTATCTCTAAGGACTGTATAAGCAAGTGCAAGCAAACGATCTGCGACGAGGTAGGCCTATTCGTTCAGCTTTGAAAATGGACAGACAGAAATTCAGATAGATGTTAGTTCAGCTAAATTCAGCAAGATGTCGAGGCCTTAATGTTAATCTTCTTTAAGTTACCACAGAGAGAGAGAGAGAGAGACGCAGTTAGCCTACCAATTGAAGTATTTTAGGCCTATGTGGTCTAAAAAGGATGGAAAATGTAATCACTAGCATCCACTTTTATAGACAAAATTCCAATGCACAGACAACGCAATTCGCAGACAAAACAACCCTTGCAATATCAACTGGAATAACATGGGTCTATTACTGAACTTTATGTAGCAAAAAAATATTTGAATGGGAAGAGACTTTCACTGGCAAACATGGTTATGGACCCAACAACATTATATAGTATCCCCTCCTCATGAAGAAAAGCACATGAGCTAATACAAGTAAGTAAACAAAACAATGAAATGCATCATTACAACATTCTCTAAAATTATGAATAAGATACTAATGAGATAGACCTATATAAGCAATATAACAATTGAGATGTACAAACTATGGCATAAGGGAACAATTAGTGGATAAGAGGCTAGCCGTAAATTCAATAAAGACATTAATGAGTGAGCTAAGATGTCACGCTTGTTGAAATGAGTGGACCAAGGCGCAGCGTGCGTAGAGTTCCACATTATATTTAATAGTGAAACTTACAACAAAGAATTTAACAAACATGCAGTATTGCAGTGCTCAAGGCAACTATACAAAAACGATCCCACAAACAACAGGTGGGAAAAGGCTGCCTAAATATGATCCCCAATCAGAGACAAGGACAGACAGCTGCCTCTGATTGTGAACCATACCAGGCCAACAAAGAAATAGAAAACATAGATTGCCCACCCTAGTCACACTCTCACCTAACTAAATAGAGAATTAAAAGGATCTCTAAGGTCAGGGCGTGACATAAGACTTACGCAGTGGGCCGTTCTTACAATATTCTTCCTGTACACCAAGTCAGAACCCTAGGATAAATAACGGGGGCATAAAAGCAGACAATGAAAGCTCAATATTTGATAATGACATTTCTCTAAAACAGACTGTAGACTATGTGTGCTCCACCAAGTCAGAACAGTACGCTATGTTCTGAGGGGGAGAGGAACCACATTCTAAGGTTGAGACACATGGGCTATTAACAGCTTACTCCACAACATACTCTTAGTATTACTTTCTTAGCTACAGTATACATATCACCCTGGCATATTACATCATTTATGCAGTAGCATACAGGACATACACTATATATACAAAAGTCTGTGGATAGACCAACATTGGCAGTAGAATGGCCTTACTGAAGAGCTCAGTGACTTTCAACGTGGCACAATCGTAGGATGCCACCTTTCCAACAAGTCAGTTCATTAAATTTCTGCCCTGCTAGAGCTGCACCGGTCAACTGTAAGTGCTGTTATTGTGATGTGGGAGCATCTAGGAGCAACAACGGCTCAGCCACAAAGTGGTAGGCCACACAAGCTCACAGAGCGGGGCTGCCGAGTGCTGAAGTTCATAGCGCGTACATATCGTCTGTCATCGGTTGCTAAAGACTTCTTTGTCGTGAGCTTCATAAAATCGGTTTCCATGGCCGAGCAGCTACACACAAGCTTAAGATCACCATGCGCAATGCCAAGCATCGGCTGGAGTGGTGTAAAGCTTGCCACCCTTGGAATCTGGAGGAATGGAAAATCGTTCTTTGGAGTGATAAATCACGCTTCACCATCTGGCAATCCAACAGATGAATCTGTTCAGCAGATGCCAGGAGAACATTACCTGCCCGAATGCATAGTGCCAACTGTAAAGTTTGGTGGAGGAGGAATAATGATGTGGGGGTGTTTTTCATGGTTCGGGCTAGGCCCCTTAGCTCCAGTGAAGGAAAATCTTAACGCTACAGCATGCAATGACGTTCTGTGCTTCCAAGTTTGTGGCATCAGTTTGGGGAAGGCCCTTTCCCATTTCAGAATAGCAATGCCCCCATCGAACACCTTTGGGATGAATAGGAATGCATGCTGCGAGCCAGGTCTAATCGCCCAACATCAGTGGCTGACCTCAGTAATGCTCTTGTAGCTGAATGGAAGCAAGTCCCCGCCACAATGTTCCAAATTCGGTCCTTCTTGTGGGCAACCTTTGTCATCAAAGTCTGGCGTTATCTGGACTTATGATGCTTTCAAGACAACTGGGATCTCGAAGAAAAAAACAAGGTCAATTCCTGACGTCAGTGAACTTCAGTCGGAGCTCTAGAAAGAGACCCGAGTTCCCGACTTGTAATTCCGAGTTGGATGACCGTTCAAAACGTATTTTCCCTGTAGAAGCTCGTTTTCTTCAGTTTCCAGTTGTCTTGAAAGCACTGAAGTCTGAGATTTTCCAAATCCGAGTTTCCAGTTGTGTTGAATGCAGCAGAAGTCATACTGGATTGACAGCATGGCCAATTCTACCTTTTCTGGCCCATGGTGTTGCATGTGAATGTTTATCCTTTTATGCTTGTACAAGAGTCCCTTTCAGACAGATGTTTTAAATATTTAAACCCAGACCTGGAGCACACACCCTCTCCACCGAATAGCAGGCAGGGGAAGCAAAATAGTGATTGCTTTGCGACGCTTGCAGTTAGCCACTGATTCCTTCCAAACCACTCATTGTTGAATTTGTGATTTTCCGACTTGTTGTGTAATGTTTACGTCCAATGGCCAAGGAGCACCCATACGTTTTATCTATAATTTCTCTTCACAGGACAAGGATTGAAAAGGATTTGCCAGTAGATTGTCGACGTGATTCATGATGATGACTGCTTGACTAGCTAGCTAGCTTGCTAGCTAAGATTGTGAAAGTATGATGTTGACATGATCAGTCCATTTAAAACTATGGTAGATATAACCTGATTTGAAATAATTGTATCTGTTGCCAATGACCTTGAGCCTTCTTGGATGGGTCCTTTTTTATGTAAATCTATTGCAGCACCCAAGGGGGCTTGAACTGCCTAGCTCTCCCTGTAGATTCTGCGGCGACGTAGTGTCCTCATGAGTGACAGAACACTGAGAGCCAATCACGGTGCAACTAGAGAAGATTACCAATGCCTACGCTCTGTATATTCACAGTCTGCCTTTCCACCACAGAAAGCACTGAGATAGGCTGAAACACCTGCATTTTGGAGCTGCCTTACTCAAGAAAGAGACAATTTTTGTATGTGACTTTATTATATTTGTATTATTATTGTTTGCAAACTGATATGTAAAGCAAATTAATTGCAAAAAAAAACAGGCCAATTGTTATTCCATTTTTTTTGCTTAACAGGTGGGGCTCAATGACAGGGCCCTGAATGACGAGTCGCCACTGATTGTTGTGCTAAACAGGGCTCATCTGGAAAAGAGACCTTTGTCTCAGCATTGACTCAAATCAAATCAAATTGTATTCGTCACATGCGTCGAATACAACAGGTGTAGGTAGACCTTACAGTGAAATGCTTTCCCACAAGCACTTAATCAACAATGCAGTTTTAAGAAAATACCCCCCAAAAAGTAAGAGATAAGAATAACAAATAATTAAAGAGCAGCAGTAAACAACAATAGCGGGGCTATATTTATTTATTTAATTTTTTATTTTACCGTTATTTTACCAGGTAAGTTGACTGAGAACACGTTCTCATTTGCAGCAACGACCTGGGGAATAGTTACAGGGGAGAGGAGGGGGATGAATGAGCCAATTGTAAACTGGCTCATTCATTCAAACATGGGGGTACCGGTACAGAGTCAATGTGCGGGGGCACCAGTGTCGAGGTAATTGAGGTAATATGTACATGTAGGTAGAGTTATTAAAGTGACTATGCATAGATAACAACAGAGAGTAGCAGCAGCGTAGAAGGGGGGGTTCAATGCAAATAGTCTGGGTAGCCAATTGATTAGCTGTTCAGGAGTCTTATGGCTTGGGGGTAGAAGCTGTTTAGAAGCCTCTTGGACCTAGACTTGGTGCTCCGGTACCGCTTGCCGTGCAGTAGCAGAGAGAACAGTCTATGACTAAGGTGACTGGAGTCGTTGACAATTTTTAGGGCCTTCCTCTGACACCGCCTTGTATCGAGGTCCTGAATGGCAGGAAGCTCAGAGGAACCCTCTGTAGTGCCTTGTGGTCGGAGGCCGAGCAGTTGCCATACCAGGCAGTGATGTAACCCGTCAGGATGCTCTCGATGGTGCAGCTGTGGAACCTTTTGGGGATCTGAGGACCCATGCCAAATATTTTGTCTTGGTGTGCTTGGACCATGTTAGTTTGTTGGTGATGTGGACGCCAAGGAACTTGAAGCTCTCAATCTGCTCCACTACAGCCCCGTCGATGAGAATGGGGGCGTGCTTGGTCCTCCTTTTTCTGTAGTCCACAATCATCTCCTTTGTCTTGATCACGTTGAGGTAGAGATTGTTGTCCTTGCACCACACGGTTCCCTATAGGCTGTCTCACTGTTGTGTCATCAGCAAACTTAATGATGGTGTTGGAGTCATGCCTGGCCGTGCAGTCATGAGTGAACAGGGAGTACATGAGGGGACTGAGCACACGCCCCTGAGGGGCCCCCGTGTTGAGGATCAGCGTGGCGGATGTGTTGTTACCTACCCTTACCACCTGGGGCGGTCTGTCAGAAAGTCCAGGATCCAGTTTGAGAGGGAGGTGTTTAGTCCCAGGGTCCTTAGCTTAGTGATGAGCTTTGAGGGCACTATGGTGTTGAACACTGAGCTATAGTCAATGAATAACCTTCTCACATATGTGTTCCTTTTGTCCAGGTGTGAAAGGGCAGTGTGGAGTGCAATAGAGATGGCATAATCGGTGGATCTGTTGGTGCGGTATACAAATTGGAGTGGGTCTAGGGTTTCTGGGATAATGTTGTTGATGTGAGCCATTACCAGCCTTTTAAAGCATTTCATGGCTACAGATGTGAGTGCTATGGGTCGGTAGTCATTGAGGCAGGTTACCTTAGTGTTCTTGGGCACAGGGACTATTGTGGTCTGCTTGAAACATGTTGGTAATACAGACTCAGACAGGGAGATGTAGAAAATGTCATTGAAGACACTTAACAGTTGGTCAGCGCATCAAAATAAAAGTTAAACCATGTAGAGCTAGCTATTCATGAATATGTAAAGTGATCTGCAGACTTGGAATCAAAATCCTCACAACATACAGTGTGTCATTCCATTTAAACTGTGACTCACTCATAAAGTATAATGGAAGGCAAATTACAGGGTAAAGAGAAGCAATTAGGCAGCCTGTATTTTTCAACGGCTAATGGCCTGAATGAATGCCTCTTCATTGTGCATTTTTTTGAATTATTAGCAGATATGACTTTCTTGTTGCTTAAAGGCCCAATGCAACCTTGTTTATATCAATATCAAATACTTTCTGGGTAACATTTAAGTAGCTTACTGATTTCCATTCAAATGGTCAAAAATCACTTTTAACACAAAAATATTTTTCAAGCAATAATTTTGTTAGGACTGTCTGTTAGTGGTCTGAGTGGGGAGGGGGAAACTGAAAACAATCTGTTATTAGCAGAGCAGTTTGCATGTCTCTTTGTTAGTGGTCTATTAACCAATTTACTGAATGTTGATGTCACGCTGATTAGAAGATCGTGTGTAGATTGTAACTGTCAGGAAATAACACTAATCAAATGTTTTCATACTTTGACACTTTAAGTTTCATCAGCTGTTGTACGATATGATAAAAAACAAAGGAAAATTCGATTTTTGACTGCACTGGGCCTTTAAATGTTCTTGTTAATCATATCTATAATTGAAGGCTCGGGTAAATGGTCTCATCTTTCTATGAAGAAAGTGTTCAAGTTAAAATGTGCAGTGATGTCTATTGAATACCACAAATGTAAAGTCTGGATTCATTCAAACATGCAGACTGGAAATTGTGGAACTGTGGGAGAGATCACATACAATTATTTTGTGTACTTAATACAAAATGATGAATGCATCATAAAGGTAGCCTAAGTTCAATATAACAATTAAACCCTCCATAGTTCTTTCAAATACATCATTATCTTTGTGACCTGTTGAGTTAGTTCTCCATAAATGTATGAAGACAATACCCACAGTCAATTATAAAATAAAATTGGCTAGTTTGATAAAATCAGTGACTCTGAAAGTTAATGAAATATCAAATATGTTTGTTTCAGGCAATCTCCGAGCAAGCATTCTGGGAGTGGGTGAGGGAGCAAAGAAATACTATTTGCAAAACAAGAGAGGCCATTCTTTCTTTCCCCTAGGCAAGGTTCATGGCAGGGTTATTATAAAAGTACTCCGTTTATCATAGATATTCCACGTCAGTAGCATAGTAATTTAGCATCTTGAAAAGAAGAATGGAATGTCCAAGCTTTGTTCTTCATCAACACTTTTTTATTCATATGTCAATGTGATGATCTCTAATATTTGACCTTGCATGTCTGAAATATTTCACATAAGAAACAAAACAGATGGCTTGGAGCAAGATTATAGCAATAAAGGACATTCCGTAAATAACATGCTTTTTATGAAACATGTCTTAGGCCCTTTGTAAAGCAGGGTTGCTTTGAATCTCAGGTTGTGGCTGCCCTGCCTCTGACTGAACGAATTTCATCATAAAATGAACAAATGAAAGATGCATTTGGATACGGAGGGCAAGCCAAGGTCAAAGAAACAATCCTGCAGGCTCTGTTCATTCAATGCTAGGCACACACTCTTAATCTGGTGATGTAACAAGTTTCTGCGAAATTGAAAGAGTGCAAGATCTTTTCTCTCATCTCTGTGAAAGACTACAATGAACCCATTTTCAATCAACAGACAATAAGCCATTTGATTGCTAGGGAACGTAATGATTTAGTGCTGTGCTGAGGGGGATGATTATAATGTTTATGTTTGTGTTTTATTTTGCCAGAGAAGAGCTGATGATCTCCTCATCGTTTGACAGTCTGGAGGTTTTACTGGACTCGTTTGGCCCGGTGCGTGACTGCTCAAAGGACAACGGTGGTTGTAGCCGAAACTTCCGCTGCATCTCTGACCGCAAGCTTGATTCCAGTGGATGTGTGGTGAGTGAGTCACTGTACTGCCTGGGGATTGCCCTCCTCTCAGAACCGCCTTTCTTTATTTCTGCTTAGCGGCCATGAAATGAACCAAGCACGTTTTAATATATTCAACATCTGTCAATGGTTTCTACTTCCTATTAAAAAGGTGTGCTCCAATTGTTTGTTAGTGTATCACTCTTCTTTGCAACACATTATTTGTCACCTGATCCGAAAATCTCAGGCTGTCAACGAACGGTATTTCAAGCGAGTTAATTTCTGTTCAAGTACTGCAATACACTCAAGACATTAGTTTAAGGTGTACTTGGGTAGGTACTGTTTGTGATCCAGCATTTCTGATCAGATTACTTTCTCAGATGACTCCCTCTAACATTTGATTGAAAGAGAAACTTTTCAAAAGTATAAAATATTACTCAAATGCTAATCATTTCTTGATTTACATTTTCCCAATATTCTGCCAATATATATATTTATATATTTTTTATTTTACCCCTTTTTCTCCCCAATTTCGTGGTAACCAATTGGTAGTTACAGTCTTGTCTCATCACTGCAACTCCCGTACGGACTCGGGAGAGGCGAAGGTCGAGAGCCGTGCGTCCTCCGAAACACAACCCAACCAAGCCGCACTGCTTCTTGACACAATGCCCACTTAACCCAGAAGCCAGCCGCACCAATGTGTCGGAGGAAACACCGTACAGCTGGCGACCGTGTCAGCATGCACTGCTCCTGGCCCGCCACAGGAGTCGCTGAACGGGAATAGTTTGCAGATTATGGGGAAATTATCAGACCAAAGGTGATGACACAACAGTTCACCTGACACAAGACTGAATCCAAACATTACACTGTTCATTTTATGTGCATTTTACATTTACTGTACATTTCACTGCATTTCTGAAAATATAAAATATTCTGGGTACATTCAGTTACATGATAAGAATATTCCTGGTAAATATGGGGTAATTGCAACATAAGACTAAGAAACTGCAAGGGTTTGAGTGAGAGGACTAACTGGTGTATCCAAGTGACCACATGCCTCGCCTAGTTCCTAAGTAATTTCAATGCACTTTTATGACTCAAAGAAGAGTCTTCAACGATAAGGTTGTTTTTTGAGCTCTCCTAGCTGTGCCGTTGACGAACTGGAGCAAGCACACTTGTTGTTATTTTGTTTGGAACACAACCCTGCAATCACACAATTACTGTTGTTTTTTAGACAATCTAACAACAGTCCTTTATAAATTGCAATCTTGGTCAGTTGGACATCATTTGGGCATCTATTGCCAACATGACTAGCAAAGTTATAATACGATATTACAGTGTTAGGCATTCACAATGCAATTCAGGGAAACCGATCATCATTTTGGTGCGCATAGAAAGGAGTCGTTCAGGTGCGTGTACCACGGTGAATTCTCTTTACAATAGACAAACAGGCTCATTCTGTTCAGAACAACCCAGGGTTTGACGCCATGTCATCTTGTAACTGTAAATCAAACATAGTGATCATAAACATTGACACTGTATATGACATGAGTTTTATGATAAGGAGTGCACATCGTGAAGTGCACAATTGGCTTACTTGTATGACATCAAATTGGTATTTATTATAATCCTCAACGTCTCATCTTTCAAAATATGAGACGGCATTTCCCTCACTCATTTGCAAAAGTTGCCCAATTAGCGGGAGGTATCAGGGAAACTTCTTGTCGCGCGAGGTGCTCAATTTCAGAATGGCTGTCAGTCAAAATCCATACAGTGCTGTGAAGCGCAGAGACATATCTCTGACGTAGTATGTTGCTGTATAGCCACTACGTTCCAATTTAGGCGTTTATCAGTGCCCAAATCTGCCATTTTCAACCCGTATATGGGTATGAGTATAAAGGGCTACTGCATGATATCAGAATGAATTTGGTGCATGTGTAGGATTGGCTTTCAGATTAACAATGCCAGAGCTAAGGCACATTTTCTATGCATTTCAGTTCCAAATGTCTGCACTGTATTGATAATATCACATTTGCATCACTTTTCAAAACGTAGCTGTCAAAATCCATTGGTTTTAAGAACGGTCAGAATGTCTCAAAACATTTGTTTGACATGGCTACCAAGACCAATCCCATTCTCAAACTCAGCAGTGAGCTGTATGAAATGTCTAAACCAGTTTTGACCAAGATGTTTGTGCAGGAAACTATATTTCACGCTTGAATGTTAATTATATATGAGCAGACACAATTATTTTAATCAACAACAAACATTCATAATTGTATCTGTCACAGTTACAATTGCAATTTGAGCACAGAGGCCATACTTGAATATCAATGTAAGTGTTCCTTCATAGCCTGGGGTCCCTAGCATAATCTGAAAATACATCCATTTCCTGCACCAATGCAATTAAGATTCCTGGTTGTTAGGCCTGACTTGGCTTGCTGTTAATTCAGAAAGACATGCATATAAAATCACCTAATTTGTATCTTTGGGTCTTTTTAATGCCACAAACCTGCTGCACAACAAAATTGTATTTCCTTGCCAAGCAGTTAGATTACGCAAACAATTTATTGCCCGTTTGAGAGCATTTGCCTTCTGCTCTAATGGTGCTGGTGGTCAGACCTTGGTGAATGTAGCTGTCACAGAGTTCACAACTAACAGCCTGTGCGCTCACTGACATTGCACTCTATACGGTAGAGATGTACAAGACTTTTGACCTATCAGTGGTTTCCAGTAAATAAAAGTCATGACTAAATATATAGATTGCTGACAAAATATTGAATAGGTTTGACTTTTAAACACAGCGGAGAGTATTGCAATATCAGAGGTCAAACAAGAGATCAATGTCTTATGCGATGGAAATAATTATTATATAGAATTGAATGATGACAGGAGCTCTATTGAGCTCTGAAGTAGACAGCAGTTTTTAACAAGCACAAGCTTTATGAAATAGCGACTGTAGACCTTTGCCCCCAGTTTACGCAACTGCAAAATACATTCAATCATCAAATAAGCATCTTATTTTCATTTTTATTTGTTTTCTAAGCAATGAAACAAAAGCCCTCATCTTTTTAGCAACCGATAATAATAGATATCCATCATGTTGGTATTTATTTCTAAACCATTACTAGTATACCTCACGCTGTTTTGGCGGAACCGTTTCAATTATTGTGATATAGATTCTTGTCTGTCTCACCCAGACCAACTGGAAGTTCTGGATTTATGGTTTATGGTAATTTAAGGTTTAATCTGGACATACCATTCATAAACACATTTACAAGCTTTAAATAATGGTTAACATGCACTGAAATCCGCAATAAGGTATTCATCTTAGCGTTTTTTTTATGTCCTACTAGTTCTTACTAAGCGTCCGCTCTTGTTACAGCAAGATATCCAGGATGCTGCCATCTGTTGCATAGATATCTTGGTGTTTTGTAATTACCTTGTGACGAGTTATATAAATTATATTTTCGTCCGTCTAATCATACTGGTAACTGTCTGGGACTCAGACCCCGATTCCACTTATAAATTAACACCTTGTCTGAGTCCATGCTGCCAGTCTCGTCGTGTTTAATATCTCTCCTGGCATGAGCCGACGCCTCCTGACCCCCTCTGTCTGGCTGATGTATGGCACTCCTGGGGAGAGAGGGTGCAGTCGTTTGGAAGTAAAGTCTAATAATCACCAAATGATTATGTGATTAATTAGCTCTTGTCTCCTCCTGCTAGAACAGGGGAAACGTGAGACTGTCTGTCCAGCCTGCCTGCCACCAGAACAAATTGGGCCCTGTCCAAACAAAGCGTGTCAGCCTGTGGTGTGAGATGTGTACCTACAGAGGAGACCTTAGTATTTACATGATTCAGACATTAGAACTGCTATCACACACTTACAGACTCCCTGCACTGAGTATGACCAGGGTGGATAAGTTCCCCAATGTCTCAATTTGACTCTGTAATTGTTATATGGATGCTCATCCTTTCATTTGATATTCCATGGGTGAAGACAATTTATCACGTGGCTTCAGGACTACTGGCCTCCACTTCTACTGAACTTCATCAATTATGTCAAATGTACATTTTAAAAATGAGGTGTGTAGTTTGGGAGTCTTATGTACTTTCCCCCCCAGAGAAATATATAGATATAACTCACATTTAACAGAATGCTCAATTGTGCCAAGAACCTTAACATGCTTAACGTGCTTCACATGTGTTGCTAGTTGATGCACTTTGTCACTTTGACGTAGCAGATGTATGTCAACGCAGGCCACATTCAGCTGAATTTGTTCTGTCTTGGATCACATTTTGGGCACTAAGCGGTTCTGAGCTGAGTCGATACTTGGCTGAGGTATTCTATGAGCATACTCCTAAAGAGGAGTGGGTGGTCAGCAGAATGCCACTACTGATGTTTTCCTCTAAGGATCACTGGGTGGATTTAAGGTACTCCATCCTCTTTTGGAAAAATCTGATGTACTGCCACAGCTGTGGACAGATGCCAGAGCATGTTAATGCACCACTGTAATCCCTAAAGCTACCTCTGAAATATGACCTTTTCACACTTGCTAGGACCGTGGTAGATGTTAGTAAAAAGTATTTATAATCAAACCCCCCCCCCCCCCCCCAAGAAATTGGTTCCGATTTTGGTTCTGACATTGTGAAAAAGGTACGAACTGTTAACTACTGTTGTGGTGTCAATATGTTTGATTTACAGGAGAGCGTTATAGAATCTTTGTACACCTGTTACAAAGTTTACAACAATTCAAATTATATTCCCAAGAGGCTATTATATCATTGCACTCTGGATAATTTTGTAACTCTTAAGACTACCTGATATGCCTTGATAACCTCAACGATGACATTTGAAACCAAATCTATCTTCCTTGCCAGTGTTGAAAAGTTTTCAATCTCTATTGTCCACTTTCTATTTGGCGAATTTGGAAATGGCATAGCTTATCCAACTTGCTATGTACAGTAGCAATACCACATGGCTGATTCCCATAAGCTGGAAGTAAGCAGGAGGAATGTATCTCCATTAGAAAATAAGATTAAAAGGCAGTGGTTCAAGGGTTTTTCCAGTTCAGCCTAAATACAAAGCTTCACAAGCCTGTACAATGCCATCATATACAGTACTGTCTCATTTCGTTATAGGGATACTTCAGTATTTTGGCAATGAAGCCCTTTTCTACTTCCCCAGAGTGAGATGAACTTGTGGATACCATTTTTATGTCTCTGCGTGTAGTTTGAAGGAAGTTGCTAACTAGCGTTAATGCAATTGCTATCTAGTGTTACCACAATGACTGGAAGTCTATGGTAACTGCGAGAATGCTAGTAGATACCATAGACTTCCAGTCATTGCACTAATGCTAGTTAACATTGGCTCACAAAACTACCTCTTACTTCCTTCATACTGGATGCAGAGACATAAAATGGTATCCACGAGTTCATTTGACTCTGGAGAAGTGGAAAAAAGGGCTTCATTGCCCTTTAAACAGCCGGTAAAAGATGTTGTTTATTTTGTGGTGAAACATGAGTTTGTTATTTGACCAAGCAACACAAAAAAGAGAGAGAAAGAGATATTTTTGTAAAATGAAAGAATAATTTTTATTGACATTATTTAATGTTTCTACCATGGTGTCACGGCTGATTAGGTGTGTAGATAGGAATCAGGCGCAGAGAGCAGAGAGGTCCAGGGAAAAGATGCACTTTAATGCGGCACCAAAAGTAAATGCCCAAACACGCAGGGCGCAAAACACTGACCAACCCAACACAACGGGTAACACGGTCCAGAGCACAAAACACTGACCAACCCAACACAACGGGTAACACGGTCCAGAGCACAAAACACTGACCAACCCAACACAACGGGTAACACGGTCCAGAGCACAAAACACTGACCAACCCAACACAACGGGTAACACGGTCCAGAGCACAAAACACTGACCAACCCAACACAACGGGTAACACGGTCCAGAGCACAAAACACTGACCAACCCAACACAACGGGTAACACGGTCCAGAGCACAAACAACACCAACGACACAAACGCGAACATGAAAATAATCCCGCACAACAAAGGGGCGGGTTCCACACGCTAAATAAGGGAAGCAAATCAAGCACACACAAAATAGGAACAGGTGTAACTAATGAGACAAAACTAACCAAAAAGAAAAAGGGATCGGTGGCGGCTAGTAGGCCGGTGACGACGACCGCCGAGCGCCACTCGAACAGGCGGGGGAGCCAACTTCGGCGGGAGTCGTGACACATGGAGGGATGGATCTTTAGACTTTTGCCATTTGTCACATTATCTGAATGATTTTACATCATATGATTCACTCAATCATGCAATGTCAATTTCTAAAATGTTCTTAAAGTGGAACACTTAATATTTGCATTGTTATCAATAGAAATAAAAATCCTCAAACAGTATAAGGCAAGCACGTCTTTAATGATCACCATTCTTTGGACATTGGGGAAATGCTCCTGAGTTCTCCTATTTCTGCATATCATTGAACGGAGGCCTATTACAACACTCAATAAGGAGAGATGTGGGGTTCACAAGCAAGAACTATCAATACATGAATTCCTCTCTGACATCCCTTTGACACACGACACACTTCCCCATTGCCATCGATTGCAAAGAGGCCCAGTGATTTAAGGAGTCTCTGCTACAGATGAGTTAGGAGATTCAATGTACCATGATCTTTACATTACAGGTGATAAATCAGTTGTCATAGTGCTCATAGCCATGCGACAAATCAATGACAATGAGTCCAGAGAGAGGCGAGGTACTCCTGTTACTACATGTGCCTCACTGGCCATTGATACTTTATCAACTACCACGTCCATTAGCCCAATGGTTAAACAATTGTGTTGGAGGGCCAACCAGACCTCTTTGTATAACAACATAAGTGTTAGGCTTCAAAAAGCAATGTACTGTACTGTACCTGTCCTCTACACTGTTGTCAGTGGTGGGATGGATCATCATGATCTAGGAAGGGATTTAACCCTCGCGCAGGTTGTAGACAATACGGCTTTTAAAGGTCATTTTGCATGTCGGACAGAGCTGACATGCAGTGTTACCATGAATCAGATCCTCGCGAACACTGAAACATTGCCTAAAAGCCTAGTTGTTGACAAACTGCGGTCGGATTGAATCCCAGCCCTAGTGTATGTATGAAATGGGGGGGGGGCGACATAAACCTCATTTACAGATGCACACAATCTGAAATCTTACATAAATACAGAAAACTCCACAAGGCCTGATGTAGGAAAATTGTGGATTTTTGATGAAGTTACAATTCATATTTAATGTTTTTCCCCTCATCCCTATGGTGAAAAAAAATATTTATTTCATGCCTGTTAATTTCCTCATCACCCCTTGGTTATGAGTCTCATGCTAGGCTATCATGCAGTATGTATGATCCATCCACATAGAGCTTCGCTTCAAACATAGCCTACCGCAACAGTCTGTAAAATCTTTACGTCTGAATGTATTGGTCATGATCAAATAATTAGTGACTTGGCGTTAGGTCCAAACTTTTTCTCATATGATCCTGTAAAAACAAAAGCAACAGGTTAAATTCCCCACAGGGTTACTCTTTCAACCTGTCTAACACAGACTAGTGTTAGGATGTCATGATGCCAAGGTCGATGGGCACTGGAGACTTTGAAGAGGAAATAAATAAATATATTGTCGCTTATGCTTCCTTATTGCTTGAAGGCAAACATAGCTTTTCCCTCTTTTCTCCAGGCAGGGATGCCTTGTTAAGTATCATCCCATCAAAGTCCCCTTTGAAGGAATGGCTTACAGAGAACATCATGTGAATTTGGCTTCACAGGCCTCTGAAAAATGCTTTGGGAGGCACAGGGGAGTCTTTGTAACTATGGATGCAGGTGTGGAGTTGTAGAAGTTCTGCAGGCCTCTGTGAATGTATGCTACCTTTGTGCCTCATATATCTTGGTTAGCAGCACGTTCTTTGTGGTGTGAAAGAGTTTACAGAATGTTATTTGGGAAAATGTAATCAAAGCCTTTACCTTGATTTTTCCAAAAGTTCTCTAATTTTGCTTTCCCACTTTTCTATAATTCGTACACACACATGGTATCTGGATGTGTCTGATCTCTACTTATTTCTGTGTGAACTAAAATCAGATCACATCTCATATTATTTTGATTAATCTGTAGCCCTATTGTTTTTGACAATCTGTGACATCCTTTATCCTTTATTCCCACTACTTGTAGTGCCCTCCGGGACTGAGCCCTATGAAGGATGGCACAGGCTGCTACGACCACCACATTGGCATCGATTGCTCTGATGGCTTCAACGGAGGTTGTGAACAACTGTGCCTCCAGCAGCTCGCCCCCCTGGAGGACGACCCCACCCTCTACAACATACAGATGTTCTGCGGGTGAGAGAACACTACTGAACTTGGATTTGTCCCAAATGGCACCCTATTCTCTTCATAGTACACTACTTTTGACCGGGTCCCATACTGTGCCATCCCTATGGGCCCATGGCCTCGTCTCTGTGGCACTGAGCTGACATTGCATGACACTGAACTGTCATATCCTAAAGTGTATAAAAGGATTGAATTGTACATGGTAGAACATTTAAACAATGTCATGAAATTACTGGTATGTCCTTCTTTTTCACCTCAGTAGATTCCTGGTGATTGTCAGGCATTGTCATGACATAGATTTAGTAGGAAAAGAAAGTGCAGCAGTAAGTATTTTAAATGTCAGCTGTGCAGTGCGTTAGTCACTCAGAGTGAGTTGTCTCTTCCCCTTGGAGAGGTTGTCTCTTAAAAGAGAAGGATCTTTTGACCTCTATTTTAGTCTGTGTCAAGTCTTCTCCTGACTAGTAAAGTCTTTCTGATTGTAGGTGGCAAACGTGTCATTTTCTATCATATGAAACATGATAATATGACAGAGAAAGTGAACCAGTTTATACAGTATGCCATGTGCATTAGGACTGCATTAAGACATATCTAACCCTCTTTAGTAACACTTTCCTGTGGAAAGAACAATGTCATCATGAAGAAAGCTTCTTTCAGTTTAATCCCTGGCCGTTTTTCGTATTGCCTTTTGATGCATTTTACAGAGCTCGCTAGACACTGGGATGTCAAAATGTCATAAATATGAAAGAGTCTTGAGAAAACTCACACTGTTTGAATTATTTCCTTTTTGAAAAATGAAATGGGGGGTTTGTGGTTCACTGAATTGATTTAATAGCACAATAGGACAACCATAGAATTGATCAGCACACTAGAATCGTGAAGCCTATTTTGTGTATCCCCTTGAACTCTGTCATAAAGAGGTGCACTTCTGAGTAACTGGTGAACCATGAACACAAGTAAAATAAAGAAAAAATCCTCATAGCTAGCTAAAGTGATGTTTACATAATGTTAAGATGGAATTTCATGCACTCTTCAATCAGTCACAAAGTAACTTATTCAATCAAATCCGGTACAAGTAAAAAACAACCTAGTTTTTATCCCAGAATTGACTTGAATTCAAACAGATTTTGGTCTAAACCCTGAATATGACTATATGTATTAGAAGCTACATGTTTAATCTAGATTAAACAATCTATTTTAATATAATGTAAGAACACATTAAACGCTCAGCTCACACTGCTACCATTGTTTTTTCTGGTTGCCGTTGTAGCTGTATTGAGGATTACAAGAGAGGTCAAGATGGTCGTTCCTGCCAGCCCTTGTCTGAAGCATGTACTGAGGGACTGGACTGTGGGGAAACAGCTGACGTCCCAGCCAACCAAACCGTTTTTGGGGACCTCTTCTATGGCTACAACAACCATACCAAGGAAATCATCTCTGGTCAGATCCTCAAAGCTACCTTCAGGTAATGTATGAGTTGTGTCATGGGTTTTATCTCATGTATAAAATAGGTTAAGGGATAATCAACAAGAGGCTATGTGTTCTATGGAAAATAATAAACGATGTGGAAGGTGTGTTTCACGATGCACTAGCTGAGTAGAACTTACCTTCCATGGAGTTGCATTCTTTTCCAGAGAAGTTTTGAGCCACGAGTTGATTATCCCTTCTATACAATGGCTATAATTTAACACATTGCTGCTAGAAATGTGTTAATTTGCCACTAGAAATGTGTTCGACATCCACTGAAGTAGCTGGCAAGTTTACTAGATAGCGACTGTAGTTGCAAAGGTAACCAAACAAACAGACTTGCTAGCTTAGCTAACCAAACCATCAGTCCTAGCTTGCTATTATGAAAATCAAATTTAACAATGCCAATAATGTTTCCAATTCGACTTTTGCTTTCAAAAGCAGCTCAAACATAGAACATGTAAGAATGAACTATAGCCATTGATTTCTACCTTGCAAATATACCATGTGTTATAGGGAAATAATGCACGACCTAGAATGCCCATCAAGCCAATCAGAAACAACTATTCAACAATGGCATGGTATAAAAATGATTAATGATTGATTCATAGTT
Source organism: Salvelinus fontinalis (assembly GCF_029448725.1). NCBI lineage: Eukaryota > Metazoa > Chordata > Actinopteri > Salmoniformes > Salmonidae > Salvelinus > Salvelinus fontinalis. The sequence continues at coordinate 29,208,132 of NC_074681.1, read as the reverse complement.
GCTTAATTGGTACACCGGTAGAGGAAATGCATTTATGGATTTTATTTTATGTGTAGAGATGTATAGTAGACTAAAGCAAGGTGAGCGATTAATGAACTCAGAAGATTAAATATGTATGGCATATTTCAAATGTACTCTTCCCTCCACAATGAAAATGATCATAATGATACCACATTACATGTCAATATGAATACAGTGTATCCTGTGAATGAGGATCTAAAGATATGCTTGCAGTATCTAACAAAATGCACAGCAGTCCCTGTTTTGATGTTTGTGAATTAGTTCTGTGGCAGCATGCTTTGAAGGCTGCTTAATTACCATCATCCACTCACGATGCTTCCTTTCCGCTGAAGTCAGGAAGTCAGAAGGTCACGGAAATAATCTGCGGACCTGAAATTTAATTTGGGTGCACATGGATCCCACAGCCGGAGGCAGTTCATCCACTTACAATATCTCACATGAGTGCTAAAGGAAGGTGAACGAGGGAACGTTAATATCATCAAGTAGCTAAATCTCAAATGCTCTGATCTCCTCATTTTGAAAGCATAGGGAGAGACAGCCAGGGTTTCAGACAGACTTTGAAAAGCACCAAATGCTCCTGTGCAGAGTGCAGGCAAGCCTCTTTGGGGAGCCATAGTTAATGCAAACCCTCATTTTACAAGATGGCAAAAAGTGAATTAAAAGTCACCAGGAGCCAGTTTGGTGTAATGGACCTTAATTGGAGCAGATCAAACTTTGAATGTGCAATGAACAAAGGGTCTGTACTGGTGGGTTCATTAAGCCTCACAAGAATGCCATATTGATGTGACAAATAATTGGAAACTAAAGGAAATAGTCAACGTTGATACATAGGAGGGATAGTGCTGGGATGTAAATATTACTGCTGATGTAGCAGTGCAGGGAATTTCAAATTTAATCTAGAAAAGTATGAATGAACATTCTCTCAATTAGAAACAAATGCTAATGTTACAGATTTTGATTATTTCAAAGGAGAAAATGGCCAAACCAACTTCAAAATGTATATTGCCTTGAAGTATTGTCTTTACATTATATAGGTTTATATACGCTATAAAAAAAAAAAGCCATTTTACTGACACCCCATGGAAAGGAATAACTTATTGTGGGACTCATGGATGGTTTTCAAAGAGTCACCATGAGAGACGTCATCAAAGTCTTTCCTGGAAAAAAAGTTGAGAAAAAACGGTATTATTCTGTTTCATACTCACACCAGCCTGGTGCTTGGAGCTTCATTGGCGCTTCTTCAAAGCCCCAACCCACGGTTCTGGAGTGTCACAAAGCATCTGTTTCACTCTTTGACAGTAAACGAATGAAAGGCAAGAATATGACATTTGAACGCTGTCTGATCATTAATGTAATTTGTAAAAAGTAATGGAACTTCAACTATGACTATTTTCAAATTTCCGAAAAGCACAGAAACCACATACAGTACATAGCTGCTGGATAGAAATGGAAGCTTGGTTCTTCAAACTCCCAAGCTCAACTCTTCCACACTCTACTGTACACAGAGTGTTTCACAAACTAGACAAAATATGCACATTCCCTCTGAGTCAAGTTTGACTGTTGATCTTTTATTTATTTGAAAAAGAGGCATTCTACCCCTACCTTTTTATTTAGCCTGGCTGGAACAACAAAAGGAAGGAAATTAAAGGACACATCTAGCAGAGTGAGCAGGTACCCACTGGCTCTTCACAGCCGGTGTTGCTGGAATAAGATGAGGCTAGTCTGTACCCAGTCATCGGGAGCAGAGCGTGCTGGATGGCCAGGCTCCAGGCTGTGCCACAGAGCTGCGTCTGATTCTATCCACACAGGGCTGTGGGCTCTGCTTTCATGCTCACCAGCCTCTGAAACACTTTTCATGTTTTTAAAAAAGGTAGATGTCGTTGTCAGAATCGCTCATGCTACCCGGCTGAATTTCAGAGTTAGCTTGGTAATTATTATTTCAAAAGTTTCAGAGTTTTCTGTGGAGGATTGGAGGTAAATAAGAGGTGTCACACAATCTTAGCCGGAGCTTTTATGTGGCTGAGACCGGCATAGACACAGAGTTTTATATCAAAGGCACATATAAGGGAATATTCCATTACATTTTGTTCTTCTCTTGAGCATAGAGAGGGAGATGGAATGGGATCTCAGCTGATGTCTAGAGACTTTGCAGTGATGCGATGTCCCACTGCTAGATCTCAGTGTCTCTGAGGGAGGCAATGAAGTCCATTAGAATAATGTGAGTTAAAAAGGCAACCTCTTTTCATTATTTCTCCCCTTTGGCTCCTCGTTCTTTGCTGTCCTTGTTCTCTCTCTCTCACTCCTCCACACAACATGCTTAGAGCAGGTTTTAATTAATATTTTAGTGCCCTTTGTTCTCATCAGGGCCTGCTTGGGATCATGATTAAGACCACATTCCCAAACTACTTGGTGGGGTGTCTCCTCTCACCCCCTCGGAGGAGGAACACCTTAATCTACTCGCTTAATTAAAATATAAAATGTCTGTCTGAGCTAGATTGATTATATTGAACACTGGAGGCCATTGCCTCTATTATTGGACCCTGTAAAGATTCCACCCCAGGGTCATTCCATCAGTTGTCGTCAGATGTGAGCAACCCCCCCCCCCCCCCCCCCCCCCCCCCAAAGTTTAAATGTCAATCAAAAGGACTGTGGTTGAGGGATGTCATAGTTGAAATTATAAAGTTGGCTGAAATCCTGAACCCCCAAAATACATTTTGACTTTAGTTTGTCAGGTCTTGAAAGAAACGGAAATACTTTTTTGACATCCATGCTCATCTCATCCCACAACTGATTATAATTTGATTAAAATAGTTCCAAATTCTACTTTTAATTGTTGTTTGTTAGATACCAAAGTCTAAAGAAACTCACAAAATGATATTTACATTTGACATTTTAGTCATTTTAGCAGACGTTCTTATCCAGAGCGACTTGAGTGCAGACATTTTCATACTTTTTTTGTGCTCTTACATTTTGAGGTCACAGGAAAAGTAATTTGTGATAAAGTTTGGCAGTTAACTATGCTAATTTGGACTTGGCTTTAAGCCAGTTTAACAATGGCATATTTCATACCGGTACACCTCCTTTTTGACAATACTAATTAACGACAATGGCACATTAAAACCATTCCACCTTCAAGGCCCAAGGTGCATTATCCGTACCTTTTCTCTAGTTCCTTTGCTCAAGCGGTAAGCATTGTTATACTATGCCTAAAGCAGCATATTTGATTTGTGTGAATCTAATTTCCATGCTTTAAATTACTGTTAACAATGTGTTTCTCTTCCTTACCCCTCTCCATGGAATGGCCATACAAATGAAATGGCATACATTATTGCAGGGTTTCCAATGGAAGGTCAGTGTCCTCATCCACATAGTGTCTCAGAGTAGAAAATTGGTTGTAAGTGCTGAGAATAGAGACATTTTACTCCTACTCTTATGGGTAAAAATAAAAGCTATACATGAAGCCTCTTTAGTCATAAGAGTCCCACCTAGTCAACAGATAATTAGGAGACCTCATGCATTAGCTGACCTAACCAGTTAAGAGTTACCAGCAGGTGTCTTGATAATACAAAAATGCAGCGAGTCAGTGGTTCCTGCGCCACATGCAGTTGGAGTTGTTAAAATATTATTTTGATACAGTACCAGTCAAAGGTTTGGACGCACCTACACATTCAAGGGTTTTTCTTTATTTTGACTATTTTCTACATTGTAGAATAATAGTGAAGACATCAAAACTATGAAACAACACAAATGGAATCATGTACAGTAGTAACCAAAAAAGTGTTTAACAAATCAACATATGTTTCATATTAGAGATTCTTCAAATAGCCACCCTTTGCCTTGATGACAGTTTTGCACACCTTTGGCATTCTCTATACCAGCTTCACCTGGAATGTTTTTCCAAAAGTCTTGAAGGAGTTCCCACGTATGCTGAGCACTTGTTGGCTTCATTTTCCTTCTGCGGTCCGACTCATCCCAACCCATCTCAATTTGGTTGAGGTCGGGGGATTGTGGAGGCCAGGTCATCTGATGCAGCACTCCATCAATTTCTTTCTTGGTAAAATAGCCCTTACACAGCCTGGAGGTGTGTTTGGTCATTGTCCTGTTGAAAAACAAATTATAGTCCCACTAAGGCCAAACCAGATGGGATGGCGTATCGCTGCAGAATGCTGTGGTAGCCATGCTGGTTAAGTGTGCCTTGAATTCTAAATAGCTCACAGACAGTGTCACTAGCAAAGCACACCCACACCATAACACCACCTCCTCCATGCTTTACGGTAGAAAATACACATGCAGAGATCCTCCGTTCACCCACACCACGCCTCACAAAGACACGGCGGTTGGAATCAAAAATCTCCAATTTTGACTCCAGACCAAAGGACAAATTTCCACCGGTCTGATGTCCATTGCTCGTGTTTCTTGGCCCAAGCAAGTCTCTTCTTCTTATTGGTGTCCTTTAGTAGTGGTTTCTTTGCAGCAATTCGACCATGAAGGCCTGCTCTCCTCTGAACAGTTGATTTTGAGATGTGTCTGTTACTTGAACTCTGTGAAGCATTTATTTGGGCTGCAATTTCTGAGGCTGGTAACTCTAATGAACTTATCCTCTGCAACAGAGATAACTCTGGGTCTTCCATTCCTTTGGCGGTCCTCATGATAGCCAGTTTCATCATAGCGCTTGATGGTTTTTGCGACTGCACTTGAATAAACTTTAAAAGTTCTTGAAATTTTCCGGATTGACTGACCTTCATTAGTAATGATACTGTTGTTTCTCTTTGCTTATTTGAGCTCTTCTTGCTATAATATGGACTTGGTCTTTTACCAAATAGGTCTATCCTCTGTATACCCCCCTACCTTGTCACAACACAAGTAATTGGCTCAAATACATTAAGAAGGAAAGAAATTCCACAAATTAATTTTTAAGAAGGCACACCTGTTAATTGAAATGAATTCCATGTGACTACCTCATGCAGCTGGTTGAGAGAATACCAAGAGTGTGCAAAGATGTCATCAAGGCAAAGTGTGGCTATTTGAAGAATCTCAAATAAAAAATATATTTTGATTTGTTTAACACTTTTTTGGTTACTACATGATTCCATATATGTTATTTCATAGTTTTGATTTCTTCACTATTATTCTACAATGTAGTAAATAGTAAAAATAAAGAAAAACCCTTGAATGAGTAGGTGTGTCCAAACTTTTGACCGGTCGGTAGTGTATGCATAGTCACTTTAATAACTCTAACTACATGTACATATTACCTCAATTACCTCGATACCGGTGCCCCTGCACAATGACTCTGTACCGGTACCCCCTGTATATAGCTTCGCTATTGCTATTTTACTGCTGCTCTTTAACTATTTGTTACTTTTATCTCTTACTTTTTTTTAGGTATTTTCTTAACTGCATTGTTGGTTAAGGGCTTGTACGTAAGCATTTCACTGTAAGGTCTACACCTGTTGTATTTGGCGCATGTGAATAATAACATTTTATTTGATTATCGCAGGTGACTTGATGCATGCTGGGCCAAAGCGATTTAGAGTTGTTAAACGGGAGTGGCGAGTGTGTTGATATAACGGTCATATCGTAAAAATTCTGCTTTTACCAACCAGCAGAATTGGTTTAAAATAAGTTATGCATGCCGAGTAGGCAAAGTGATGGTGTCAGGTGAAAATGATATCAAATGTTTTACCATTGCAACATTTAATTTACAGTCACATTCGGCGTGGTTGTCTGAAGCATGCTTTAGTGTTCATAGCTGGCGAGGCCTCATCACGATTGGTTATTCGCCATTATTGCGGTACCTCAAACTGTCGTGATTACCAGCGGAGATAAACGTTTATGAATTGATTTTACTCCTGTTTCAGAGTTTGTCTGGGCAGTGTCTTAACATTATCCTAAAACCTACTCTCAGCTGGGAGTGTTTTTTTGTCTTGAAACAGCTTTAACATGCTTTGTGGATATAGGCCCAGGTTTAATTTTCACACAATGCCTTTCCCAAAGGGGAAGATTTTAGCTAAATATGCACATCCATTTTACAGTTACATCCATTTCCTGCTAGTTCTAAGTCCCTAAAAGCTCAAGTATATTTGTCACTGGCACAGCTATGGATTTTAGATGTTGACAGGACTATTGCATTTAACAGTTATGAAAACCTTTTCTAATTTGTTACTTCAAGGGATAAATTATTATTTTAGAGGTGGTTGTAAGAATATATTAAGTAATGGGAGTGTGATGCTTCAAGACAGACATTTGTGTTTGGAATGTGGAAATAACAAAATGGTCCTTTCAATAGAATCAGTCATTTTTAATTCATAGATGAATAATAGGAGGGGATTGTAACTGCATCCCACCCCTTTCCTGTTTCAACCCAATTATGGAAAGTTGTGTTTAGAGTATTTTAAGATAATGCGGTTTATTCTTGGTTTCTAAATTAGATGTGGCTGCTAACCTTCAAGTCAGAAGAATCGACTTAATATGAGTAGATATACTGTAGATGTACTGTACAGAGCCATTGCTCAGCTTTTTGTGTATTTTTTTGTGTGCGTTTTCTTTTTATAAGGTTGTCCCCACAAGTTATATCACTATTGAATGGATTGGCTTTCATTATTTGTCTGTTCTAAAATCATTGTAACGGGTATCCTCATGCAGTACATGTGGTTATTCATGATTCAGGCTTTCTAGGAGAAACCAAGATTTTTAGATTAAGGATCACCTTTCAAACTCAAATCTTCACCAGCGTCTCTTACCATGAATGCAGAAAAGTCAGCATAAAGCAATAATGCTTTCATATAACTTTCAGGTTCCTCGCTGATCCTTTTATAGGACAAATGAAAGATGTACCAACAATACAGTTTATTCATATTCAATTCAAAGTAATTTGCCCTTTAAGATCCACTCTTTTTCAAACTTTCAAATGGACACTTTGGAGTGGAGATTACCACTATTGTAATGAATGAATTTAGTGAGCAGAGGCAGGAATGACTATACCAGGAAGAGCAGTATTAAACATGAACACATTAGCATATCAGGTTTGGAACTGGAGAATCACAGAATAAAAGGACATTTAACATAATGAAAAATGACATGTTCGATGTCTCTGATTCTTCCATGCATGCTCATATATTTCTTACGGATTTTCTCTTAACGATCTGCTAGAATAAAAATAATGAAGGCTATGGGCTGAAACGTGTTGGTTTTAACAATAATATTTTATATTATCTTCCACTTTTCTCCAAGAGTTGCTGACCTTCCTCTTCACTTCAGAAGATACTGCTTTGCAATGTGCTCATGATTGACACTGACTCTTCTCTGCCTTATTCTCTCTGTAGGCCCTCATAAGCTTTTGGTAGATGTGTCTGCGTCCCAAATAGCACCGTGTTCCATGTAGTGCAGTACTTTTGCCCCGGGTCCATAGAGAGTTGTTCAAATGTAGTGCACTGTGTAACGGATAGGGTGAAATTTGGGACGCAGGTACAGTCTCTTCTTTGCCTTATTCCCTGTCTCCCTCGTAAGGCCTAGTTGGATGGGTGAGTAATTGTGGGCTCTAAATAGGCTGTTGTCTCATCCTTAATCCAGGCAGAAGAACTTTGCCCGAGGCATCGAGCAGCAGCTCCCAGATGGCATGGTGGTGGCATCAGTGCCAACCGACGTGCAGTGCCACGAAGAGCTGTCAGACCCAGTCCCTGATCCAGACTATCTCACAGGTAGGGAGAAGTTTACAGAATCAATGTATGATAAGAGTATGTACATTTAGTAGCATATGTTTTTATCATTAACCATATGTTGTTTTTTGATGTTGAGCATATTGAAACTATGCAAACAGATATGGAAGGTACAGTACATGTACTGAAGTACAGCATGACTTGCTGCATGAGGGTCAATTGTATTCAATAAAAATAGTTTTCCACCAAAAAAGAATAGTGCTTTTGAACCATTGCAATTTAGAATGTGTAGATTTTCTCTTCACAACCGTATTGTCATATAACCTTGACTGTATTTTCATAAAACATGTACGACATCCACATCAACCTTCAAAAACCTTTTCAAAATGTGTGTGATTGCATCAAGCACACTACACAATCCACATTCACACAGTACGCCATGTTACCAAGCAGATAATCATGTAAATAATGAACTGGAAGAAAATGGGGGAAGATATTAACAAAATCATTTTTCATGAGGAAAAGGGGTGATTTGGATTGTGCTACTGCTGTCAGATCAGAATTCTGTCTGGTGCTTCTCCACACTACATGATGCCAGCTGTGCCATTTGGACAGAATACAGAGGTTCTATCTAAAACACCCTCATTAACAGAGGAAAATATCCCTCCCTGCTCCAACCAAATGACTCAGGCTTCAATGTAATGCATCTTTCATCATTCCATTCACATCTCCCATTTGTTGCTGATGTTGCGCTGTGCAACATTTTACTGACCAATTAAATATTTTACTGCCCAATTCAACATTACTGCACAGGGAGCTTAACAGAATATTTAACATTTGGGTTACTCAACTTGAGAGAAATCCCATTCCATCCAATTTCCTGGAAATGGAAAGACACTGATCTTCATTTTATCTGTAAATGTAAAAATAAAAAAGGATGTACGCCCAACCAATGGTTAGATATGTGCTGTGAAAACTGTGAAGCTGTGACCATACAGTATGCTGCAGTACTGTCATTCAGTAGTCAGTACAATATAATGGTTGTCTTAAAGCACCATCGAATTTGCAATAGGACAATTAACTATTTTGCATATTATAAACAAACTGTCACAGTGGAAATTATGAAATGAGCACATACACTACATGACTAAAAGTATGTGGATATCTTAATTCAAAATCATGGGCATTAATATGGAATTGATCCCCCCTTTGCTGCTATAACAGCCTCCACTCTTCTGGGAAAGCTTTCCACTAGTTGGAACATTGCTGCCGGGACATGGTTCCATTCAGCTACAAGAGCATTACGGAGCTCGGCCACTGATCTTGGGCGATAAGACCTGGCTCGCAGTCGGCGTTCCAATTCGCCCCAAAGGTGTTGGGCTTGAGGTCAGGGCTCTGTGCAGGCCAGTCAAGTTCTTCCACATCGATCTCGACAAACCATTTCTTTATGGACCTTGCTTTGTCTACGGGGGCATTGTCATGCTGAAACAGGAAGGGCCTTCCCCAAACTGTTGCCACAAATTTGGAAGCATAGAATTGTCTAGAATGTCATTGTATGCTGTAGCGTTAAGATTTCCGTTTAATGGAACTAAGGGTCCTAGTCCGAACCATGAAAAACAGCACCAGGTCATTATTCCTCCTCCACCAAACTTTACAGTTGGCACTATGCATTCCGGCAGGTATCGTTCTCCTGGCATCTGCCAAACCCAGATTTGTCCGTCGGACTGCCAGATGGTGAAGCGTGATTCATCACTCCAGAGAACGCATTTCCACTGCTCCAGAGCCCAATGGCAGCGAGCTTTACACCACTCCAGCTGACGCTTTGCATTGTGCATGGTGATCTTAGGCTTGTGTCCGGCTGCTCGGCCATGGAAACCCATTTCGTGAAGCTGCCGACGAACCATTCTTGTACTAACGTTTCTTCCAGAGGCAGTTTGGAACTCGGTAGTCAGTGTTGCATGGCTGTGTGCTCAATTTGCATGGCTGTGTGCAGAGGTTGCATGACTGTGTGCTCAATTTTATACACCTGCCAGCAACGAGTGTGGCTGAATTTGCCGAATCCACTCATTTTAAGGGGTGTTCACATACTTTTGTATATATACTGTAACCATCCAGCACTATTATAGTACCTTTGGTACTATACAATTATTACGGTAACTATGGTACCTATGTTTGGATGCAACTGGCCCGATGCGTCCAGTGGTGTGAAAAACAAAATCCATAGTATTTGCGGTCTTTTGTGTGAGATGCCATCACCTTTTATTTTTGGGAATCCATGGTAATGTTAAGGATGTATATGTTTTATATGACCTCTCAAAGAAATGGCTTAGACACTACAGTGCACCTCACTCTAAACCACATGTCCAAGGTTATTTCCAAAGTACTGGACAATCAATAAGGACAGATTGGCATCTGTTAAGATTTGAAGTTTATTGGAAACTTCAGAGGATATTAGAAAAGTATAATCTCAATGGATCTTCTGCTGTCATCACATCCCAGGGCCTTGTCCCTCTGTGGAGCGCAACCTTTTTATCCAACTGTTGCTGTGGGCTGGAGGGGAGCCACAGCACAGTATCCCATTACCACTGCACCATGGCCCAGTATGGCTGTGATCCAAATGGCACTCTATTCCTCAATTAATGCACTACTTTTGACCAGGGCCCAGACGGCTCCGATACAAGTAGTGCACTATGTAGGGAATAGGGTGTCATTTAGGATGCATGCTATAATGCTGTAATAGTCCTGCAGCTACAGTTCTATTAGAGTTTATCTTACACAGTAGGATACATTTTTATGCATACATGGGGGTGGGATTACTGGGGCCCTTTCAGGTACAGTGATTCCTGGGTTTTGCTCTCTGTTCTAAAATGTGGCATAGTCAAATGCAGAATAGTCAAGAGAAAAGGACAGTTTTGACCTCAATAGTCTCAAAGTATCATCAAGAAACATCCCAGTGAGAAAAACTGGTTAAAATGATGTATTGTTGACCAGTTTTGCACACTGGGAATAGATACTGTAAATGTCAACGTCTGAGTGATTCATTGCGGATGTCATTTAGATTTCACAATGGAGGGAATTGCCTATCCGATGCTGGCTGAAATCCTACACAGTAGTATTGATCTTTCAAGTTACCTGAAATGTCGATCCTTAGAAGGGCTATTCTCCTTTATCAGCATTTAACTGAACATACACCGTCCTGAATGTGTAAATCGGTATATGCATCCTTTCACTTTGATCATATTATAGCAGAAACACTGAATCTACTGCACCTGGCATTTAATTGCTAACTTAGCTAATAGTCCATGAGACAGGAGTGAGGCAATGAGGATGTACCTGGCGGGGCTCTTGAGCGGTTGCCACCCTCCCTTGCTGATTTAGGCAGGTTGGTGCCATGGTCAGTGTATTTGTCACCATGTCAGCACTCCTTGCACTACCTCTCCAACCCTCCTTTGGCAATGCATTCATCTTCCTATTCATCTCTGGGTTGGAAGTCATTCATCATAGGCCAGTGGGTTCCATCAATTATTCCAATGGAGAAGAGAGGGAGGTGAGGCTTTGAAAGGCAAATACATCTTGATTTAATTGGAAAGCAGAAAGCAGGTACGCTTTCACTGCCACTAAGCAGATGTCCCATAAGATGAAGAAAAGGAGAAAGGGAGCAGTCCTTCTGGCTTTTAAAGCTTAAAGAAGGACCGGCAGTCATGGTATGTATTGTGGGGGCTGGGAGGGCAGCTGGGTTTTCAGTGATTGTCTTCAGGGAACTCTCTCACAAAGGCATTGGCTGTCATGTTCTCACAGCTCATATTGACTAAAATGTGTGTGAGCGTCTGAATGAGTGTAGTAAAAGTGTAAATTCAGAGAGGTAGAACGGGAAACACCACAGGTGAAATAGTACACAGTGTCAATCATTTGTGCTCTAGCACTAGATTAGATGCCTGTGATCATCAAAGGAGTGGGTACTGTTGCCAGTTAGGAAAAACGGCTGGTACTGTTGCCAGTTAGGAAAAATGACTGACACAGGAGTCTTGACACGCTGGGTTTGTATCTCCTTTGTGTTATTACATGCATACAGGGCAGACAATCTCCTGAAGTAAAGTCTTGAAGCAAAAGCAAAAGTGACAGGTTCAGATTTATAATAACCCAATAAATCCAATCAACAATCTCTCAGCATCGATGTTGACATTTCAGGTTACATTGCAGGCAGGTCGTCACAATCTAATTTAGGGCTCTATTCAATCGGCGTTGCGGAACTTCAGCTTTACAGCGTGATTTAAATTGTAAGACGATGTTCCCGTTTTTAGCGCAGACTGCCTTCACGGTAAACGCTGCATACGTCGTCTCAATCGGAAATGACCTTTACATTTACATTGCGGAATCTGTACCGCTTCTACTTTACAGATTGAATAGAGCCCTCCTTGCCAAAGAAAGAGGTTTATATACACTGTTCTAAACTCTCCCAAAAGCTGCTTTAATGCATGCAGATTCAACCAGCATCTGGAAAATAGCTTTCATATACCAATAACAATCTGAGTTTTCACACAGAGCCAGAAAATGTGTCTTCCTCCACTAAGTTAATAATATCAGAGGCGGGTTTGCTGCTGGCTTACCTATTTTCTTTGTTTTGGTGTGTGTTTGTGTTTGTGTGTGTGACTGAGTGTGTGCGTTCATGTCTGGAAGTCAATTTCTGTCTTGCACTGATAGGAAATAAACATGAAATCGTACAAAGTTGATCAATCTCAGACAGATAGGATCATCTTGATGCAATAACAGGGTTGATTACAGATAATAGATGCAACATTACACAAGAGCAGCAAACTTTGTCAGTTTGGGTCACATTCTGTATTTCTTCTTTGAATTATTCTCTCATTACTTTACTCCTCTTATATTTTAGAGAGATAAAGTTCACATGTACTGTAGTTATCAATCCCAGGTCCACCAAATAAAGCACACATGATTCATTAATACAATGGTATGATTATTAATCTGGAATGGCATTCAACCAAATGAATTACTCAGCCTCCACGAGTCTAAAACCAAAGGACTTAATTGGATTGAAAATGTATTAATCAAAATGAAGCAATAAAAATATAAATTGTAGCTGTTAAGTTCATATATTTGTTGTTACATGCTCATAACTGAATAAAAGTTATATTATTTCTATATTGTCTGTGCTAGTTATCCCTCAGGGGTGTACCGTCCTCACTGAGTGTCCAGACAATGGTTTCCTTTAAATGTGTCAGCATTGAGACGCCACATAATCTATATTTTTATTCGCTCTTGAAGTAATGGGTAGCAGGAAAGAGGGTCATGCCTTCTGGGGTTTCTGTTAGTGTTCAATGCATTTTTTGTCTCACCTCCCCATACAATCGCTACTGTAACTGTTTATAGAATATGATTCTGTGTCTGTCTATAGCTATAGAGTAAGGCAGTGTACTGGATAATGCTATATTTGAAACCCTTCTATTTCAGCCTTTAAAAGGTTATTACAGGGCATCCCCCCCGTCTGTTATTTGGGCTTTGGCCTGATTGTTTTATTATCTGGTAATTCCTCGGCTGGACCATGGTTTGACCTGCAGTGTTACTTATTATACTTCTGTTGCAGTTCCCTACTGGAAGGGTCAGGAACCATGAATAGCTACTGTCAACTCCGCTCACTTACCATTCAGTACATGTGCATTGTCTCAGGTTTTTGTGTCTGATGTTTTGTTGAGTATTTTCCGTGGTTCTGGGCCTTTGCATCAGTCTTTTTTATTTTATTGGCCAATATCTTATCTCTGTAGTTTAAAAGCTTCAAGAATCCACAGACATAACAGTTCATGTGAGCACTACAGTCAGGTTTGATAGATGTATTTGCAATTTCCTTGCCTCTTGTCTTGCTAGCTGTTTTCAGATGCTGAACAAAAGTTGAATTGAGGTGTGCTTTGGAGTACATGACTTTGGAGAAGCAAAGAACAAACAAAGTTGCTGTTAGCTTTAAGCTCAACAATCTCCAGTGTTCAATATTAAACTTTTGCTGAAGCTTCAATTGAAATAGGATCTATAATCCTTGTGTGGCTAATCATAGATACGTTAGCCTGACAAATGAAGAGCGTGGCAGTAAGTGTTGTTTTAGTTGATAGACTTAGCCATTTGTATGAAACCTGGAAGCCAGTTAGAAACACGTACAATGTAAATGTATTTTAGCGAGTGTCGAATAGGTAGGACAAAGTTATATGTTAAAAAATAGCTATTGTTTATCAGCAACAAAGGTGATGTTAAAACCTCTTTGGGCTGCAGGGGCAGTATTGAGTAGCCTGGATAAAAGGTGCCCATTTCAAACGGCCTCGTACTCAATTCTTGCACGTACAATATGCATATTATTATTACTATTGGATAGAAAACACTCTCTAGTTTCTAAAACCGTTTGAATTATATCTGTGAGTAAAACAGAACTCATTTTGCAGCAAACTTCCTGACAGGAAGTGGAAAATCTGAAATCGATGGTCTGTTCTAGGGCCTGCCTATAAATGTCCTTGATATTATTAGTATATATGCACTTCATACGTCTTCCACTAGATGTCGACAGGCAGTGAGAGAAGAAATGGAGTGTATAACATGATCTGAGGTCAAATAAAAGCTCTTGGCATGACGTGACCCCAATTTCCTGTTTTCTGGAACGCGCGAGAAGTGACCTGGTATTGCCTTCTGTAAAGCTGTCGTTATAGACGACTAATCTCTCCGGCTTTGATTTTATTTGATACATGTGACAATATCATCGTAAAGTATGTTTTTTCAATTTAGTTTTATTAGATTATTGAAATTTATTCGGGACGTTAGGCGTGTTGCTTTGTCTGCGTATGTTCAGGAAGGAGAGCTTCGCGACACTTTGCTAGCTTTCCGTGCTAATTGACTGGAGAAGAGGACATTCTAAATCCAAACAACGATTGTTCTGGACAAAGGACCCCTTGTACAACATTCTGATGGAAGATCATCAAAAGTAGGACCCATTTTATGATGTTATTTCATATATCTGTCGTACATGTGTACTTGTAGTTTGCGGCCAGGTTTTGGCTACGCTCTCGCCATAACGTAAACTGCATATCGTAATGAAGTTATTTTTAGAATTCTAACACGCCGATTGCATTAAGAACTAGTGTATCTATCATTTCCTATACAACATGTATTTTTTAGTAATGTTTATGAATAGTTATTTGGTCAGAATATGTGAGTGTCAGAAAAATATCCGGACGTTGTGGGAAAAAGATGCTACGTTAGCACAATGTATAACCACTGATTTCAGCTCTAAATATGCACATTTTCGAACAAAACATAAGTGTATGTATAACCTGATGTTATAGGACTGTCATCTGATGAAGCTTATCAAGGTTAGTCAAAAATTATATATCTTTTGCTGGTTTGTTATGATCGCTAACTTTTGCTGCTGGGGAATGGCTTGTGTTTCTGGCTATTGTGGTAAGCTAATATAATGCTATATTGTGTTTTCGCTGTAAAACACTTAAGAAATCGGAAATATTGGCTGGAATCACAAGATGCCTGTCTTTCATTTGCTGTACATGTGACGTAGAAGTCCGTCACTGGCCTCTGGCAGCATTTGGTTCTTCAACGCACACACGCATTCATCACTCCTTCCTGAGCAATTATAAGATAAGTTAACAATGTGGGTCGACACACAAATTAACTTCTGTCTTAGTGCATACATTTCACACTTATGTCAATGTTCATATTTGAGATATACAATATAAATTATACTTATCAATGTTGTGGATGAGCTGTTTGTTTGTTTGTTCTGTTCCTCTCTCTCTCCATCTCTGTAGCTTCTGGGTATGCTGGAAAAGGACCCGAGCTAAGGGAATTGGGCTGGCTTTATAGTGCCTGTCCCAAATGGCATTAATGCATATGGGCATATTGAAAGATAGTCAGTAGTGATGTAATGTTGTAAATGTTATGTTGTGATATTGTTTAAAACCGTGTTGCAATGTATATCCTTTAGTATGTTTAGTTAATGGAAAATGTAGGTTTGTATTGTTAATTGCTTAATTAATTAGGGTTAATAGTTCTGAGGGGAGGGGCTAGCCCTACAAAAGGAGCCTCTCTTTCAGTTCATGGAGAGGCATTTTGGATCGAGCTGTGGATGGGGCAGCATTGTTTTTAAGCTGTCCCATAAGGTAGACGTTGAGGGAAGTACTGTTGTTTTTTGTTCCGGAATCACTTGTAAATAAACACCTTTGCACAGAAGAACTTTTGCGGCTCCGCCATCTTTTTATTTTGATACAGGTTAGGTTATCCAGTTTAGCCTTCTGGCCTACTCTACGTGACAGTACATCATGTATTTTTCAGAAATGTTTTATGATGAGTATTTAGGTATTTGACGTTGGTGTCTGTAATTACTCTGGCTGCTTCGGTGCTATTTCTGACGGTAGCTGTGATGGTAGCTGCAATGTAAAACTGATTTATAGCTCAAATATGCACATTTTTCGAACAAAACATAGATTTATTGAATAACATGTTATAAGACTGTCATCTGATGAAGTTGTTTCTTGGTTAGTTTGGTTGGTTCTTGGTTAGTTAGGTTGGTTTTGTGCATGCTACCCGTGCTGTGAAAAATGTCTGTCCTTTTTTGTATTTGGTGGTGAGCTAACATAAATATACGTGGTGTTTTCGCTGTAAAACATTTTAAAAATTGGACATGTTGGCTGGATTCACAAGATGTTTATCTTTCAAATGCTGTATTGAACTTGTTAATGTGTGAAAGTTAAATATTTCAAAAAAATACATTTAGAATTTCGCGCCCTGCACTTGAGCTGGCTGTTGTCATAAGTGTACCGACGTCGGGCTTGCAGCCAGAAGAAGTTAAGATAACCTCTACTTCCTCACAAACCCGGGTCCGGGAGCACCCCCATCAGTAAAAAAAGCTGACCAGCATAGGCTAGCATAGCGTCACAAGTAAATAGTAGCATCTAAATATCATTAAATCACAAGTCCAAGACACCAGATGAAAGATACACATCTTGTGAATCCAGCCATCATCCAGCCATCTGATTTTTAAAATGTTTTACAGGGAAGACACAATATGTAAATCTATTAGCTAACCACGTTAGCAAAAGACACCACTTTTTTACTCCACCCTTTTCTTACTCCATCAGTAGCTATCACAAATTCGACCAAATAAAGATATAAATAGCCACTAACCAAGAAACACTTTCATCAGATGACAGTCTGATAACATATGCTATACAATAAATATGTTTTGTTAGAAAAATTTGCATATTTCAGGTATAAATCATAGTTTACCATTGCAGCCACCATCACAACTCTCACCAAAGCAACTAGAATAACTACAGAGACCATCGTGTATTAGCTAATTACTCATCATAAAACATTCTTAAAAATACACAGCGTACAGCAAATGAAAGACACAGATCTTGTGAATCTAGCCAATATTTCAGATTTTCGAAGTGTTTTACAGCGAAAAAACACAATATAGCGTTATATTAGCTTACCACAATAGCAAACATCACAACAGCATTGATTCAAGTCAAAAATAGCGATAACGTATAAACCACCAAAATATATTAATTTCTTCACTAACCTTCTCAGAATTCTTCAGATGACAGTCCTATAACATCATATTACACAATGCATATAGAGTTTGTTCGAAAATGTGCCACAAATCGTGGTTATACAATGAGAAAAGTAGCAAAGCTGCCCAGAAAATGGCAGGAGAAATCTTTGGAGAGGCACCTATTCTAATCAGTAACTATTCCAAAACTTGACTAAAAAATACAGGTTGGACAGCAATTGAAAGACAAATTAGTTCTTAATGCAATCGCTGGGTTACATTTTTAAAATTAACGTTACTTCAAAATACAGCGTGCGATAAAGCGAGGCTGCACTGCAATTAATGGCGGCTTATGCATTTGACATTTTTCAACAGAACAACGAATTATCAGCATAAATAGTTCTTACTTTTTGATGAACTCTCATCAGAATCTTGGGAAAGGTGTCCTTTGTCCAAAAGAATTGTTGCTAGGTTGTATAACGTCCTCTTCAACGTAGCAATTAGCAGTAAACATTAGCCATATGGCAAAGACGTGTCCGACTCACTAAAACGCAGTACAAATAAATATCCGAAAATCGCAATATACCGATATAAACTGATATAACTCGGTTTAATATAACAAGATTATGATGTCTTTAAAGCCTATATCGAATAAAAACACAGCCGGAAATGTCTAAGATCTATAACCGATGGTTCTAGTACAATATGCCAAGGTCCTCAGTGCGTCAGAGCGAAGAGGGAAAAGAACATACATGTCTTTGCCAAGTGATTTATAACCTTTGAGATCTACGTAGAGACTCCATTTCAAGTCTCCCTATTCGCTAACAACCAGGGGAAGGCGTATGCAGTGCATCTCAACCAATAGAATACAGGCAGATTTATACACAGGTCTCAGAGCAGCATGGAAAATTTGGCATTCTCACATCCACATAGGAAAATTGCTCTAAGTTTAGTTCTGTTTCACTCACAGATATAATTCAAAAGGTTTTAGAAACTAGAGAGTGTTTTCTATCCAATAGTAATAATAATATGCATATTGTACGAGCAAGAATTGAGTACGAGGCAGTTTAATTTGGGAATGTCATTATTACAAAGTGCTAACAGCTCCCCCTATTGACAAGAAGATAAACTCTAAACCTTCTACTAACTTCCACAATAGTCTGTTTTCAATGTGCCGACCTAATTGTGTCACACTTAGGAGAGCCTTGTTTAACATTCTAAAAACATCTTCCTCTCTCTCCTCGTGTGCTATCAATTGGTTGCACGGTTAATTGTTTACTTGCCAAGGCAATTTGAATTTACAGACTGGCATATAAAGTTACCTCGTTTTACTACACAAGCTGAGCTTGTTCCGTAGCTACGAAGATAATTGCTATGTTAATACGCAATCAAACACAGGCTTGCTCATGCATTCACATGCAAAAAAAAATCTGAATTACCGGAATTAGCCAATTTGCGTTTTTCATGTTCAGTAAATGTACAGTGCCTTCACTGTATTCACACCCCTTGACTTTTTCCACATTTTGTTGTGTTACAGCCTGAATGTAAAATGTGTGTTTGTCAGACTATGAGACATTCTGAAAATCGGTCTGAAGTGTCCAAACAAACACGATGGTGTTCTTCATTTTGCTCGACGACCCCCACGAGTGTCACGGGACTCGTCTGAAGGTAACCCTTACAAATGAATGGAAGTATGGAGGTAGTTTTGTTCCTACAAAAATAAGGGGTTATGTTTTTTATAGATATATATTTTAGATGTAGACAGACACTTCAAAACCTTATTCCTTATTATTTATATTTTGACTGTCTTTTTTGCCATTTCTGAAATTATTATTCAATGTGTTTCTATGAGCTATACTATTACAGGCCAAATTCAATATTTTATCCAATAATTTTTATACCTAAAGGGGTCCTAAAATAGCTAAAGGATCCATGGTATGACCATCTTAAAACAATTCCATATGCCATATGCTTACTACAACACAGTACTGAATACGACTCTCCATATTTTCAAGCATAGTGGTGGCTGAAACATGTTATGGGTATGCTTTTATTTTTACATTATATTCTTTCTTTTAATTTAACTAGGCAGGTCAGTAAAGAACAAATTCTTATTTTCAATGACGGCCTAGGAACAGTGCGTTAACTGTCTTGTTCAGGGGCAGAACAACAGATTTTTACCTTGTCAGCTCAGGGATTCGACCTTGCAACCTTTCGGTTACCAGTCCAATGCTCTAAACACTAGGCTACCTGCCGTATTCGTTAAGGCCCGGGGAGTTTCTTAGGTTAAAAAATAAATTGAATGGAGCTAAGCACAGGCAAAATCCTTGAGGAAAACCTGGTTCAGTCTGCTTTCCACCAGACACTGGAGGATGAATTCACCTTTCAGCAGGTCAATAACCTAAAACATATGGCCAAATCTACACTGGAGTTGCTTACCAAGAAGACAGTGAATGTTCCTGAGTGGCCAAGTTACAGTTTTGATTTAAATCTGCTTGAAAATGGTTATCTAGCAATGATCAACAACCAATTTGACAGAGCTTGAAGAAATTTATGAAGAATAATGGGAAAATATTTGTCACTGCCATCGTAGGGAGGAGACCAAGGCACAGCGTGATAAGCGTACATTCTTCTATATTTAAAGAATGAACACTGAACAAAATGAACAAAATGAAAAAATGAACCATGAAGCTAATATGGCTAGTGCAGACAGGCAACTAAACATAGAATAAGAACCCACCAAACCAAAAGGGAAAATGGCAACCTAAATATGATCCCCAAACAGAGACAACGATAAACAGCTGCCTCTGATTGGGAACCAATTCAGGCAACCATAGATATACATATGCCTAGATTTACCAACACCCCGGACTGTTTCGGACTGTTCCGGACTGTGGCCCGTCGTTGCAGGTTCCTGACTGTGGCCCGTCGTTGGAGGTTCCGGACTATGGCCCGTCGTTGGAGGTTCCGGACTGTGGCCCGTCGTTGGAGGTGCCAGACTGTGAAACGTCGCCGGAAGCTCAGGACTGGGTACTGTCGCCGGAAGCTCTGGACTGGGTACTGTCGCCGGAAGCTCTGGACTATGGAAGCGCACTGAAAGCCTGATGCGTGGTGCCGGAACTGGTGGTACCGGGCTGAGGACACGCACCTCAGGGCGAGTGCGGGGAAGAGGCACAGGCCGTACTGGACTGTGGAAGCGCACTGGAGTCCTGGTGCGTGGTGCCGGAACTGGTGGTACCGGGCTGAGGACACGCACCTCAGGGCGAGTGCGGGGAAGAGGCACAGGCCGTACTGGACTGTGCAAGCGCACTGGAGGCCTGATGCGTGGTGCCAGAACTGGTGGCCACCATAGACATACATGCCAAGACTTACCAACACCCCTAGACATACAAAAAACCCTAGACAATACAAAACAAGCATACCCACCCTCGTCACACCCTGACCTAACCAAAATAATAAAGAATACATAGATAACTAAGGTCAGGGGGTGACAATATTGTACAATCTAGGTGTGCAAAATGCTTAGAGACTTACCCAGAAAGACTCACAGCTGTAATCGCTGCCAAAAGGGATTATACCATGTATTGACTCATTTGTAAATACTTATGTAAATGAGGTATTGTGTGTAGATGTGTGAGAAAAACATTTATTTGATCTATTTTGCATTCAGGCTGTAACAACAAAATGTGGATTAAGTGAAGCGGTATGAATACTTTCTGAAGACACTGTATACTTTATGGATATTGGATAATTGCATAACAATTATCTGATGTTCTCCAGAATAGAAACAAAATCATTGGTACTATTAATAGGTCATATTTCAGTTGTAATGTACTAGCAGTAGGTGTCTACTGTAGTTACACATATAAATTTCCTTGACAACAGTGTGTTGAGAAGTGACTATCATTCATGTGTTGACTGTTTTTATCTAATAATTATCTACAATGTTTAATTGATACTTGATTAAATTAATCATGTAGCAATTCGCTCAGGAATTTGGGGCACCATGGGAAAAATTATTTAATGAGTTACTATCTCCCGACTTAAACTCTAGAAATATATTCATATCTCTTACATCAATAACAGTCAATGATTAATTATTACCTCACCAGTCACATTCTGAACGTCGCACAATTCTTGGATATCTGCACGAACCATAACCTAAGTGATTAATCAGCAATACACAAATTGGCTTAATTATGTATTTACTAACTAAATCATCATACAGAATACGTAAACACACAGCATAAGGTTATTGATAACATACATAATACAATGAAAACAGGTCCCTAGTGGACTAAGAAAAGCTTAACCTGTCTAGGATGAGGGTGCCGCTAGCGGCACTCCCCCCCCACCCCCACTGAAAAGGCAGAGCCGCGAAATTCCCCCAAATTTTTTTTTTTAAATATTTAACTTTCACACATTAAAGTCCAATACAGCTAATGAAAGACACAGATCTTGTGAATCCAGCCAACATGTCCGATTTTTTAAATGTTTTACAGGGAAGACAAAATATGTAAATCTATTAGCTAACCACCTTAGCAAAAGACACCACTTTTTCTAACTCCATCAGTTTTTTACTCCATCAGCAGCTATCACAAATTCGACCAAATGAAGATATATATAGCCACTAACCAAGAAACAACTTCCTAAGATGACAGTCTGATAACATATTTATTGTATAGCATATGTTTTTTTTGAAAAATCTGCATATTTATGGTATAAATCATAAATTACATTTCAGCTACACTCAAAAATTGCACCGAAAGCAGCCATAACATTTACAGACACCAACATCAAATACCTAATTACTCCTCATAAAACATTTCGGAGAAATACATACTGTGCAGCAATTGAAAAACAGGATTCTTGTGATTCCAGACAATATTTCCGATTTATGAAATGTTTTACATCGAAAGCTAAATGTAGCGCTAAATTAGCATAGCCACGCCAGACAGACACACTTGGGCGCGCGCGACCAGTTGACATGCACGACAGATATATGAAATAACATTATAAATTTGGTCTTACTTTGGCTGATCTTTCATCAGAATGTTGATCAAGTTGTCCTTAGTCCAGAATAGTCGTTCAATCCATTCAGAATGGCAACTTTCCATCTTCCTTTAGCCTGGGTACTAGTCGAGTGGCATGGATCTCTCCAAAGTAAACAAAGGAAACATTACAGAACACGGCAAAACTCCCGAAAAAATTCAAATAATCTGATTAAACTATATTGAAAAAACATACATTACGATGACATGGTCTCATTTATCAAATCAAATCCGAGCTGGAGATAGTTCACATCAGAAACGGCAGCAAACAAAACATGATATCTCTCCCAAGTCGGGCGCTTCTGACTTCCTGAAATTGACGGTCACGCTAAAGAAATAGGTCTTATTTCACGTCAGAACAAGATAAACGCAAGATTTCTCTTCTGACGTCCTCTTGACACCCAGAGGAAGGCGTACGAGGTGTGTTTCGGGTCATAGGTGGCATGACCATATATAGGCAGAGCGTTGAAGCGAGCATAAACATCTTGCATTTTACTTCCTGGTCGGGGAAAGTGCTGCCAAAGGACTTGTGTTCCACTCAGAGAAAAAATTAAAACGGTTTTAGAAACTATAGACTCTTTTCTATCCAACAGTATTAACAATATGCATATTGTAAGAGCAAAAATATATTAGGAGGCAGTTTGAAAATTTGCACATATTTTCCATTTTTCCCAAAACGCCCCCTACAGCCCTAACAGGTTAACCGTTCATTTACACAATGGAAAGGGAGGGGTTACATACCCCTTTCCAGGAGACGGAGAGACAAAGAGAGTCACCTTATCGTACATACATTTGGAAACTACGCTACCGGGAATAGGAATACTTTGCACATGAACGACCGCTCATTCGGGAAAAGAACTGCAATGTATATATTTACACATGGATGTATTTTTCATCTCTCTGTTGAACTCGATGGTTCTATGGGAAGTGGTTTGATGTAAGTATCTGGTTGTCCATCAGAGGTCACAATGTCCTTATTAGTTGTAGGCTTCTTTTGTTCTGGAGTGTTCGTTAGAATAGATACTTCAGATGAACCACACAGTGGTCAGAGGGATCTGTTCTTCCTTCTCATCTTTGGTCAAATGTCCTAGACTACTTTACATGCAGAGCTGCAGACGGTGCATGTTTTGGTCTGGTTTACAAAGTTTCTAACCATTTCAACGTGTGCACCACGGCCTCACGTTCTCTGGTCTCAATGGTTGATTATTCAGGGTACAGCTAGGACCACTTTACACACCGGCAGCAACCCGGCATGTTTTAGTCTAATGTAAATTTTGTTAGCAAGTCATTTTAAGCACTGGTCTTAGAGGGCGTTGTGTCATGTTGACACAAAATCTGAGCTAACGTGGGCGTGGCTACTGACTGGGCACAAGTTTGCATGAAACACAATTCTCATTTAGAAGGCTAAAATCACATTTCTTTCTTTTGAAAAATAGTTTCATGTTTAATCATATAATTTTTTACAACATTTAGATGTAAATCTGATATATACAGTGTGAAAGCTCTTAAAGTTACAATGTTTCCGTTATAACGTCTTTCTGATCATTTTTATGACATCACAAAATAGACATGAATTTTCCATATTCTATCTCTCATTATTCCCAACATTCGGATGTTGAAATATATTGTTCCAGTGTCCATTGTTTGATGTTTAAGTTTTTGGTGGCAAAGTCTCTCTGTATAACAAAGGATTTTCAGCCTTCCAATCCTGCAGAGCCAAAGGGAGAGTTTCTGCAAGGTATTTGAGTCATGAAACAGGGTCTGGCTATCCTTTAAGTCATAAAACAGGGTCTGTCTATCCTCAAACATTTGCCTAGCTGATGGGTCCTTTTGATCCTCACCAAGGATAGAGAGTCATGACAATTGTTTTATTTACTGTGCACTCTGCCTGTGAGTAGTGGACAATTTCTGGCTTACCTGAAAAAGCCAAGCTCCATTCATCTTACATTTTGGATGCAGCCCACAATTGTAATCACATTTGGGGTTTAATTTATTATTTGACACTGATTAATTGCTTGAGCCATTCCCTGCGGTAAACGTCAATTAATTAACCGACAGCATTAGATGTGATAATTAATACAGTGTGGGCCCCAGCATGGGAGCAGGGACCTTAAGGGTGGCCCCTTAAAAAGACTGCCATCATAGTGTGCACCTGTTCCTCTGGGATCTACAGGTTTCCTCTGAGGAGACATCTACAGAGATCTATGTATGCCTAGACAGTACACAGGCAAATAACTTCTCAGAAGTGTATATTGACTGACATTACAGTCTAGTTGAGCTGCTTGTTAATTTCTAGCATCAGGATTATAGTACATTTTACATTTTGGGGGGGAATGTGATTGGTGGGCTTGGTGGGAACTGAACTGCTGGTTTATGGTTTGACCCTTGACGCAAGCAGAATGGCAGTGATTCAAACTGCAACACAGAGTCCCTTCTCCCCAAGTCCCTCTCAATTAAAGCCGTAGCATATGGCCTAGTGATCGCTAAAGAACAGAGGTATCGCTGAGATATTTTATAAGACATTGACAGTTCCTAGTCCTACAGTACCTTTGACAATGCTAAAATGGAAAGGGTGTCACCTTGGAATTATATAAAAACTCAAGCTCCGTTCCAAATGACACCCTATTTCTTATTTAATGAACTCCTTTTGACCAGGGCTAATAGTAGTGCACTATATAGGGAATAGGGTGCCATTTTGGATGCAAAATCTGCCTCGTTAATTAGTCTGATGATGATTTATGAATGGCCTCAATCTGTTGGATTCTTTAGATGTGAGTCTGTCTACCTTTCCGGTTCCGGTTTGGAGCGAGCGGTCGCATTTGCATTCGCTCTGCAGGTAGTATAACTTTTCATTACATTTCATTACATTTCATTATAGTACAACGGTTTAATTTGTCTAACCTTAGCAATTTCTTCTTAGCTAGCTACTTAGCCGTCTGTGTATAAAAGATAATTGCGTAATTATCGTATTTCGTCGCCTATCGTAGTCCACACTGCTATCTGCCCAGCAGCTAGCAAACGTCCACCGTCTACCGAATAGTAGTATAACTTTTCATTACATTTCATTATAGTACAACGGTCTGATTTTCATTTTCATTACAGTACAACGGTTTGATTTGTTTGATCTTAGCTAGCTACATAGCCGTCTTTGCATCAAACATAATTGTGTAGTTATTGAGGTTCGCCAGCCAGCTATTTTTGCCCTAACGTAACGCAACGTAGCCAACACTGCTAGCTAGCCAGCTTGCCACCGAATAGCAGCATTGTAGAAACGAGTGCATTACAACGGAACGACTTGATCAGTGTAGTGTTGGCTGACTACACAGTTGTCTTTGCTATCTTTGATTTGTATTTGTTCGATCTTAGCTAGCTACTTAGCTGGCTACATAGCCGTCTTTGTATCGGTGATAATTGTGTAGTTATCAAGGTTCGCTGAGGTTCGCTAGCCAGGTATTCTCGCCCTAACGTAACGTAACGTAACGTAGTCAACCCTGCTAGCTAGCCAGCTAGCCACCGATTAGCAGCACTGTAGAAACGATTACATTACAACGGAACGACTTGACTTGTGTAGTGTTAGCTAGCTACATAGTTTTCTTTGCTATCTTTGTATCTAAGATAATTGTGTAGCTTTGAGTAATTATCGGTTAGCTAGCCAGCTATTTTTCGCCTGCCGCGCTGCCGTCCTCCTACCTAGCCAACACTGCTAGCTAGCCAACTTCTACCGAATAGCAGCACTGTAGAAACTTACATTACAACGGAACGACTTGATTAGCGTAGTGTTAGCTAGTTGTCTTTGCTGTCCTTGTATCCATGATAATTGTGTAGTTTAGAGAAATTTAGTGAAATTGTCGAGGTTACCTAGCCAGCTTCACTTTCAACAACGAAGCCACTGCTAGCCAGGCTACTTCACCAGCCAGCAGTACTATATCATTTTAGTCAATAAGATCTTGTATTTTATTTTTATTTTTTTGCAACGTAAGCTTAACTTTCTGAACATTCGAGACGTGTAGCCCACTTGTCATTCTAATCTCCTTTGCATTAGCGTAGCCTCTTCTGTAGCCTGTCAACTATGTGTCTGTCTATCCCTGTTCTCTCCTCTCTGCACAGACCATACAAACGCTTCACACCGCGTGGCCGCGCCCACCCTAACCTGGTGGTCCCAGCCCGCACGACCCACGTGGAGTTCCAGGTCTCCGGTAGCCTCTGGAACTGCCGATCTGCGGCCAACAAGGCAGAGCTCATCTCAGCCTATGCGTCCCTCCAGTCCCTCGACTTCTTGGCACTGACGGAAACATGGCTCACCACAGATAACACTGCTACTCCTACTGCTCTCTCTTCGTCTGCCCACGTGTTCTCGCACACCCCGAGACCTTCTGGTCAGCGGGGTGGTGGCACCGGGATCCTCATCTCTCCCAAGTGGTCATTCTCTCTTTCTCCCCTTACCCATCTGTCTATCGCCTCCTTTGAATTCCATGCTGTCACAGTTACCAGCCCTTTCAAGCTTAACATCCTTATCATCTATCGCCCTCCAGGTTCCCTTGGAGAGTTCATCAATGAGCTTGATGCCTTGATAAGCTCCTTTCCTGAGGACGGCTCACCTCTCACAGTTCTGGGTGACTTTAACCTCCCCATGTCTACCTTTGACTCATTCCTCTCTGCCTCCTTCTTTCCACTCCTCTCCTCTTTTGACCTCACCCTCTCACCTTCCCCCCCTACTCACAAGGCAGGCAATACGCTTGACCTCATCTTTACTAGATGCTGTTCTTCCACTAACCTCATTGCAACTCCCCTCCAAGTCTCCGACCACTACCTTGTATCCTTTTCCCTCTCGCTCTCATCCAACACTTCCCACACTGCCCCTACTCGGATGGTATCGCGCCGTCCCAACCTCCGCTCTCTCTCCCCCGCTACTCTCTCCTCTTCCATCCTATCATCTCTTCCCTCTGCCCAAACCTTCTCCAACCTATCTCCTGATTCTGCCTCCTCAACCCTCCTCTCCTCCCTTTCTGCATCCTTTGACTCTCTATGTCCCCTATCCTCCAGGCCGGCTCGGTCCTCCCCTCCCGCTCCGTGGCTCGACGACTCATTGCGAGCTCACAGAACAGGGCTCCGGGCAGCCGAGCGGAAATGGAGGAAAACTCGCCTCCCTGCGGACCTGGCATCCTTTCACTCCCTCCTCTCTACATTTTCCTCTTCTGTCTCTGCTGCTAAAGCCACTTTCTACCACTCTAAATTCCAAGCATCTGCCTCTAACCCTAGGAAGCTCTTTGCCACCTTCTCCTCCCTCCTGAATCCTCCTCCCCCTCCCCCCCCCCTCCTCCCTCTCTGCAGACGACTTCGTCAACCATTTTGAAAAGAAGGTCGACGACATCCGATCCTCGTTTGCTAAGTCAAACGACACCGCTGGTTCTGCTCACACTGCCCAACCCTGTGCTTTGACCTCTTTCTCCCCTCTCTCTCCAGATGAAATCTCGCGTCTTGTGACGGCCGGCCGCCCAACAACCTGCCCGCTTGACCCTATCCCCTCCTCTCTTCTCCAGACCATTTCCGGAGACCTTCTACCTTACCTCACCTCGCTCATCAACTCATCCTTGACCGCTGGCTACGTCCCTTTCGTCTTCAAGAGAGCGAGAGTTGCACCCCTTCTGAAAAAACCTACACTCGATCCCTCCGATGTCAACAACTACAGACCAGTATCCCTTCTTTCTTTTCTCTCCAAAACTCTTGAACGTGCCGTCCTTGGCCAGCTCTCCTGCTATCTCTCTCAGAATGACCTTCTTGATCCAAATCAGTCAGGTTTCAAGACTAGTCACTCAACTGAGACTGCTCTTCTCTGTATCACGGAGGCGCTCCGCACTGCTAAAGCTAACTCTCTCTCCTCTGCTCTCATCCTTCTAGACCTATCGGCTGCCTTCGATACTGTGAACCATCAGATCCTCCTCTCCACCCTCTCCGAGTTGGGCATCTCCGGCGCGGCCCATGCCTGGATTGCGTCCTACCTGACAGGTCGCTCCTACCAGGTGGCGTGGCGAGAATCTGTCTCCTCACCACGCGCTCTCACCACTGGTGTCCCCCAGGGCTCTGTTCTAGGCCCTCTCCTATTCTCGCTATACACCAAGTCACTTGGCTCTGTCATAACCTCACATGGTCTCTCCTATCATTGCTATGCAGACGACACACAATTAATCTTCTCCTTTCCCCCTTCTGATGACCAGGTGGCGAATCGCATCTCTGCATGTCTGGCAGACATATCAGTGTGGATGACGGATCACCACCTCAAGCTGAACCTCGGCAAGACGGAGCTGCTCTTCCTCCCGGGGAAGGACTGTCCGTTCCATGATCTCGCCATCACGGTTGACAACTCCATTGTGTCCTCCTCCCAGAGCGCTAAGAACCTTGGCGTGATCCTGGACAACACCCTGTCGTTCTCCACCAACATCAAGGCGGTGGCCCGTTCCTGTAGGTTCATGCTCTACAACATCCGCAGAGTACGACCCTGCCTCACACAGGAAGCGGCGCAGGTCCTAATCCAGGCACTTGTCATCTCCCGTCTGGATTACTGCAACTCGCTGTTGGCTGGGCTCCCTGCCTGTGCCATTAAACCCCTACAACTCATCCAGAACGCCGCAGCCCGTCTGGTGTTCAACCTTCCCAAGTTCTCTCACGTCACCCCGCTCCTCCGCTCTCTCCACTGGCTTCCAGTTGAAGCTCGCATCCGCTACAAGACCATGGTGCTTGCCTACGGAGCTGTGAGGGGAACGGCACCTCAGTACCTTCAGGCTCTGATCAGGCCCTACACCCAAACAAGGGCACTGCGTTCATCCACCTCTGGCCTGCTCGCCTCCCTACCACTGAGGAAGTACAGTTCCCGCTCAGCCCAGTCAAAACTGTTTGCTGCTCTGGCACCCCAATGGTGGAACAAACTCCCTCACGACGCCAGGACAGCGGAGTCAATCACCACCTTCCGGAGACACCTGAAACCCCACCTCTTCAAGGAATACCTAGGATAGGATAAAGCAATCCTTCTGCCCCCCCCCCCCCCCCTTAAAAGATCTAGATGCACTATTGTAAAGTGGCTGTTCCACTGGATGTCATTAGGTGAATGCACCAATTTGTAAGTCGCTCTGGATAAGAGCGTCTGCTAAATGACTTAAATGTAAATGTAAATGTACTGTTGTAGTCTTAATGTTTCATCCTTTTTGTGGGTTTCAAGGCCTCCTGCCTGGTTTGTTCATTTGGTCCATCTTCAATCAAAACTTTACAGAAGAGCAGAGAGGTATTGTTCAAAATTCTGTTCAGTAGCACCGTTCTAACAAATAAACTTCTGTGTTGTTAACTTAATCCTAAACTTAACTTTCAACCTACACTCTTGCCATAACCTGTTCTGAATATCTGACGTTCACTTGAGTAACACATGTATTAACATGATTGTCTTTTTTCAATATGATTTGAATTGATTACTGTCCATTATGCAAATAAGCTTTCTTTTTTCAAGTAGCAGACAAAATATGCATCTCCACATATTAGAAATCTTAGAAATGTTTTCAATATAACCTACAGTAGGTGTGCTATGGATGCTGTAGTGTAGTGTATACTTTGTAATGAACATGGTTATGGAACAGAGGGCACCACCTATACAATACTGATCAACTGATCACATAAGACTAACATTATGAAAACTGTTGAGAGGCAGTGGAAATTATTCATGAGAGAAGACCTGGTCAAGGAGAGATGAGTGGTAGGCCTAGTGATTTAGTCCAACAACGTATATGATACCATAATCTTTGCACATTGTAACGTGGATGCTGGGAGTCGAGAACCAAGTGTAAGTGGTGAGTTTAATAATAAACAGAATACAAAAAACACGATTAGCGTACAGACATGAAACACATAGTCAATACTGCCTGGGGAATAGATCTAAGGGAGTGACAGATATAGGGGAGGTAATCAGTGAAGTGATGGAGTCCAGGTGTGCCTATATATGAAGCGTGGGTGCGCGTAATGATGATTCCCAGGTCCGGTGGTTAGTAAACCGGCGACGTCGAACGCCGGAGGGGAGTAGCGGGAGTAGACGTGACAGCCGTTGGATTATCAAGGCATTACGTACAGCCATTCCCATACATCTTTTCAAAAGCTAACATTTTGTTCCTCCTGTAGGCTTGAGATTTTTTATCAGTTTCCTCAGGAAGAAGAGTGGTCTCCGCTGCTATATTACAGTTAGGATGCGTCCCAAATGGCAACCTATTCCCTATACCTATATAGTACCCTGAGGTCTCTGGTCAAAAGTGGTGCACTCAACTATATAGAGAATAGGGTGCCATTTGGGACACACATTTAGTTTCCCATTAGATTAGTAGAGGAGTGTCAGGTAATTCTCAGTGTTCCACCTCTTTCCTCAGTCATTCCTTCTTCGACTTATCCAAGAGTGAAATGGAACATGGGGTCCCATAGTTAATGGGGTTCTATGAGCCATAAGATTACTTCCATCTGTGGTTGTCGCTATGAATCTTCCTGAGAGAAGATTCTAGATTTAAAATCTATATATATAAGATTTGGCAGTGGTGGCACAGAGATATCCAAGGCCCTCAGGATATTAGATCATAGATCCATTGTGGTCACACATAGGGTTTGATATTCAGATCTCCTCTGCCTCCTAGTCCTTGATTTGTGTCTATCTTTTTCTCTCTTCAATCTATGTTCATTTTAGTGTATGTTAATGACTCCACCTGAGGCTCGCCACATCGTGGCAAAATGACTAGCGACGACTAGAGACTGAACTTGTGTTTGTGATGTGAAGTTCAGTCATATTACTCATTCTGTCAGACAATGAGAGCAGAGCACCCAAGGGGTAAAGGGAGACAAGGCCTTTGAAAAGAAGGAATATGGGCTGTATATGTTTTGGCTTGTTATTCATTTTATAAGGGGACGTGAACAGTGCAGCGCTGTGCCTACTACCAGGAATTGTATTGTTTGGGGAGCATTTTCCCATAAGAAGGGATAAATGAATGTTGTTCAAGGTGAGGACAATGTGTGAACATCACATTTAGAGCCTTATTCATCAAGTTCCTACAATATGTCAAGCCCCTGCGAAACAAGGAACTGTTACCGGCGCAATTTTCACTTGGCTCACGAGCTAAATTACAAATACGTTGCATTACTCCTTATTTACACTGAAAGAGAATGATCCTCTACACAGTATCTGTGTTCTTTCCATTGGACCACAAACCCCATTACCCATTCAATACTAATAGGACAACACAGCTCTCATTTCACTATTACTAAAAACAAAAAGTCTCTATTTCAGTGTCTCTCAGAAGCATGATATATTGTGACACGAGTCCATAAGGTCCTCATACAGTCGTGAATTGGAAAGATCTGGCAATAATCCCTCACTATCAATAGGATACCACATTACCAATACAGTATTACAGCTCTCATTGAATAGTACTTTCAGTAGAACAAAACGACTCTGTCAGTGTCTGTCCTCCGGTGGGTGTCTGAACTAGTAGTTGCCTACTAGGGTGATATATTGTGACACGGTCCCAGAAAGTCCTCATACAGTTGTGAATCTGAAGGTCCATCTTTACTCAATGAAATCCTGAATGCTCTCTTTTATGTTTCACAGATGTTTTGACTGACAATGTAGCAGCTCCTAAAGCTCCCAGGATATGCTGTGTCTTTAGACATCTTCCAGATGTGTAGAACATGAAGGGAAAGTTAAATTGATGTATGGGTGTGATTCCTTGTACAGCTCAGAATTGCTGACAGTTGCCATAGGAGATGAGATGATTTAGCACCATGCCAACGCTACATATGGTGATGTGTGAGGGATGTTAACTCTGCACCGTAACCAGAGGTAGAATAGAAATGCTTAATTTAATCTAAAGAAAAGATTTGGATGATGAATGTCGCCACGTCCCAATGTATTTTCATTTACATATAGCTACATTTGTTATGCTTTGCCTGCCATTGATGATTTGTTGTTAACCCCAACAAGCTGACCAAGTCAAACATTACCCTAAGAAGAAAGGCATCTGTAAATACATTTTTGAGGGACTAACCAGTGAAGGTTTTCGTCGAGCTCCTTCGTGATGACATTGTAGGCGGGCAGAATGTGATAGATTTTCTCTATGCTGCACTCTGGTGGTATTGTAATTATGTCAAAGTGCTTGAGACCATTACATGCTTTTGTGTGGATCAGTGTTTTTCCAACCCATCAGAGTGTATTAACGATCTGTCACCGACAGCCCACTATTTGTCTGTAGCTTAAGACAGAGTCACTACTTGTGAATGTGCTGTGCAAGTTGTCATCTGTACTTAACATGTGTTTCTTTCTTTGTTAATCTACCATTTTCATACTTTGCATCAAAGCCCTGTTAACTGGAATGGAAAATTATAGGTGATGTGATATGTTGTGCCTCTTACAGGAATGGTGAACTACAGTGAGGTCTCTGGGTACCCACTCATCCAGCATTGGAAGCTGAGGTCTGTCCTGTACCATGTCAAACTGAACCAGTGGGTTCTCTCTCAAGGTAACTATAACACATCATTAAAGCAAATCAAATCAAATTGTATTGGTCACATACACATGGTTAGCAGATTTTAATGCGAGTGTAGCGAAATGCTTGTGCTTCTAGTTCCGACCATGCAGTAATATCTAACAAGTAATCTAACAATTTCACAACAACTACCTTATACACACAAGTGTAAAGGAATGAATAAGAATATGTACATATAAATATATGCATGAGTGATGGCTGAATGGCATAGGCAAGATGCATTAGTTGGTATAGAGTACAGTATATACATATGAGATGAGTAATGTAGGGTATGTAAACATTATATAAAGTGGCATTGTTTAAAGTGATACATTTATTACATCCAATTTTTTATTATTAAAGTGGCTAGAGATTTGAGTCAGTATGTTGGCAGCAGCCACTCAATGCTAGTGATGGCTGTTTAACAGTCTGATGGCCTTGAAATAGAAGCTGTTTTTCGGTCTCCCGGTCCCAGCTTTGATGCACCTGTACTGACCTCGCCTTCTGGATGGTAGCGGGGTGAACAGGCAGTGGCTCGGGTGGTTGTTGTCCTTGATTATCTTTTTGGCCATCCTGTGACATCGGGTGGTGTAGGTGTCTTGGAGGGCAGGTAGTTTGCCCCCGGTGATGCGTTGTGCAGACCTCACTACCCTCTGGAGAGCCTTGCGATTGAGGGCGGAGCAGTTGCCGTACCATACAGCCCGACAGGATGCTCTCAATTGTGTATCTGTAAAAGTTTGTGAGTGTTTTAGGTGACAAGACAAATTTCTTCAGCCTCCTGAGGTTGAAGAGGCGCTGTTGCGCCTTCTGCACCACGCTGTCTGTGTGGGTGGACTACTTCAGTTTGTCCTTGATATGTATGCCCCCCTATCCACCTTCTCCACTACTGTCCCGTCGATGTGGATAGGGGGGTGCTTCCTCTGCTGTTTCCTGAAGTCCACAATCATCTCCTTTGTTTTTTTGACGTTGAGTGTGAGGTTGTTTTCCTGACACCACACTCCGAGGGCCCTCACCTCCTCCCTGTAGGCCGTCTCGTCGTTGTTGGTAATCAAGCCTACCACTGTAGTGTCGTCTGCAAACTTGATGATTGAGTTGGAGGCGTGCATGGCCACACAGTCATGGGTGAACAGGGAGTACAGGAGAGGGCTGAGAACGCACCCTTGTGGGGCCCCAGTGTTGAGGATCAGCGGGGTGGAGATGTTGTTTTCTACCCTCACCACCTGGGGGCGGCCCGTCAGAAAGTCCAGGACCCAGTTGCACAGGGCGTGGTCGAGACCCAGAGTCTCGAGCTTAATGACGAGTTTGGAGGGTACTATGGTGTTAAATGCTGAGCTGTAGTCGATGAAATGGTTCTATTAATTAATTAATTAATGGTTATAATCAGGGTTCTAGTCAAGGATTATATTAATGCAGGGTTCTATTCATCTTGTATGCAGTGAGTTACGTGCACACTTGAACAGTGGACGTCAAGAAAAAATTTGGCACATGCCTAAGAGGCAAAAAGGGAAATTTTGGTAATGGAAACTAGGCCTGAAGCCTAAAGTTGCCATTCCACATTTGCATCACGGAGCCGTGGTTTAGAACAACCTCCCTTTATGGTCTGATAAGCTGTTATCATCCACATACCTTTGTATCTGAGCAAATATATTTTGACAGGCCCTGCCATGAAAACAGCACAAATAAGATAATTGTGGATAGGTTTTTAGTGAAGCACTACTTCTTAGAAGGGCTCTCTCTACTCTACTGTTGACAGTACTTTGCTGAAGAGCTTCTTGAAGTTCTTGATTCTCTTCTTTTTGTCATTTTTATTTATTTATTTTTCGGAGTGGTTGCGGATCCGACTTTTCTGGACCTTTCCTCCTGACAACTAAAGGTCCCAAAGCCTCTGTGCATGTGCAGGACCCTCCACTTGTGCAACAGGTTGCCTAGTGGTTTGAGCATTTGGACAGTAACCGAAAGGTTGCTAGTTTAATTCCCCAAGCTGACAAGGTGTAAAATCTGTTGATGTGCCCTTTAGCAAGGCACTTGACCCATGCTGTGACCCCACTCTCCAAAAGGTATGTGTGAAATAGGACAAATATAAGCATCTACCACCCAGTATTCACGCTCCACTCCACTCATAAAGAACATGGCTACTCTGGTGAATGGTGCTTGTTTAATAACATTTTATCAAAACTGAGTCAATTTCTGCAAGATCATATAATGATAGTATTCTACATAACTTCTACTTCATCACAATCCCGGATCCGGGAGCACCCCCATCAGTAAAAAAGCTGACTAGCATAGCCTAGCATAGGGTCACAAGTAAATACTAGCATCTAAATATCATTAAATCACAAGTCCAAGACACCAGATGAAAGATACACATCTTGTGAATCCAGCCATCATTTCTGATTTTTAAAATGTTTCACAGGGAAGACACAATATGTATTTCTATTAGCTAACCACGATAGCAAAAGACACAACTTTTTTTCCTGCATAGGTAGCTATCACAATTTCGACCAAATAAAGATATAAATAGTCACTAACCAAGAAACAACTTCATCAGATGACAGTCTGATTACATATTTATTGTATAGCATATGTTTTGTTAGAAAAATGTGTATATTTCAGGTATAAATCATAGTTTTACATTGCAGCCACCATCACAACTCTCACCAAAGCAACTAGAATAACTACAGAGACCAACGTGAATTACCTAAATACTCATCATAAAACATTTATGAAAAATACACACCGTACAGCAAATGAAAGACAAAGATCTTGTGAATCCAGCCAATATTTCCGATTTTTTAAGTGTTTTACAGCGAAAACACAATATAGCATTATATTAGCTTACTACAATAGCCAACCACACAACAGCATTGATTCAAGCCAACAATAGCGATAACGAATAAACCAGCAAAAGATATACATTTTTTCACTAACCTTCTCAAACTTCTTCAGATGACAGTCCTATAACATCATATTACACAATACATATAGAGTTTGTTAGAAAATGTGCATATTTAGCGGCACAAATCGTGGTTATACAATGAGAATAGTAGCCAAGCTGCCAACAAAATGTCGGGAGAAATCTTGGGAGAGGCACCTAATCTAATCAGTAACTAATCATAAACTTGACTAAAAAATACAGGTTGGACAGCAAATGAAAGATACATTAGTTCTTAATGCAACCGCTGTGTTAGATTTTTTAAATTAACGTTACTACGACATACCGCGTGCGTTAAAGCGAGACCGCACCGAAATTAATGGCGGAATAGTAGGTCAACATTTTTCAACAGAACAACGAATTAACATCATAAATACTTCTTACTTTTTGATGAGCTCCCATCAGAATCTTGGGCAAGTTGTCTTTTGTCCAGAGGTATCATTGCTCGGTTGTAGATTGTCGCCTTCAACTTTGGAATTAGCAGTAAACATTAGCCATGTGGCGAAGACGTGTCCAACTCACTATAACGCAGCACTAAGAAATATCCGAAAATCGCAATATACTGATATAAACTGATATAACTCGGTTTAACCTTTTACGGGGGCAGCCCGACACCGGTACACTTATGACAACATCCAGCTCAAAGTGCAGGGCGCGAAATTCAAAATCTATTTTTTTTTAATATTTAACTTTCACACATTAACAAGTCCAAGACACCAGATGAAAGGTGCACATCTTGTGAATCAAGCCAACATGTCCGATTTTTAAAATGTTTTACAGGGAAGACAAAATATGTAAATCTATTAGCTAACCACATTAGCAAAAGACACAACTTTTTCTAACTCCATCAGTTTCTTACTCCATCAGGTGCTATCACAAATTCGACCAAATAAAGATATAAATAGCCACTAACCAAGAAACAAATTCATCAGATGACAGTCTGATAACATATTTATTGTATAGCATATGTTTTGTTCGAAAAATTTGCATATTTCATGTATAAACCATAGTTTACATTTCAGCTACAATCCGAAATTGCACCGAAAGCAGCCATAATATTTACAGACACCAACGTCAAATATCTAATTACTCATCATAAAACATTTCTGAAAAATACATAGTCTGCAGCAATTGAAAGACAGGCATCTTGTGATTCCAAACAATATTTCCGATTTATTAAATGTTTTACAGCGCAAACAAAATGTATCGCTATATCAGCGTAGCTACAATAGACAGAAATAATTGGGCGCCCATGGCCAGTTCACATGCACGACAGATATATGAAATAACATCATAAAATGGGTCTTACTTTTGCTGATCTTTCATCAGAATGTTGAAGAACGTGTCCTCTGTCCAGATGAGTCGTTGTTTCGATTCAGAATGGCAAATGTCCCTCTTCAATTAGCATTGGCACTAGCCGAGTGGCATAAATTTCTCCAACGTAAACACAGTCAGAGGACGGAACACGGCAAAACTCCCGAATAAAGTTTCAATAATCTGATTAAACTATATTGAAAAAACATACATTACGATGATATGGTCACATGTATCAAAAAAAAATTCGAGCCGGAGACGTTAGCCGTTCGTTACCAAGGCAAAACAGAAGTCAATCCCACTTCCTTCAGAGTACCGGAAGTGGACGGTCACGTCAAAGAAATAGTTTTTTTCCACCACAGACCAAGAGGAGCAAAAAAAAATCTTCTCTGACATCCTCTTTACACCAATAGGAAGGCGTATAGAGTGTCAGCAGACTCCTAAGTGTTAAGACCATGTATAGGCATCAAGTTGAAAAGAGCATCGATTTCTGACATTTCACTTCCTGGTCAGGAAAAGTGCTGCAGAAGGACTTCTGTTTCACTCAGAGAAATAATTCCAACTCTTTTAGAAACTAGAAAGTGTTTTCTATCCAAAAAGAATAATAATATTCATATTGTACGAGCAAGATTTGAGTAGGAGGCCGTTTGAAATGGGCACGATTTCACTGGCTACTCAACACTTTGCCTTGCAGCCATAAGAAGTTTTAATCAACATCCATTTGATCTCAATCAGTCTCATGGGGACATGCATTTAGATCGTCTTGAGTTATAGGGTACAGTTTGGTTGGTATGCAAAGATACTGCGTGGGCATTTCACCTGTAAAGTAAATGATTGACAGTGAGAAATGTGAAGGGAGGTTCACTAAGAGTAGATCATGTGCTCAAAGTAGAGAATCCCAGAGATGTGCAGAAGCCCCAGGACCCCCAGCCACTTGGAAGTGGGGTCCAGAAAAGTCTGCTCCACAGCCTCTACCTTTTTATATTTGTACCATATTGTGTTGCTTCGGCATCTGAACGGCCTACATCAACATGCAAAAAAGATTTTATATGAATGTGTCATGAGTTTTCAGACTGTCAGAAAGGTATTGCAGAATAGTTTATTTGGGCTTGAATGGTTTTGGGATTTGTTTGTTTTCTTTTTGGATGCCATGACTTGCATTATTTGTTTTGTTTAACGTGTCTTATCATTTATGTATCCGTAAGCATTTTGTGTTTACTTCACCACATATGTGGAGTATAGCATAAATATTACATATATAGATGTACCATTACTAATGCATTTCAGATAAGAGTGTTCTGCCTTTAAACATGACCACAGCCTTTAGAATTCCATTTCCTCAGTGTCATTACTTGTAGGAGTTCAGCAGCTTTTTTATTATTAGAGATTTTTACACCTGATACCAAAGCACAATGTTTCATAAGGACTGTTTTGCTTCATAATGTAAGACTAGCATGTTGTGAGTGGTAGGATGTTAATGCTAGGGTTCTCGAATGATAATGGAACAGTTGAAGAGCTATACATGTTTTTTAGTGTTTTCCCAAAGATATAAAAACACCAGCAAGAGTAAATGCTTTACAATGACTCCCCTCTGAGGATTTCATGAAGGCTCAATTTAAGACTTAAAGAAAGCCTCAAGTTTACACATGGCACTTTAATCATAGTCTGTGCACTGTCACAACAACATAGGGAGTCATAGCTTATCATTTCACAAACTTGAGCTTTCATTAGGATGTTTACCTAAAACTACAAACAAGTACATACTGTACATATTTTCTAATTTAAATTGAAATGTAGCATAAGTGTATAGGATGCTTATGGCTTGTATTCTTTAATACCGGTGCTTCTTACTTACTTTTGACCTTAAAACGAACAAACAATTATCTTCATAGACATACTGATTTACTCTGAATATGGAATGTAAAAATAAATAGTATCATACATGTAAATATTTTAGCTTTTTCCTGTGTCAGGTTTATGTCCGTTTCTATCACGTTTCTGAGAAGACCCAGATGCAGACAGTGTCGAAGTAACACAAGTTTATTACTAGAACAGGGGGCAGGCAAAACGACAGGTCAAGGGCAGGCAGAGGTCAATAATCCAGATCATAGTCCAGAAGGTGCAGAACGGCAGGCAATATCAGGGTCAGGCAGAATGGTCAAAACCGGGAAAACTAGAAAACAGGACCTAGAAACAGACAGGAGCAAGGGGGGAAATGCTGGTAGGCTTGACGAACAAAACAAATTGGCAACAGACAAACAGAGAACACAGGTATAAATACACTGGGGATAATGGGGAAGATGGGCGACACTTGGAGGGGGGTGGAGACGAGCACAAAGACAGGTGAAACAGATCAGGGTGTGATAGTTTCATTGCTTTTCAACATTAATTTATCTTTTTTACACAAGGCATGAACTGTGTTGCTATGGATTTGTCAGTAGTCTATCCATTGCTAACTCCCTCTTTGTGTTTCCTAACAGCTTTCAGCTCTGCCATCCACTCCCTTGATGGTGCCACCCTCCGCCATGATTTTGTCTCCATCCTCAGGGAGTTTGGTAATCACTTTGTACAAGAGGCTGTCTATGGCTTCGAGGAGGCCTGCACTATCTGGTACCCCAACAAGCAGGTCCAGAGACAGCTGTGGCTGGAGTACCAGGACATCAGCAAAGGTAAGACCTCTAATTGATTGGAGATACTGTACTGTAAAATCTAATTAACTGCTGGAGGGAAGCCATCGATGGTTCATGTTCCAACATGTTCTTGACAGTGAGAGTGGGTGAGAGTGGACAAAGCTAGGCCTTCTGCCTTCTAAACACAGTGCAAACGCACAAATCAAATGAAATTGTATTTGTCATATGCGCCGAATACAACAGGTGTAGACTTAATCATGAAATGCTTACTTACAAGCCCTTAACCAACAATACAGTTAAGAAAATAAGAGTTAAGAAAATATTTACTAAATAAACTAAAGTAAAAAAAGTAACACAATAAAATAACAAGGCTATACACAAGGGGTACCGAAAAATAGTCAATGTGTGGGAGTAGAGGTTAGTCAAAGTAATTGAGGTAATATGTACATGTAGGTAGGGGTGAAGTGACTATGCATAGATAATAAACAGCGAGTAACAGCAGTGTAAAAGCAAAAGGGGAGTTTGGTAATACAATGCAAATAGTCCGGGTAACCATTTGATTAATTGTTCATTAGTCTTATGGCTTGGGGGTAGAAGCTGTTAAAGAGCCTTTTGGACCTAGACTTGGTGCTCCGGTACCACTTGCCGTGCGATAGCAGAGAGAACAGTCTTTGACTGTTGATAAATGTTTGGGCCTTCATCTGACACCGCCTAGTATAGAGGTCCTGGATTGCAGGAAGTTTGTCCCCAGTGATGTACTGGGCTGTACGCACTACGATCTGTAGCGCCTTACGGTCGCATGGCGAGCAGTTGCCATACCAGGTGGTGATGCAACCAGTCAGGATGCTTTCGATGGTGCAGCTGTAGAACTTTTTGAGGGTCTGGGGACCCATGCCAAATCTTTTCAGTCTCCTGAGGGGGAATAGGTGTTGTCGTGCCCTCTTCACGACTGTCTTGGTGTGATTGGACCATGATAGTTTGTTGGTGATGTGGACACCAAGGAACTTTAAGCGCTCGACCCGCTCCACTACAGTCCCGTCGATGTGAATGGTGGAGTGTTCGGCCCTCCTTTTCCTGTAGTCCACAGTCATCTCCTTTGTTTTGATCACATTGAGGGAGAGGTTGTTATCCTGGCACCACAGGGCCAGTTCTCTGAACTCCTCCTTATAGCCTGTCTCATCGTTGTTGGTGATCAGGCCTACTACCATTGTGTTGTCAGCAAACTTAACAATGGTTTTGGAGTCGTGCTTAACCACGCAGTCGTGGGTGAACAAGGAGTACAGGAAGGGACTAAGCAGACACCCCCGAGGGGCCCCCGTAATCTGTGGATCTGTTGGGACGGTATTGCAGTGGATCTAGGGTTTCCGGGATGATGGTGTTGATGTGACCCATGAGCAGCCTTTGAAAGCACTTCATAGCTACAGATGGGAGTGCTATGGAGCGGTAGTCATTTAGGCAGGTTATCTTGGTGTTCTTGGGCACAGGAACTATGGTGGTCTGCTTGAAACATGTAGGTATTACAGACTCGGTCAGGGAGAGGTTGAAAATGTCAGTGAAACATTTTCACATCGGCTAGGACAGCTGGTGCTCTCATACATGCTTCAGTGTTGCTTGCCTCGAAGCGAGCATAAAAGGCATTTCACCCGTCTGGTAGGCTCGCGTCACTGGGCAGCTCGCAGTCACTGGGTTTCCCTTTGTAGTCCTTACTAGTTTGCAAACCTTGCCACATCCGACGAGTGTCAGAGTTGGTGTAGTAGGATTAAATATTAGTCTTGTATTGACGCTTTGCCCATTTGATTGTTCATCTGAGGCATAGAGGGATTTCTTATCAGCATCCGGATAACTGCCTCGCTCCTTGAAAGCAGCAGCTCTAGCCTTTAGCCCGGTGCGGATATTTTGCCTGTAATCCATGGCTTCTGGTTGGGATATGTACGTACGGTCACTGTGGGGACGACATCATCAATGCACTTATTGATGAAGCCGGTGACTGAGGTGGTATACTCCTGTGCTAGCAAAACAGTCCTGTAGCTTAGGATCCACGTCATCTGACCACTTCTGTATTGAGCGAGTCACTGGTACTTCCTGCTTTAGTTTTTGCTTGTAAGCAGAAATCAGGCGGATAGAGTGTGTGGAGTAAAGGTGGCCTAGAATTTCTTTTCCTCTGGTTGCACATGTGACATACTGGTAGAAATTAGGTCAAACGGATTTAGGTTTGCCTGCATTAAAGTCCCCGGACAATAGGAGCACTGCTTCTGAATGAGTGTTTTCTACTTTACTTATGGCCTTTATACAGCTCGTTGAGGGCGGTCATAGTGTCAGCATCGATTTGTGGGGGTAAATAGACTGATACGGAAAAAAAATATGAAAACTCTCTTGTTAGATAGTGTGGTCTACAGCTCATCATGGGGTACTCTACCTCAAGTGAGGAAAACCTCGAGACTTCCTTAATATTAGAGATTGCGCACCAGCTGTTATTGACAAATAGACACAGACCACCACCCCTCACCTTACCGGCAGTAGCTGCTCTGTCTTGCTGATGCATGGAGAAAACATCTAACTGTATATTATCCATGTCGTCATTCAGCTACGACTCAATGAAACACAAGATATTACAGTTTTTAATGTCCCGTTGGTAGGATAGTCTCGAACGGAGCTCATCCAGGTTATTCTCCAGCGATTGCATGTTGGCCAATAGGACGGAGGGTAAAGGCCAGTTACCTACTCGCCGGCGAATTCACACAAGGCACCCGGATCTGCGGCCCCAACATAATTCAGATGAAATGTAGTAATTTGGATACATTTTATTTTATGTATAAGTCATTCGCTTTCGCTTTTAAAATAATGGAAAGTCCCTCTCAAAGGAGGGTTTGACGGATGGATAGACTCTACGGATGCATTGAGTCCCAGCAATTTGTTACTGTAGTTTTTCATAACCCATTTTTCTGTAGAAATAATGTAAGCTGTCAGTTTTAACCACATGAAATAGTGATTTCAGGTGCAATTCCTACTCTGTCAGCAATCCATATTTTTTACCTGTAGTTGTTTCCCCACCAAGACAAAGCCAGATAATGAATGACCCCTCTTTCCCCTGTGTTTCAGTCCAGTAACCTCCCCACCATTGTTTCCTTTGGTTGAATCGACCACTTTGCCTTCTTGCCAAGGACATTGCCTCACAATTTACAGAATGTTACCACTTCTGACAGATGGCTTTAAATGACTGAGTTTTCCATCCGCATGAAAACTCCATTATTCTTCATTTTCTCACTCTGTGACATTGCTACAGACACTATTACACGATTACATACAAAAGGCATTGTTTTTTTTAAACGCTATTTTGTGAATTCGCTTTACACAGCGCAATGTTGGTTCTTCTAGAGCAGGGAATGAAAAATGATGAGACTGGAACTATGGTACTATATGAACGTTTTGTTCCCTGGGACTTAGGCCTAACTTCTAAAGAGAGATTTCTTAAAAATCTTATTTTTTTTAATGCAAAGTTACAGAATGTCCATAAAAGTCCTGCTCACTGGAGACTATGGTGATCCATGTTCTAGCCTTTGCTCCAAATATCAAAGCGCGTCTGGATTTGGCGTGAGTCTGCTAATAA
The DNA here is from genome assembly GCF_029448725.1 of Salvelinus fontinalis. Lineage (NCBI taxonomy): Eukaryota > Metazoa > Chordata > Actinopteri > Salmoniformes > Salmonidae > Salvelinus > Salvelinus fontinalis. Next base: position 29,164,822 of record NC_074681.1, on the reverse strand, counting down.
TTGTTGCATGTTTTGGGAGTTCTGTCAGCAGACATAATACGACTTATTTATATGTGGCAATGTATGAGAAGTTATAGCCAAGTAATGACACACTTGGAGTGAAATCTTTTGATAAAACATTAATGAAAAACTGTTCCAAGGTGTTCGTATTAGGTTTTAGCTAAATTTAATTTTAAAAACGAATTCAAAATGTAAAAGAACTTTAAATAAACACTCTATAGCCTGTTTGAGTAAATAAAGTATTGAAATGATCATTTTTGAATTCACTTCCTGTAGGTGTGAATGCTTGAAAATCCAAAACACAAGGACATTATCATTAGATCATAAATAACAAGCCAACCGTAGTTCATTAGTTTCAAACAGTATGCATTTTTCAAACAGTGAAGGATATCATATTCAATCTTCATGATTAATGATATAATTTTAGATGGATATAATATAATGAACAGAATGAACAGCATCTTAAAAAGACACGTAATGGTGTATGTTATCCTATCTATCAGTACTTAGTGCTTATTTAAATTTAAAAACAACTAGCTTGCCAGAAAACCGCTGGTGGATACGACTTGATTTTTAAAGAAATAACAAACACAGGACGGGACTTTATTTTAAAAATGGTTTAAATTTCAACTTCAATGTGGTAAGGCCGTCCCAAGGATTCCAGATAGCACCGACCAAGCTGCTCCCCATCTCTACACACGCAGTCGCGCTGAAAGGAATCAACCCACTGTCGCCGGCAGATTGAACTGTGAACTGGCTACCAGGAGAAGAAAAGAGTAGCAAACATTGACGTCTGTATTTATATGAGAAACAGTTTACGTTGAATTAATATATTAAAAACAGTTTACGTTGAATTAATATATTAGAGATAAGCACTGTCTACTGTATGAGAAATAACCTAGAACCTCGACTTATGAGAAACTAAACATATAAAAAACACAGTACCACATAATGTAGTATTGTACATTTTTACATATTTTAGCATTGGCGTGAGGTCTTGGAGACAGTGAAGTAGCACACCTGAAAGCACCTGAACATCAACAACAGTACGTCTGAATAATGACCTCCATTAAACCCAAGGTCCACCTGTTTTAAAAGGCTACTGACCTCTGTCATTTTGAATTAGATCACTTGCTGTCTGGCTCAAAGCTGTGCTTTCACCCAAAGACTAGTGTCAGGGTCATTATGTAAAGTCAAGCCAAGGCTCTGATTAACACAGACAACAAACAGGAAAAACAGTCCTTATTTATTCCAAATATAAAGCAACTCAGCTATTAAAACAATGCTGTATTAGTCTACTCAGACAGTGTGAGGATCAGAGGTTGAGGAATAGTGAAATGTATGGAGTTGAAAGAGTACGGAGTTGACACAGTACGGAGTTGACTGATTAGGGAGGTGACTGTCACTGCACCACCTGCACTGCTCTCCACGCTCAATCCTCCGCATGTTTCTTCCTGAGGGGTGACAGAATATCTACCACTTATCCAGGATGTTTTCTCTCTCTTCTCCTGCTCTCCTGGTCCCCCATGCTGCACATGCTCTGGCTGACAGGCAGGTCAGAGGGTAACGGCTAAGCATGGCCCAGGTGTCTCTGCAGGCTCTGCAGCCTGAGGCAAGAGCAGGAAGGAGGGTAGCGGTGAGAAGGGGATGCTATGGGTGCTCCGCATAGTGCTGCATGTACGGTGGAAAGAGAATTTTGTCCTCAGACCGTCCTACCTCTTCTGGCCTCTCTCTGTCAGGTGCAGTGTGGGGTTGGTATGAGGTGGTGTGCAGGCATCTTGCAGAGCAGACAGGGTGATGAATGTGCGCTTCATGCTCAGTGGTGAGACAATTAGAGAGAGCGTGAAGCAGATGTCTTCTACTTCGAGCTTGATGTCTTCAGAAGGTTTGTAGCAGAAGAAGAGATGGCTAATCTCACTTGTCAAATATAAATAACTTGCACATTGCGAGAAAACTTAGAAGAGGGTAAACAAAGCCTGGCGCTTGCTCTTAGTCTTTGACGATTAACTTAATGTATGTACTTTTTGAAGGAAATTCTGCACTGTGCACAGTTGAATATGATAAGCAAGTGATGGCTTGAAAAAGTGCCAAAGGCTGCATAAAACAAGCCTTGAATAGCCTCTTCCCTCTGAGTAGTAAATGGATGTGATAAGCACACGCACACACACACACACACACACACACACACACACACACACACACACACACACACACACACACACACACACACACACACACACACACACACACACACACACACACACACACACACACACACACACACACACACACACACACACACACAGTTTAATGTCAAGCGTAGGCTATGTGAGGCACAATTTCCTTGCTCAGCAGAAAAACAATCTAAGGCTGTAATATCTCCATAAGAGCAGGGGCCTAAAAGATATGAATACCATTTTGAGTCAGCCAGTTTGAATCATAACCCCAAGAGGCCCCTCCAATCCCCCCCTGCTGCACTCTCATCGAAACCCAGACACAAAACAAGATCCCATCCATTATGTATTGTAATTGCCAAAACCCAGTCTGTTTTAATCCTAGTTAACATGATCCGTTTCGTCAGCCTTTACCCTCGGCTTAAGAGAAGTTAAACTTCACATTCCACCTTAAGTTGAAGTGTTCAAGGTCATCCCCTTGACGATTCATTTAAAATGTTGATTCCAACAGGAGAGTTTCTGGCAACCCCCAATTTTCCTGTTGTTTTTGTTAGTAATACAGAGCAGAAGAGAGGGGTTGTGAGGTTTTGTATAGTACATCAGTTTAGGATTTCTGCCCTGGCTGTCTTGAGGTAATTCAGAGTAATGTGTGTCTCTGCTTGTCCTTCGGCTGAAGGGCACTACCTCTCAACACCCTCTGGACTTTGAGTTAACATAGATGAGCAAATAGGAGATGTGTCCTTCACGCTGCCTTTTGGTGGCCTTTAGACTTAAGAATTTATGACTCCTTTTTTCTCTCTTTCGCTGTATCACACTTTTTGCTGCTGGATAATTCATCTGATCAAATCATTGAAGTTTGCCATTTCAATGTTATACAGCTCAATCAAAATGGAAGCATTTGACTGGTTGTTGAATACATTCATTATAAGTCTTGGAACTAAATCATGTTGAATAAAGTGTGTAGGCTAAGTGCTTTTGCCTAATAATATGAGATAACTGGAGAACGCAATGTTGTTGCACTTAATTAATAATTGATTAAATGTCAAAGCATGTGTCTGGCTGTAGGGAATGCTAGCTAGAGTTTCTTTCATTTTTGAAAGATAGCATGTGTTTTAAAGAGCTTTACTCAACTTACACTGCGTTGCTATGTGATATAAATGTCATTCCCACTGAGCTTTCAGAGGCTTGTTGGAGAGAAGTATCTACTGGAATGTCTTAGTGGTAAATTCATCACGTTCACAACACCTTCAGAATTGTAAATCCATTGCTTTGTAATCTTCCCACACTGCTTGAGTCCCTTTTAATTATGATCAAGGCACATCACTTATTATTGTCTTTTTGCTATGAGGAGCTATGGGACAACGTTGTGCATATTAATCAGACTAAGGCAGCATCCCAAATGGTACCATATTCCCTACATAGTGCCCTACTTTTGGCCAGGGTTCAACCAAAATTAGGGAACTATGTAGGGAATATGGTACCATTTGGGATGCTGCCTTAGACTAGGTTTTATCGTTAATGAACAATCACATGACAGACCAATCCAAATCCCTTAAGCGTTAAACAAAGAAGCCGGGATTACTAAGTAATTTGCACAGAAAAATAGCATCTATAATAAGAAACTTTATATCCAGGTGCATGTCATTTGTGCATTTAGTAACAGTTGTAAGGAACAAATCCCCTTGAAGAAATTATATTGCCTGGACATATAATATAGTGATGTAGGCATAACCAAAACGCTGAATTATCCCCAGCACTTGCAACTGGTATATATTTCAAACACAATACATTTGATACTGTATCTTTGCATGCAAATGCATACATGTGTTGAGCACTGTAAATAGGATTTCAGCATAGGCTTAGATCTAATAGCAGCCAAAGTTATTGTCTGACGTCGCCGTATTGCACCTATTGGTAGTCATTATATCAAACAACCCTCACCAGGCAATTGCTGGTTATAGTTGATTGCTTCCTAGTCATAGTTAAATGTTTTAGAATGTAATTTCACAGCATTTCCAATCCAGCATTTGCATAATGTAATAGATTTTTGCTGCTTTGGTAATCAATGTTTGCTCTTTCATATTGCGAATGGTGTTCTTACACTTAACTGTTAATTAGAAGTCATATCTCATGGAAGGACCTTATGTAATATAAGTCAAATAATATATAGTACAATATTCTGCAGCACATGAAATCCATGAACAAAGAAATGCAAAAATGTAGATACATCTTTAGAGGGAATATTAGTCATGTGGAAATGTCTTGGACATGCCTTGTTTACTGATAATGGTGTGTGTGTGAATGTACAACTGTGTGTATGCGTGTGTGTGTATGTACAACTGTGTGTATGCCTGCTTGCTTCCGTGCATGTGTGTTTTGGTGTGGAGAGCAGCTAGTTTCAGTGAACTGGTCTGGTGCCCCAGCAAATGAAGAGTGATGAGAGCACTGCTAGAAGCTTTTCATCAAGGCCACTAGCACTTTGAGCAACGTGTTATCAACACAATCCAGGGCTCTGATTGGCTGACACTGATCTATGAGCTGTGGGTTTAGCTGCTCATCGTGTATGGATTTATTTCTCCCTTCGGTGTTTTGAGGCAAAAAGATAGACGTGGGATATAAATACATGTTTTCACATATATTACAATTTTGCATTAAAGCAATTTTTGCATTAAAGCACAGTCATGCACAGTTAAAGCACAGTCATGCATCAAATATATGAGCCATTTAATAGTGAATCTTATCTCATTAGCTGGGAGATTCCTTTGAAAATACGCTCTAATATAAAAGTTTATGGATTCATTTTAATTGTGCCAGTAAGTCCAACACACTTTTGTGCTTCTTCAACAAAGTCATAGGGAATAATATTCTACTTCTTGCGTATTGCATTATTGACCGTAATTGACATAAAAGACAGTATAAGCTTTCTGTCCTAGGGGTATAAGTGTGTCTGCTTCCTCAAACAGACCCTGGGTCGATCCAAAATGCGGCAAACTGCAAAGCTTCAAACATAGCCCCTCTATGAGAAGTGATGTGGATTTTCACATAGCTCAAGCATGCCGAAGTGATTCCTATGCGTCTCTGTGTGTGAAGGAGCAACAGTATCAGGCACCCACTGTTAATCCTGTTTTGTCAGAAAAACCATGGAGTTTGTCAGGTCAGGCCATACATATGAAATAGTAGAAGCCAGTCATATAACATATTCAAACATGTTCAAAATACTGTCATAAATATAAAGATATCCTGTAAATTCTTTGTACATTTACTCAGTAATGCCTGGTGTTTAAATGAAACAACTGAAATGGCTGATTGCAGCGTGTCGTCATTATTTTCTGAGGATAAAACTGCTGCAGATTCAGAATGTGTCCAATTTTCCTATTGTCTTATAACATATTTCCACCACACTGAAAATCTGCAGTAATTTGATCATAATGAACATAGCTGATTTGCATGTCAAAATGAATGAGGGCATTGTACCTCCTGTCTGAATTGGGCTACCTAATGAATGTTCTAATCGAAGGAGAGGGCAGGAAAAAACTAGCTCTTCTTTCAGGGTGAAATGCTTACCAAAAAATATAGGACAAGATAAATCGAGACACATTTTTCCTGCCTGAGTTTTCCTCCCCCTTGTTTGGCGATGTTGTGCAGCATAATTGCCCTCTACAGGCCTATTTGACCACTGCATGCTTTGCCATTGAGAGGAAGAGGGAAACTGCTTCACACAGTTTGCCTATGCCAGGGATATATGGCTTGAGATGGCATAGCATAGTCTCTTTTGCTCCTTTTATTGAATTCTAAATTGATGAAGAGATATTAACTGTGTTTATTTACAGAGATGTGGCTTTATCTTTGTGATTTCTTCTCTGTCAAATGATCCCTAAGAACGAGGAGAAACTTTAGACTTTAAGCAGCAGCTCTCCTCCTCTCCTGTCAAGGTGTCCAATCTTCACAACAGAAGAGTTGTGAAGCTCTTGAGAGTGAAAATCCAGCTTGGATATGGGCCATCATCATGCCTTCCATTAATGTACATTATTTATCAATAGATGGGTGTCTTTCTATAAACTAGTGTACCAGTGAGGATTTCCTACACTGGACAACTTATTACAGCTGTTGATAAGTAATTTATAATAATCTGCCAATTTTTGTTTGTGTCATTACATTAAGATATAAGGGGGGGCGTCATAGATATAATCAAGAAAAGTAACAGGTTCAACCCCCTGTCAATGTTGGTGATTTTGGACAACTCTTGAAGGAGTTGTCCAAAATCATGTGACATAAAACATTATTTTTCTGTCCTTGAATGTATGGCGGTGTAAGTTGTCGTTATATCATACATTACGCATTAATGAGTTAAATTCGACATTGAACTTAGAACCCTGTAAAAATCCTGTATCTATGTAGCTGTTGGACAGTTTTTTCACATGGTGAAAACAGTTTTCATGGCACACAAATCCAAAACAATAGAAGCATTCCATTTTTCAAATGCATTTAACTGAAAGAGTCACCTTACTTTGATAGTTAAAAACTAATATTGATACTGCCATTAACGTGGTTCTTTAATAATTGTGCATAATACTTGTTGGATGTGCATTTGGTGTCGAGCTGTTTAATTACTCCGTGATATTTTCACACATCATCATCTGATTCAGGAAAGACAAACAGCTGTTGTGATAGCGCAAGCAATGCAACAACAGCCCAAGTCCCGGAAAAAAAATACATTTGCCAATAAATATCCAGAATATTTTAGTGTCTCATTCGTTAAACTGGTGAAGACAGTTGTGCCTGGATATAAGTTGGATCTAATATCCCTAGCGAATTGAGGTGGATCATCTGTTGTTGTCTGCTTGATTTACAGCAGGTTCTCATTAGATTTAACAAAGAAAGCATCAAGGTAATGAGTTCATATTTTCATATGTTTTGTGCCTCGGATTGTTTACTGTGCACAATTGTGCAGGATAGAATATTGCACAACATCCAACACTCGTCCTATTAATTATTCTGGATATAATGACTACAAATTACTAGTGGGCTTATTCCCAATATTATCTGGTAATGAAATAACAAGACAAATACATTTTGTTTTCAATGTTACACCTGCAATTTTAAACAATACAAGGGCTTGAAGTATCCTATTTGAATTTAGCTCAGAAGTTTAGCTACTTGTCAAACCCTGATCTGTTTCAACTGTCTTTGTGATTGTCTTCACCCCCCCCCAAGGTGTCGCCCATCTTCCCCATTATCCCCTGTGTATTTATACCTGTGTTCTCTGTTTGTTTGTTGCCAGTTCGTTTTGTTTCGTCAAGCTTGCCAGCGGTTTTCCCTCTGCTCCTGTCTCTCGATTGTTCCTGTTTCCTAGGTTTCCCGGTGTTGACCATTCTACCTGACCCTGAGCCTGCCTGCCGTCCTGTAACTTTACCCCATCTTTCTGGATTACTGACCTTTGCCTGCTCTGAACCTGCCTGCCATCCTCTACCTTTCCCCCACCTATCTGGGTTACCGACCTCTGCCTGCCCTTGACCTGCTTTTTTCCTGCCCCGGTTCGATTAATAAACTGTTGTTACTTTGACGTTGTCGTACCTGAAACGTGATAGTACGAACTCGCCATGACTGACCCGGCAGACTCAGACCAGCTGCGCAATGCCATCTCCTCAACACCATCTTCTCCCAAGGAGCCACCATTGGTAGGCACGAGGAATTGCTTCGTGGCTTTATGGAGGGGGTCCACACCTTGGCCGAACGCCATGTTCGGGCGTTGGACATCTTGCTGGAGCAATTCCCCGGGTTGGCCGGGAGGCATGCTACTACGACGGTAACCTCACAGCCCCTGTTAGCAGTGCCGCCTCACCGTTCACTCCGCCTTCCTGGGAGCCCCGCTTACCTCCCCTGGAACTATTCAATGGAGAGCCGGGCACCTGTCGGGCGTTTCTAGCTCAGTGTGCCCTCATCTTCGAAATTCAGCCCTCCTCCTTCCCCTCAAACCTCTCTAAGATAACATACCTTATCACGCTGATCTTTGGGATGGCGCTCGCCTGGGTTACAGCTGTATGGGAGCAACAGCCGGCCATATGCGTCAGTCTAGAGGAGTTTGTGGGAGAGGTCAAGAAGGTGTTTGATGCCCCATTCTCCGGGAGAGAGGCTGCCCGGAAGCTACTCCAGCTTCGGCAGGACTCCCGCAGTGTGGCAGACTATGCGGTGGATTTCCGCATGTTGGCAGCTGAGATTGCCTGGAACCAGGAAGCGCTGTTCAACATGTTCCTACACGGAGTCTCGGAGGAGGTCAAGGACAAGCTTGCAGCCCGGGAATTACCGATGGATCTCGATTCCCTCATCGCCTTGACCATCAGGATCGACTACGGGAACGACAGAGGGAGAGGAGAGGAGATTTCACTCGCCCGTCCAAGGATCCCACCTCGCCTACGAGGCATCCCGGAAGTACCCAACGGCCTCGTTGATGTTCCCCGAGAGTCACCGAAGACGGCCGAGTCAACGTTTCCCGAGCCTATGCAACTAGGCAGAGCTGGGTTGTCTCAAGCGGAACGGCTATACAGGCTCAACACTAAGAGTTGCTTGTATTGCGGGACTCTTGTCTGTTAACCTTTCTGGGGTAGGTGATCGTCCCACCTGGCCTATAGCCAGGGAAAATACAGAGCGCCATATTCAAATAAAATTATATAAAAATCAAACTTTCATTAAATCACACATGTAAGATACCAAATTAAAGCTACACTCGTTGTGAATCCAGCCAACATCAGATTTCAAAAAGGCATTTCGGCGAAAGCATAAGATCCTATTATCTGGTAATAGCACAACAGGCACGACACAAAACGCAGAAATAAAAATATAATTCATGCCTTACCTTTGACGAACTTCTTTTGTTGGCACTCCAATATGTCCCATAAACATCACAAATGGTCCTTTTGTTTGATTAATTCCGTCAATATATATCCAAAATGTAAATTTATTTGGCGCATTTCATCCAGAAAAACACAGCTTTCAACTTGCGTAACATCACTACAAAATATCTCAAAAGTTACATGTAAACTTTACCAAAACATTTCAAACTACTTTTGTAATACAACGTTAGGTATTTTTAAACGTTAATAATTGATCAAATTGAATACGGGATGATCTGTGTTCAATACAAAAAGAAAACAAACTGACGCAACTTTTCTGGTAATGTGCCACTCTCAAACAATTTACTTCAAGTGACTCTCATTTAAGATGGGCGTACTTCTTCATTGCACAAAGGAAAAACCTCAACCAATTTCCAAAGACTGGTGACATCCAGTGGAAGCGGTAGGAACTGCAAACAAGTCCCTTAGAAATCTGGTGTCCCAATGAAATCTCATTGAAAAGACAGTGACCTCAAAAAAAGAATTCTGAATTGTTTGTCCTCTGGGTTTTGTCTGCTACATAAGTTCTGTTATACTCACAGACATGATTCAAACAGTTTTAAAAACTTCAGAGTGTTTTCTATCCAAATCTAATAATCTAATAAAATGCATATCTTATATTCTGGGGATGAGTAGCAGGCAGTTGAATTTGAGTATGCTATTTATCCAAAAGTGAAAATGCTGCCCCCTATCCCGAAGAACGTAAAAGACCAGGCTCACCGGTAGGAGTGAGTAATCTGGTGGGCCATATGGAGAACTTTTCTGCTTCCCTTACTCAAACTCAGTTTCATGTCATTCTGCTGTGGGGAAACCAGTCAAAATCTCTCCAGGTCATCATCGACTCAGGGGCTGATGAGAGTTTTTTGGACTCTACCCTGGCTTCTGAGCTGGGCATCGCCACTTCATTCTGATGGACGTTAGAGCGCTGAACGGGCGCTCTATAGGCCGGGTCACCCACAACACTATTCCCATCAATATACGTGTGTCAGGAAACCACAGCGAGGCTATCCAGTTCCTGCTCATTAAGTCTCCTCAGATTCCCGTGGTATTGGGATTCTCCTGGCTCCAGCAACACAATCCCCTTATTAACTGGTCTACTGGTGCCATCATGGGCTGGAGACCGTTCTTCCACGCCCATTGCCTGAAGTCAGCACAACCTGCTCTGGGACGTCTTCCTGGGGGCTCGGAAGTTGCCCCGGACCTCTCCACCATTCCCGCAGAGTACCAGGACCTCTGGGAGGTGTTCAACAAGGCACGGCCACTTTGCTTCCACCGCACCGACCATATGACTGCGGATTGACCTTCTCCCTAGCACTACTTTGTCCTGAGGACGACTGTACTCTGTCGGGACCAGAGATCAAGGTGATGGAGACCTACATTGGCGACTCCCTAGCTGCAGGATTCATCCATCCTTCTTCCTTCCGTTAGTTAATGCACGTGCATCGCTACCCCTCATCTCCTCTTCCTTCGAGCCGCTCCAGTATTGTCTCCACCCCCCATCTTGCCATTGCCCATCTTCCCCATTATCCCGTCTGTATTTATACCTGTGTTCTCTGTTTGTCTTTTTCCAGTTTGTTTGTTTCGTCAAGCCTACCAGCATTTTCCCCTCTGCTCCTGTCTCTCGACTTTTCCTGTTTCCTGGTTTTCACTATTCTGCCTGCCCTGACCTTGAGCCTGCCTGCTGTCCTGTACCTTTACCCCACCTTTCTGGATTACTGACCTTTGCCTGACCTTTACCTTTGCCTGCCCCGACTCTGAGCCTGCCTGCCATCCTGCCTGCCTTTGCCCCACCTATCAGGATTATCAACCCCTGCCTGCCATTGACCTGCTTTTTGCCTGCCCCTGTTCTAATAAACTGTTACTTCGTTACTCCGACGTTGTCTGTGTCTGGGTCTTACTTGAAACGTGATACTACTAGAATATGCCTACCCTGAAAATCAGACATTTCCTCAATTTGTTACTTGAAAAGTCCTTGTACTTATTGTAGGCAATTTATAAGTTCTCCTGCTCCCTTATAATTATCCGTGATTTCATTTTTTATCAGTTTTTGTGAGAGATGTGGCCACTTGTTTTTTGTCTCGCTGCTTCAATTGAATGGTGTTGTGCTACTCTTTTGCGGTAAAACCATATGCGGTTATTATGAGGACGACAACATCTAATGTTGTAACGATCGTCATCCTCGTCTGATGAGGAATAGGAAAGATCGGACCAAACTGCAGCGCGGTACGTGTCCATGTTAAATGTATTACAGCTGAACACTGAATACAAAATAACAAAAAGGGGAGACCTACAGGAGGCCTGCTGCGTGGAGGAGGCACCGGATGGACCGGGCTGTGGGGGAGCACTGGAGCTCTGGTGCGCAGCCTTGGCACCACTCCTCCAGGCTGGATGAACACTTTATCCCGGACCCTCCAGAGGGCAGGCACAGGTTGAACTGGGCTGTGGAGGAGCACTGGAGATCTGGTGCATACCAGTCGCACCTCTCCCTTAGGCTCAATGCCCAGATTCGCCCGGCACGGGCAGAGCGCAGGCATAGGGCGAACTGCACCTGCCCAGCGCCCCGGAGACACAGTACGCAAAGCCGGCGCAGGATACCCTGGGCCGAAACGGCGTACCGGAGACCAAACACGCTGAGCTGGCACAATCCGCCCTGGCTGGATGCCCACTCTCGCATGGCACTTGCGGGGGGCGGGCCTATAGCGCTCCAGGCTATGAGCGCATACTGGCGACACCGTGCGCTTCACCGCATAACACGGTGCCTGACCAGTACTACGCTTCTTCCGGTAAGCACGGGGAGTTGGCTCAGGTCTATCGTCTGACTCCGCCAATCCACCCGTGTGCCGCCCCCCCAAAAATTTGGGGGCTGCCTCTCGTGCCTGTTGCGCTGCCTTACCTCATATCGCCGCCGCTCAGCTTTAGCTGCCTCCAGTTCTTCTTTGGGGCGGCGATATTCCCCAGCCTGTGCCCAGGGTCCTTTGCCGGCCAATATCTCCTCCCATGTCCATCTCTCCAGATAGCGCTGCTCCTCCTTACCACGCTGCTTGGTCCTTTTTTGGTGGGTAGTTCTGTAAGGTGAAGACACACACTAAACAGAAAATAACTACCCACAAACACAGGTGAGAACAGACTACCTAAGTATGGTTCTCAATCAGAGACAACAATAGACAGCTGCCTCTGATTGGGAACCATAACGGGCCAAACACAGAAATACAAAACATAGAACAAAACATAGAATGCCCACCCCAACTCACGCCCTGACCAAACCAAAATAGAGACATAAAAAAGGAACTAAGGTCAGGACGTGACAAATGTTGGCTTCAACTTGGCTTTTCATACAAATCCTTCCATTAAAAAAATAATCTTGTTTTTGGTTGCTTGCTCATTATAAAAACAGCGATGGTGAGATTAATTCTGCCACTATTCATGGCTTTATGTGTGCCTGCATCGGCCAAATAGGCTACAGAAAAATCACCATGCATACATCCAATCTATTTAGACAGGCAATGACCACATTATTCTCACATATTTTATATCATAATAATTTGAATATCAAGACCTAAAAAAGGGATTATTCTACGGGTAAAGGCCTACTTTTTTCATGCTATTTTGGTTGAGGGGGGTTATATATTAGGCCCTATATGTACAATTATATAAATTATAACATTTTAAAACACTGAGGTCCTTGAAAATCACATTTAAGTGTTTGAAAAAGTTCCTGAAAGTCTTTGAATTTGACTTGCCATTGTCTGTATGAACCCTCAAATATCTCTACAGTATGTATAGTCCTAGGTCTATGTTGTGTAGGTAGAGCTAAGGGCCAATTTGCATATATTCACTTTTATTTCTCTTAGTACATATGTGATACTGCATAAAAATAATTTGTGTTTTTGTTTCAAACCATTTTTACATTTTGACCCCAATGTCACACATTGGCTCGATTATTTATAGAAAGACCCATATGTTATTAATGAATAAATCATTCTCATTTGACTATGCTTCCTTGAAAATGTATTGGAATATAAAATCTGTGCACACAATGAACCTTAGAAACCCTCTTACCAAAGCATGTGTGCACTAAGGATTCTATGTGAGCTCTAAGAATTTCTCTCTCTCAGGCGAGGCATCTCTCAGTATGCTTAAATATCCTTAAGAAAATATATCCCCTCCTGATGCTTAACACTGTTAACAGGCCGTAGCTCTGTGAGCTGAGAGAAGTAGGGTACAGTACTGTATATGCCACAAATACAGTTTGATCACAAGCTTGTCATTGACTCAGCTCATATGATGACACATGTATTGACATGTATGATGATTTCTGTATTATACTTATGCTAAAATATTTTTTCTATTCAACTGAGCCATTAACCTTTCTGTTCGTATCCTTATCTTATATTATTTGTTATTTTTGTTGATTGTTGAGAAGGAACCTACAAGTAAGCATTTTGTTGGACAGTGTATATCATGTGTATCCTGTACAACGACTAATAAAACTTGAAACATGCATTTCCATTTCTTGTGTATGATCTTTGACATCAGAAGGCAGCTCTCTGAGGCTGTGTGGTGTGATGTCACTGATGTGTCAAGGCTTCTGGCAGTGCCAGCTGAGTTTGTTACGTGTTGTGACTCGTGGCTGTGGACACATAGTCCTAATATAGAATGTCAACATTGACTTTGACAGGGTAACAGCTGTCAACTGTGACAGAGAAGACATCTGCGATAATTCAAATTGATTATGCGGCTATGATTACCAGGCTTATTAATTTAATAATCTCATTATTCGTAGTTTCTGATTCTTTGAAGTCCTTGCTCATAGCTGTTCTCTCGACATGAAACCAGAACGTTCTTTGAGCTCATGTCCAGTAGTGGGGGGATGATACAGTTGCGATATTATTTTGGAAAGATAGTCGGCTGTACCTGCCCCAAAACTCTGGTATTTATCATCCTTTAGCTTTTCTACATCTTGTTTTAAAATAGCGAGCCAACATGTTTTCAGCTCTTATATTTCAATGACTGATCAAAACTCCTTTTCTCATGCTCTCTCTTGAGTTCCTAAACCATGCATGGGGGGTCTTGAATGAGCGTCACTCCAAGAGTAGTATATATTTAATAACCGGCAGAGTGCCAGCAATCAATTATATCTGCAGAGTCCCTCCACACCTGTTGATTTTTTTTCTTTACTTACGTGGAGATACTCTGAGACACTTGGCCTTATTGGAACAAAGGGAATAGTGCGAGGAAAATATTGCAGAATGCATGCATCGTTCCCCTCCTTCCTAAGCCCTCGTGGTTGGTAATATGGAAAATGCCCAACGTGAAGATATGGGCGCAAGGTAAAACCACCTAATACAAGATGGCAAGCTCACAGTATGTTGACTGGTATCGTCATGAGATACAGCTGGAGGATGTGGATTGGAAGACTTGCGTAGATGTTGACATTGACCCTTGGAGATCTCTGTTGTCTTGTTTTAGTCATCCCAGTAGGATTAGGGGTCTAAGTATTATTCACATATAGTATGTGCTAATTTGCATGTTTTTCATTGAAACGTTGATTGTAAATGGTCAAATCAAAGGTATTTAAATCTCTTGTTGTCAATAATAGAATACTTTAGTCATGTGATTCATTACTCTTGGCTTATAAAATGAAACAATTACGAACCCAAAGATTATTCTCGAGCAGCTTGAAGATTTGGCTGTGAATTCAGTTATCACCTTCCTCATGTGTCAAAATGTGAAAATCACTTGACGTTCCTTTTATAGGAAGGCTGAATGTTAACAAGATTTAGTAAGCACTCATGACTTGATTATTTGTTACTGTTTAGAGGCACATTTTGTAAGTACCAAGTAAACATTAACAGTGGTATCACTTACATGTACAACAAGCTACCGTAATATATGCAATTTTATGTAAAAAAAAACAAGGAAAAATAAGAACCAAGAAAAACACCAGCTCAGCCTTCACAAAGGCTAGGTTTTTGTGCTGGCTAGAAATTTATATTCAGAAAATCTATATATACATAATTCTCTCTGTGTACTTTCCCTATTCCAATTATAATTAGATTTAGACTGTATTAGGATCCCCATTAGCTGACGCCAATGGCAACAGCTAGTCTTACTGGGGTACAAAAAAATACATTACAATTTACATACATTTAAAACATTAGCATGTAGTGTGAGTGTGTGTGCATCTATTAGTTACACATACATGTCAGTACATGCACACAAAAAGTAGGTCATATGGTCACATAAAACAAGAAGTGATGCAGTCGGTCTTTCCTCAACTCTTATCCAAGAGAGACCGGCATGCATAGTATTGATATTAGCCCTCAGATTACAACGAAGGGTAAATTGTGCCTCTCTGTTCTGGGACAACTACAGCTTAACTAGGTCCATCTTTGCAGCACTTGACCATATGACTGGACAATAATCAAGATCAGGTAAAACTAGAGCCTGCAGGACTTGCTTTATGGAGTGTAGTGTAAAATACAGACCTCTCCCCATCTTTACAACCATTGAATCTATATGTTTTGACCATGATAGTTTGCAATCTAAGGCAACACCAAGTAATTTAGTCTTCTCAACTTGCCCAACAG
Organism: Salvelinus fontinalis; assembly: GCF_029448725.1. Classification (NCBI taxonomy): domain Eukaryota; kingdom Metazoa; phylum Chordata; class Actinopteri; order Salmoniformes; family Salmonidae; genus Salvelinus; species Salvelinus fontinalis. The sequence continues at coordinate 29,149,168 of NC_074681.1, read as the reverse complement.
CCACACCATTCATTGCCGGATTCAGCTGAGGTCTAGAACTTACGGAATGATTTATACAAAATACAATGTTCTCAGTTTATTACTGGCCACCCATTCTAAAACGTAGGGTTGCAGGGACTTCACTAGCTGTGGTTGCTGATGTGTTTAGGGTTGAATCATCAGCATATATGGACACACAAGCTCTGTTTAATGCCAGTGTCAGGTCATTGGTAAAAATAGAAAAGAGTAGAGGGCCAAGAGAGCTGCCATGCGGTGCACCACCACACCACTACACTTTACATGTTTAACATTAGAGAAGCTTCTATTAAATAAAACCCGTTGTGTTCTATTAGATAGATAGCTCTGAATCCACAATATGGCAGAGGTTGAAAAGCTATAACACATACACTACCATTCAAAAGTTTGGGGTCACTTACAAATGTCCTTGTTTGTGAAAGAAAAGCAACTTTTTTGGCCATTAAAATAACATTAACCTGTCTAGGATCAGCGTGGCGCTAGCGGCACACCCCCCCCCCCCCACTGAAAAACCAGTGCCGCGAAATTCAAAAAAAATATTTTTTTTTAATATTTAACTTTCACACATTAAAGTCCAATACAGCTAATGAAAGACACAGATCTTATGAATCCAGTCAACATTTCCGATTTTTAAAATGTTTTACAGGGAAGACACAATATGTAAAGATGTACATCTATTACCTAAAAACACATTAGCATAATCCACCATCTTTTATTTGTCCACCAACACCAGTAGCCATCACCAATTCGGCTAAACTAAGATATTTATAGCCCCTAACCAACAAAAAAACTCATTAGATGACAGTCTGATAACATATTTATGGTATGGGATAGGTTTTGTTAGAAAAAAGTGCATATTTCAGGTATATGGCATAGTTTACAATTGCACCCACCATCACAAATGGACTAGAATAATTACAATGAGCAACGTGTTTACCTAACTACTAATCATCAAACATTTCGTAAAAATACACAGCATACACGAATCGAAAGACACAGATCCTGTGAATACAGACAATATTTCAGATTTTCTAAGTGTCTTACAGCGAAAACACAATAAATCGTTATATTAGCTTAGCACATAGCAATTAGCAGCCCAGCATTGATTCTAGCCAAAGTGAGCGATAAAAGTCAACATCGCCAAAAGATATTAATTTTTTCACTAACCTTCTCAGAATTCTTCCGATGACACTCCTGTAACATCACATTACAACATGCATATACAGTTTGATCGAAAATGTTTATATTTAGCCACCAAAATCATGGTTAGACAATGTGAAATGTAGACAAGCTGGTAAAGAAAACGTCCTTGCGCCACTTAGACAGTGATCTACTCTTATACATAAATACTCATAAACGTGACTAAAAAATATAGGGTGGACAGGGATTGATAGACAATTTAATTCTTAATACAATTGCGTTATTACATTTTTTAATTTATCCTTACTTTTCAATACAGTTTGCGCCAAGCGAAGCTACGTCAAAAAACATGGCGTCCTAAGCCACTAAAATGTTTCGACAGAAACACGATTTATCATAATAAAAATGTCCTACCTTGAGCTGTTCTTCCATCAGTATCTTGGGCAAAGGATCCTTTCTTGGGAGAAATCGTCTTTTGGTGGAAAGCTGTCCTCTTGCCATGTGGAAATGTCAACTGAGTTCGGGATGAACTGAAAAGCATGCCCAACTTTTCACATCGTTGCAAAAATAAATGTCCCAAAATCGCACTAAACGGATATAAATTGCTATAAAACGCTTTAAATTAACTACCTTATGATGTTTTTAACTCCTATAACGAGTGAAAAGATGACCGGAGAAATATAACAGGCTAAACTAACGCTTGGAACAGGAGAGGGTCGGTGTCTTCCACGCGCGTTACGCAGCAAGAAAAGACTTGCTAGCTAAAGGTTTTTTTCATTTGTAGGGCCTGTGAACGAGCAATCGAGCCCGTTGGAATCGTCATCACGTAAAGGCATCCAGGGGAAGACGTAAGAAGTGTCCGTATAGTCATAGCAACGACAGTGCCCTTTTAAATGACTTCAGAAAAGTGGCCAACATTTCTCAAATCTGACTCCATGTCAGGGAAATTGCTGTAGAATGGGCTCTGTTCCACTTAGAGACAAAATTTCAACTCCTATAGAAACTATAGACTGTTTTCTATCCAATAATAATAATAATATGCATATTGTACGATCAAGGATTTTGTGGGAAGCCGTTTAAAAAATTAGCCACATTAGCATAAATAGTCTAAACAGCGCCCCCATCCCCAACAGGTTAAATTGATCAGAATTACAGTGTAGACATTGTTAATGTTGTAAATGAATAGTGTAGCTGAAAACTGCAGGTTTTTATGGAATATCTACATAGGCGTACAGAGGCCCATTATCAGCAATCATCACTCCTGTGTTTCAATGGCACGTTGTGTTAGCTAATAAGTTTATAATTTTAAAAGGCTAATTGATCATTAGAAAACATTTTTGCAATTATAGCACAGCTGAAAACTGTTTTGCTGATTTAAGGACGCAATCAAACTGGCCTTCTTTAGACTAGTTGAGTATATGGAGAATCAGCATTTGTGGGTTCGATTACAGGCTCAAAATGGCCAGAAACAAATAACTTTCTTCTGAAACTCGCCAGTCTATTCTTGTTCTGAGAAATGAAAGCTATTCCATGCGAGAAATTGCCAAGAAACTGAAGATCTCATACAACATTGTGTACTACTCCCTTCACAGAACAGCGCAAACTGTCTCTAACCAGAATAGAAAGAGAAGTGGGAGGCCCCGCAGCACAACTGAGCAAGAGGACAAGTACATTAGAGTGTCTAGTTTGAGAAACATACACCTCACAAGTCCTCAACTGGCAGCTTCATTAAATAGTACCCGCAAAACACCAGTCTCAACGTCAACAGTGAAGAGGCGACTCCGGGATGCTGGCCTTCTAGGCAGAGTTCCTCTGTCCAGTGTCTGTGTTCTTTTGCCCATCGTAATCTTTTCTTTTTATTGGCCAGTCTGAGATATGGCTTTTTCTTTGCAACTCTATCTAGACGGCCAGCAGTAGATTACAATCAAGTTGTTCAAACCACTTACTTAAGAAGTTGTAATTTGTTATCGTAACTTAAAAAACATAGTTTATGTGACTTCTCATTTAGATTTGAGTCAATACCATATAAACATTTTAAGTAATAGTGACTTTTCATTGACTTTGAGTTCCACTTACTAGACATATTTGTTGTAAAAATGCCTCGGGGTTTACAGTGTAAACTCATGTTGCTAGTCATACAATGCAATAGCAATGTATTATAAAACAACGAATTAACCTACAGCACAAGAACACACAATTTTGGTCAGGTGTTCAAAGCAATAGTAAAGTTCACCTTGTATGGTGCAGGTCCAAGGGATTAACTCCCTGTGATTAATTGCGTTATGTCTTGTGCAGCTTGCAATAGATTCAAATCACACGTTGGAGAGATTGGACAACTGCTGAAAGAAGTGCTGTGAATATGAATGCTTGTGGTTCTGGTCCACCTACAGACTACACACTGATGAGGAGGCATATGACAATAAGAGCAGAAGAAAATAAAAGGTGCAGTTTAGTTGAACAGTACTGAAAATGCATATGCATTTGATATTTTGCAATTCTGCACCAGAGATCAATGCAAAATTAGATTAGAAGCAGAATTGACTCCCTCTCTGTGCTTCAGGAGATAAGTGTAATGCGTGCATCAAATCAAATTGTATTAGTCACATGCGCCGGATACAACAGGTATTCAATACAACAGGTATTCAATACAACCTTACAGTGAAATGCTTACTTACGAGCCCCTAACCAAAAATATAGTTGTTGAGTAGAATAAGAAATAAAAGTAACAAGTAATTAAAGAGCAGCAGTAAAATAACACTAGCAAGACTATACACAGCGGGGTACCGGTACAGAGTCAATGTGCGGGGGCACCGGTTAGTTGAGGTAATATGTGGGGAGGGCAATGCAAATAGTCTGGTTATCCATTTGATTAGATGTTCAGGAGTCTTATGGCTTGGGGGTAGAAGCTGTTTAGAAGCCTCTTGGACCTAGACTTGGCGCTCTGGTACCGCTTGCCATGCGGTAGTAGAGAGAACAGTCTATGACTTATGTGAATGGAGTCTTTGACAATTTATAGGGCCTTCCTCTGACACCCCCTGTTATAGCGGTCCTGGATGGCAGGAAGCTTGGCCTCAGTGATGTACTGGGCCGTTTGGACTACCCTCTGTAGTGCCTTGCGGTCGGAGTCCAAGAAGTTGCCATACCAGGCAGTGATGCAACCAGTCAGGATGCTCTCGATGGTGCAGCTGTAGAACCTTTTGAGGATCTGAGGACCCATTCCAAATCTTTTCAGTCTCCTGAGGGGGAATAGGTTTTGTTGTACCCTTTTCACGACTGTCTTGGTGTGCTTGACCATGTTAGTTTGTTGGTGATGTGGACACCAAGGAACTTGAGGCTCTCAACCTGCTCCACTACAGCCCCGTCGTTGAGAATGGGGGTGTGCTCGGTCCTCTTTTTCCTGTAATCCAAAATCATCTCCTTTGTCTTGATCACGTTGAGGGAGAGGTTGTTGTCCTGGCACCACATGGCCAGGTCTCTGACCTCTCTATAGGCTGTCTCATCATTGTCGGTGATCAGGCCTTCCACTGTTGTGTCATTGGCAAACTTAATGATGGTGTTGGAGTCATGCCTGGCCGTGCAGTAATGAGTGAACATAGAGCACAGGAGGGGACTGAGCACGCACCCCTGAGGGGCCCCTGTGTTGAGGATCAGTGTGGCGGATGAGTTGTTACCTACCCTTGCCCCCTGGGGGCAGCCAGTCAGGAAGTCCAGGATCCAGTTGCAGAGGGAGGTGTTTAGTCCCAGGGTCCTTAGCTTATTGATGAGCTTTGAGGGCACGATGGTGTTGAACACTGAGCTGTAGTCAATGAATAGCATTCTCACATAGGTGTTCCTGTTGTCCAGGTGGGAAAGGGCAGTGTGGAGTGCAATAGAGCTTGCATCATCTGTGGATCTGTTAGTGCGGTATGCAAATTGGAGTGGTTCTACGTTTCTGTGATGATGGTGTTGATGTGAGCCATGACCAGCCTTTCAAAGCACTTTATGGCTACAGACGTGAGTGCTAGGGGTCGGTAGTCATTTAGGCAGGTTACCTTAGTGTTCTTGGGCACAGGGATTATAGTGGTCTGCTTAATACATGTTGGTAATACAGACTCGGACAGAGAGAGGTTGAAAATGTCAGTGAAAACACTTGCCAGGTGGTCAGCACGTGCTCACAGTACGTGTCCTGGTAATCCGTCTGGCCCTGCGGCCTTGGGAATGTTGACCTGTTTAAAGGTCTTACTCACATCGGCTGCAAAGACCGTGATCACACAGTCTTCCGGAGCAACTGCTGCTCTCATGCATGTTTCAGTGTTATTTGCCTCGAAGCGAGCATAGAAGTAGTTTAGCTCGTCTGGTAGGCTCGTGTCACTGGGCAGCTCTCGGCTTTGCTTCCCTTTGTAGTCTGTAATAGTTTGCAAGCCCTGCCACAGCCGACGAGTGTCAGCCGATGTAGTACGATTCGATCTTAGTCCTGTATTGATGCTTTGGCTGTTTGATGGTTCGTCTGAGGGCATAGTGGGATTTCTTATAAGCTTCCAGGTTAGAGTCCCGCTCCCTGAAAGTGGCAGCTCTAGTCTTTAGCTCAGTGCGGATGTTGCCTGTAATCCATGGCTTCTGGTTGGGGTATGTACGTCATCGATGCACTTATTAATGAAGCCAATTTCTGATGTGGTGTACTCCTCAATGCCATCAGAGGAATCCCGGAACATATTCAAGTCTGTGCTAGCAAAACAGTCCTGTAGCTTAGCATCTGCTTCATCTGACAACTTTTGATCGAGTCACTGGTGCTTCCTGCTTTAATTTTTGTTTGTAAGCAGGAATCAGGAGGATAGAATTATGGTCAGATTTTCCAAATGGAGGGTGAGAGAGAGCTTTGTATGCGTCTCTGTGTGTGGAGTAAAGGTGGTCCAGAGATTTTTTCCCCTGATTGCACAGTTAACATTCTGATAGAAAATTGGTAAGATGGATTTAAGTTTCCCTGCATTAAAGTCCCCGACTACTCGGTGCGCCTCCTCTGGATGAGAGTTTTACTGTTTGCTTATGATGGAATTCAGCTCATTCAGTGTGGTCTTAGTGCCAGCATCAGTCTGTAGTGGTATGTAGGCAGCAACGAAAAATACAGATGAAAACTCTCTAGGTAGATAGTGTGGTCTACAGCTTATCATGAGATACTCTACATCAGGTGAGCAAAACCTCAAGACTTTCTTAGATATTGTGCACAAGCTGTTATTTAACAAAAATACATAGTCCGCCGCCCCTTGTCTTACCAGACGCCGCAGTTCTGTCCTGCCGATACAGCGTATAACCAGACAGCTGTATGTTGATAATGTCGTCGTTCAGCCACGACTCAGTGAAGCATAATATATTACAGTTTTGATTCTCCTGTTGGTAGTTTAATCTTCCGCGTAGGTCATCGATTTTATTTTCCAAAGATTGCACGTTTGCTAGCAGAAGGGAGGGAAGTGGGGGCTTATTCGATCGCCTACGAATTCTCAGAAGGCAGCCCGCCCTCTGGACCCTTTTTCTCTGCCTACTCTTCACGCAAACGATGGGGATCTGGGCCTGTTCCCGGGGAAGCAGTATATCATTCACGTTGTGCTCATCGGACTCGTTAAAGGAAAAAAGGATTCTGCCAGTCCGTGGTGAGTAAGCGCAGTTCTGATGCCTAGAAGTTATTTTCGGTGATAGGAGAAGGTAGCAGCAACATTATGTACAAAATAAGTTACAAAATAAGTTACAAACAACGCAAAGAAACGAACAAAAGAAATACAATTGTTTAGGAATACGTAAAACGTCAGTCTTGTTCTCCGTCGCCATCTGAACAAGGCAGTCCAGTGTAGGGCAAACAGCATGGTTAAAGGCGTCAGAATATTCATCTGCAGCTTTGCAGTTACATAAAGATAGTTCTGTCCTTCTCTATCCTAGACAAACTAATTTTGCCCTTTGTTTTCTAGTGTGTGCAGTATGTGGTAGTAAGTGTATGCATTGACATTTGATTTGCATGAATAAGCAGAGCATGGAAAGCTCTTGTAATCACCCCAGACATGGCGGTGTGGGATGCAATGAACCACTGAAAATTAAAAGGCAAGATGTGTGGGAATAATTATGCAAAATGATCAGAGATGCAAATGTGTGTTGAATATTTTATCCATCCCCGTGTGATACTGTAATAACTGAAAGACGTTGAGTGTAACAATGCCCAGCAAACCAATGTCAGGTCAATCCCAGACTTTCAACTTGACCTGATGCTGGTTTAACATGTGCTATGTGAGCTGGAACTCAGTGCCATGTTGGACCTGACCTCAGTGACCCGTAGTGAGGTAAGTCCCACCCATAGGAACAGACCTGTTCACACACACACATTGATTCTGGGGTGAGGCATTTTTCAATATTTTGAGGTTGTATCCATGCCTTTGTCCAGTAAACCGTTTGATCCTCGGAGAGTGACTCGGAGTGTAATGACGGTCCTCCTCCTCTTCATCCGAAGAGGAGGAGCAGGGATTGAACCAAGGTGCAGCGCGTTGAAATGACATGATGAATTTATTTAACAAGACAAAACGAACTATACTTGAAAATGATACAAAATAACAAAACGAAAGTAGACAGACCTGAACTACGAACTTACATACAACGTGAAGAACGAAATGAACAGGAACAGACTACATGAAATGAACAAACCGTATACAGTCCCGTATGGTGCAAACATAGACACAGACACAGGAGACAACCACCCACAAACAAACAGTGTGAAAACACCTACCTTAATATGGCTCTCAATCAGAGGAAATGAAAACCACCTGCCTCTAATTGAGAGCCATATCAGGTCACCCTTAAACCAACATAGAAACAGAAAACATAGACTGCCCACCCAAACTCACGTCCTGACCAGCTAACACATACACAAACTAACAGAAAACAGGTCAGGAACGTGACATAACCCCCCCCTCAAGGTGCGTACTCCGAACGCACCACCAAAAGTCTAGGGGAGGGTCTGGGTGGGCATCTGACCACGGTGGTGGCTCCGGCTCCGGACGCTGTCCCAATCCCACCATAATAAATCCCCGCTTCTGTGTCTTCCTCAAGGTGGCGACCCTCGCCACCGACCTTGGACTGGGAACCCTAGACATGGGTCCCGCTGGATTTAGGGGCCGCCTCGGACTGAGGGACGGCAGCTCCGGACTGAGGGACAACACCGGACTGGCTGGCGGATCCTGGCTGGCTGGCTCTGGCGGATCCTGGCTGGATGACGGCTCTGGCTGGTCATGGCTCGCTGACGGCTCTGGCTGGTCATGGCTCGCTGACGGCTCTGGCTGGTCATGGCTCGCTGACGGCTCTGGCTGGTCATGGCTCGCTGACGGCTCTGAAGGCTGGTCCTGGCTGGACGGCTCTGAAGGCTGGTCCTGGCTGGACGGCTCTGAAGGCTGATCCGGTCTGGCGGAAGGCTCTGGCTGATCCGGTCTGGCGGAAGGCTCTGGCTGATCCGGTCTGGCGGAAGGCTCTGGCTGATCCGGTCTGGCGGAAGGCTCTGGCTGATCCGGTCTGGCGGAAGGCTCTGGCTGATCCGGTCTGGCGGAAGGCTCTGGCTGATCCGGTCTGGCGGAAGGCTCTGGCTGATCCGGTCTGGCGGAAGGCTCTGGCTGATCCGGTCTGGCGGAAGGCTCTGGCAGCTCCTGTCTGGCGGACGGCTCTAGCGGCTCCTGTCTGGCGGACGGCTCTGTAGGCTCATGGCAGACGGGCGGCTTTGCAGGCTCATGGCAGACGGGCGGCTTTGCAGGCTCATGGCAGACGGGCAGCTTTGCAGGCTCATGGCAGACGGGCAGCTTTGCAGGCTCATGGGAGACGGGCAGTTCAGGCGCCGCTGGGCAGACGGGCAGTTCAGGCGACGCTGGGCAGACGGGCAGTTCAGGCGACGCTGGGCAGACGGGCACACCTGTAGGGAGGAGACGGAGAGACAGCCTGGTGCGTGGGGCTGCCACAGGACCCACCAGGCTGGAGAGACCTACAGGAGGCTTGATGTTAAAAGGCACCTGAAAGACCGGGCTGTGGGGGAGCACTGGAGCTCTGGTGCGCAGCCTTGGCACCACTCCCCCAGGCTGGCATACTACTCCAGCCCGTACCCTCCAGAGTGCAGGCACAGGTTGAACCGGGCTGTGGATGAGCACTGGAGATCTAGTGCCTACTACGCGCACTTCTCCCTTAGGCTCCACTCCCACATTTGCCCGGTACGAGCGGAGCGTAGGCATAGGACGCACTGCACCCTCCCAGCGCCCCGGAGACACAGCACGCAGAGCCGGCGCAGGATACCCTGGACCGAAACTGCGTACCGGAGACCAGACGCGCTGAGCAGGCACAATACGCCCCGACTGGATGCCCACACTCACTTGACACTTTCGGGGGGCTGCCCTATAGCGCACCAGGCTATGGGCACGCACTGGCGACACCGTGCGCTTAACCGCATAACACGGTGCCTGACCAGTGACGCTTTGCTTATAATAAGCACGAGGAGTGCGCTCAGGTCTGCTACCTGGCTTAGCCACACTCCTCTCTAGCCCCCCCCAAAAAAATTTCTGGGGTTGCCTCTCGTACCTGTCCCGCTGCCGTGCTGCCTCCTCATATCGCCGCCGCTCAGCACTCGCTTCCTCCAGCTCAGCTTTGGGGCGGCGATACTCCCCAGCCTGTGCCCAGGGTCCTTCTCCATTCAAGATCTCCTCCCATGTCCATGAATCCTGGGATTTCTGCGGTTGCTTTCGCTGCCTTTTTCCCCGCTGCTTGGTTCTGGTAATTTGGTGGGTGGTTCTGTAATGACGGTCCTCCTCCTCTTCATCCGAAGAGGAGGAGCAGGGATTGAACCAAGGTGCAGCGCGTTGAAATGACATGATGAATTTATTTAACAAGACAAAACGAACTATACTTGAAAATGATACAAAATAACAAAACGAAAGTAGACAGACCTGAACTACGAACTTACATACAACGTGAAGAACGAAATGAACAGGAACAGACTACATGAAATGAACAAACCGTATACAGTCCCGTATGGTGCAAACATAGACACAGACACAGGAGACAACCACCCACAAACAAACAGTGTGAAAACACCTACCTTAATATGGCTCTCAATCAGAGGAAATGAAAACCACCTGCCTCTAATTGAGAGCCATATCAGGTCACCCTTAAACCAACATAGAAACAGAAAACATAGACTGCCCACCCAAACTCACGTCCTGACCAGCTAACACATACACAAACTAACAGAAAACAGGTCAGGAACGTGACACGGAGAGTGACCATGAAAATATAAATAGGCCAGTTCTATTTCAGAAATTGGTTAGCATCCGAGGAGACCGCAGTGAGATAAATGAATATTTAGCAGGGATCTACTCTCTTCCAATGAGATGCAGATGGAGCTACAGGCCCCAGGGGGGAAGGCATAGCTGTAGCTAAGGGTCAGTGCTAATGTACCCAGTGGCGGCTCCTCTTGGGCAGTGCCTACTACTAGACTCTTGCATGGCCCTTTGTGCTGTGTCTCACTCTCTCTGCTAGAGAGCTTGTGTTCACCTTGCCCAGGGATATTTTTACCTCCGCTGTCATCCCAGGTGCTTGTCCATGCATTGATTATTCGGCCCTTGTGAACTACTGCAATTGAGAAGTACTACTACTGTATGGTAGTGTATGTAGTAGGTCCTCTTCCCGTTCCCTAGGAAGACTCTAGCCTTGAAGCAGCCTGATGTTCACCATGTGAAGTGAAATAGAATGGTGAACACAGCGATCGGGCTGCTTCCACCGGGCTAGGCTCCTCATGTGTTATACTTGGTTGTTGTTTAGGCAACAGCAGGTAGAATAGTGTGTACAGGATGTAGCCTAGTGCTCTTGCCGAAGGGACAGCCATTCAATGGAGTTTAGGAAATGCAGTGATAGGATATACAGGAGGGAACACTTATTTGCACTTATCCGTACATTTTTTATGGGATATTGACTATATGGGTAAATGTCATGTTGGATCTAGCCATGTATACTTTTCAAAGACAAAAGAAGACCATGATAGTGAATTTGTTTGCTTACAATCCTTATGCACTAGATTAAAGTCCATGGCATTGTTTGGTGCTAACGGATCATAAAAGCGAATAATTGTGTATCTCTACCACAATCAGTGTCATATGGCTATCAAGTCAATTTCCGAAATTGTCATTGAAAGAAACGGCCCGGCTCTTTGTTAGGGATTAGTGTGATGATTTAATGTCTTTTCATCTCCTTATAAAGCCATTTGGTCATGAACTGAAGCAATTACGATGAATGGATAGGCTGACTAATTGTATAAAACCTGTAATTGGATGCATATTGTCATGCCTAACCATTATTGCATCATAAACCCAAGTCGATGAGGGTGGAATTGCTCTAAGGTCACATTACAAGCGGCGACACGAGAAACAAATAGGCTTACAAACAAGCAAGGAACACACTTGCTTCTCTGTCTCTGTCTCCACTCGCCACTTAATTTTCCCGTTCCTTCCCGTTCCTCCAGGGGGTTCAATTCAACCATTACATCTAATTTCCCCCATAACCCCAATAACTCCCTCTCCAAATAAGGGGTTTAGTTGTGTTAAGCTTTAGGAGTTTACCTTGTATAGGTTATGCTTTGTTACTGGACCATAAAGAAGAGGAGGATGGGAGGATGCGAGAAGGAGAAGTGCAGTAGGACATCAAGTGATGGGAGTAATTGGCACTGGTTCATCCCTCCATCCCCCTCTCCCAGGAAATGACGGCAGGAAGTCTGTTCTGTAACGATGTGTCCTGCCGCTCTGCGTCGCCGATGCTCGCAGTCAAAGGGCATCACACAGTCACTCCTGTCAAGGGCAACAAATCACTTGAATAATAACACCAACTGATTCCACAAAAACACAAATCATTTGCTAATGTGCTTGTTTATTTGTAATTTTCCCATTTGGGCCACAGTACCTATGTTCTATTTATTGGTGTTCATTATTTGTTGTGGTGTTTGTTGTGTCTGGACACCAACACCCATTTGTTTATTGATCTCTGTTGTAGAGCTAGGACGATAAACCGGAAATTATAACCATACCGATCAAACACTAACCATACCAATCACTTATCGCAGGCATTTTGCTGATATCGTTCATTACGATAAGTAGCCTTTACTAGAGAAATGTCAAGTTTGAAATGAAATAAGTTTGCTAATATGGGTGATTGTTAATGGGACAATTGGTGGCTACAACCGTCAAACTTGTAGTAGTTGTTGAAGGAATAATACAAACGAAACTATGGTGCACTTTAATGTTATAAATGTATCGCTCTATGTATCATTTTCACATCAATTCAGGCAATTTATTGCGATATGGATTTTTGTCCATATCGCCCAGCTCTACTCTGTTTAATTCAGTAGGGAAATTCAGCTTCAGCAGTATTAACTGAGGTGCAATATTTTATGCCACAAACTGCAGGTCCAATGCTTGCAGGCTATGAGCCACTATCAAGGTTAAATGCAAAGTATGAAGGGCTGACTGAATCTGACAATAGGATCTAGTATCCATATGACTAGAGCAGCAGGTCTATAACAGGAGGGTACAAAACCAGATGACTAGAGCAGTGTACTAAACCAGGAGTGTGTGGCTATTTGACCATCCCCCTGACAATAACCAAATCCATATTTCTATCTCATCATAAAAACGAGGTATGGTGAGAGAGAATTTAATAGTTTAATATTATCAATTATATGCTTAGGCCTACCTCTTGATGATCTGTCCATGAACAACAGATGCAGCCAGCTCTGCAATGTACTGTTCAGCTCCTTAGCCATTAAATATTGATGTGTTATGTGCTGAATATTCTCATCACCACAAGGCAAGCGTTTGGTGTTTTGTGGTATAGTAAAGCAGTAGCCCCCCCAATAGTTTGGATGGTTAGTGTTTGGTCACTCCCATCCCAAATATGAGAGCACAGGATAACCCCCACTTCCACCTCCCACTGTGAAATGGCGGGTAATGAAGATGACATCCGTGGAGCATGGTGGTGCTGCTCCATGGAGAGCAGCCATCAGGGGATACTATCCTACTGAGTACACACATCATTTATTACTGGAATCTAATCAACTCATGAAATGAGTTCCATTGGAACTCATTAGCCACTTTGATGAAGATCAGCCCAGACAATAAAGAAACCTAGTAGGGAAAAAAAGAGCACTGATTCGTAGGGAAATAACTGTGGAGAACTTGATGCGCCTGACAATGTTTGTCTCAGACACTATCTGTATTCTTCTGTCAGGTTTTTCCCATTGTTTGTCTGATAAGAGGAGGCAGAGGTGTGAAGAATATGTAAAAGGAAACACTTTTTTCCTACCACGGTTCAGAGAGATAATATGTCAATCGCTAGCTGACTGTATTTTCAAGGTTTTTGAAGTCTAGCCCTAGTGTTTCAGTTGCCATAAAGGTAGCTTATCCAACAAACTACGGTCAGAACAAAGTGTGTATCTTAGACGCCAACTCCCCTTTAATGTCAGATCACAGGAAAAGCATTGACTGATATCTAAACATACTTGGTTTGATGCCAATTGCTCCTCTGTTTTATTTAATAGTATTTTCACTGCATGACTGGGCACTATGTGTGCTTCCCAAATGGCACCCTATTCCCTATATAGTGTACTACTTTTGACCAGAGCTCTATGGGACCTGGTCAAAAGTAGTGCACTATTTTGGGAATAGGGTGCCATTTGGGAAGCATCCATGGACTCTACAGTATGTGTTAAAAACAAGAGGAGGCTCAGCCTAACTGCACTCACTAAGAAGCTCTGCTGGAAAACGTATTCATAAAGTCAACAGAACTCCTTATTGATTTCTTGAAAATGTAATTTCCCATCACTAGCATATGCTCACCCACAGCCGGAACAAACTGAAAATATTGCTGTGAATTTCCAAATAATTTAAGAAGAAAATTCCACATATTTCCACATGTATGATTTGCAAAGCCTCCTCCAAGGCTGAATAATACCTTGCTAACTGTATAGTTATTAGTATTCCCTATGCGCACAGTAAACTGTGGAATTTCCAGCTTGCAGCAGCATGCACAGCCAATGGAAGGAAAAGTTAATCGGGCTTTTTCGTTAGCTACCATTGCACCACTGTAAGTTGAGGACATGTAATCAGGAGCTGCAGTCAGTTTCTAAGTGATAGCATCGATCTCCTGGATTGAAGAGTCAAACCTAATACAGGATTCAGAAGTGAAGTTGAATGCAGGTGTGCGAGGAATATAAACCCCTGTTAACAAGGATGGATGGACATTGAGCGGGAGGGGAAAATGGGAACTGGTCGGAGGCTGGTTTCCATAATGACATTTAGTCAGTCCTTGGATCAGGGTTTGGGTTTGTTTGCCTCTCCAGTTTAGGTGTTAAGAACAGCAGGCTTTCTAACAGTGGGAACAAAGTGGTCCCTCCGTAAAATTGCAGTAATTGTGAGCAGCAGACTCTTATGGTTTAACCAGCCGACAAATTCAGCTCCAGTGGAGGTGCTGCTGTTTAGACATTTAAAACCACACCCTGTATGGGATTTGAAGCTATACAAATGGGTAGCCATTTGATTAGCTGTTCAGGAGTCTTATGGCTTGGGATTAGAAGTTGTTAAGCAGCTTTTTGGACCTTGACTTGGCGCTCCGGTACCGCGTGCGTGTGGTAGCAGAGAGAACAGTCTATGACTAGGGTGGCTGGAGTCTTTGGTAATTTTTAGGGCCTCCCTCTGACACCGCCTGGTATAGAGGTCCTTGATGGCAGGAAGCTTGTCCCCAGTGATGTACTGGGCTATACGCACTACCCTCTGTAGTGCCTTGCAGTAGGAGGCCGAGCAGTTACCATACTGGTTGCATGCTGACTGATGCAACCAGTCAGCATGTTCTCGATGGTGCATCTGTAGAACTTTTTGAGGATCTGAGCACCCATGCCAAATCTTTTCAGTCTCCTGATGGGAAATAGGCGTTGTCGTGCCCTCTTTACGACTGTCACAAAATGTAATTGTTTTACTTGTAAGATTTGTGTGTTTTGTATTGTTAGATATTACTGCACTGTTGGAGCTAGGAACATCAGCATTTCGCTACATCCGCAATAACATCTGCTAAATATGTGTATGCAACCAATACAATTTGATTTGCTTTGATACAGTGCACTACTATTGTGCTTTTAAAGAATATGAAGGAAAAACAATAGGGCAAGTGGTACATTTCAAAGCAATATGTCCTAATGGAAAATGTCAGTTTGTTTTGAAGAGAAAGGGAGAAAGAAACACTCATGAACATACTTTCTTCCAATCATGAATGAAATTAATTTATAGAATTAATGACTAGCTTAATTAGAGATGCAGCTTGATTAGTGTTAAGTATATAGCATCGTAGAGTTCAAACTGAGGAGAAATGAAACCAGTGACTGATGCATTGACATAGCTCAGGTAACAATAATGCTAATGTAGGCTACATCTCATTTCTAAATTGGGTGAGCTTGGAATATTGTGTCACTGTACACCTTGCGTTTCAGTACTCTCTCTCTCCCCTCCCTCTTTCTCTCTACTGTAATGAAAAAGTGATTAGCACTTTTTAGCGGCGTTAGAGACACACACGCCTTCTGGCGATGTGTTCCTCTGTAATTTCTTTGTTAATTGTGTCTCTGCGGAAAGAGGGGGAACGGAAGCCTGGGGGCAGGGCGCCACACTTACACACTGGCCTGCTTGTAAGAGACTCTCCTCTCTATACACTACTCGGAGCTGTTTGAGCTCCCCCTAGGTTTCAACCCTTACTCTCATACCCCGTCCTATCCTGTCTGCCCCAGTATTTCACCACAGTCTCTTCACCACCGCTTCCTCATGCACTAAACCCCCCCTATTCAGACCCATTGACTTTTTCCACATGTTGTTACTTTACAGCCTTATTATAAAATTGATTAAATAAATCAAAAACATCAGCATTCTACACAAAATATCCCATAATGACAAAGCAAAAACAGGTTTTAATTTTTTGGGGAAAATGTATAAAAAATATAAAACAGAAATTCCTTATTTGGATATTCAGACCCTTTGCTATGATAATTGAAATTGAGCTCAGGTGCATCCTGTTTCCAATGATATACCTTGAGATGTTTCTACAACTTGATTGGAGTCCTGTTTACCTGTGGTAAATTCAATTAATTGGACATGATTTGAAAAAGGCACACCTGTCCATATGAGGTCGAAGGAATTGTCTGTAGCGCTCCGAGACAGGGTTTTGGCACAGATCTGGGGATGAATACCAAAGCATTTCTGCAGCATTGAAGATCCCCAAAAACACAATGGCCCCCATCATTCCTAAGTGGAAAAAGTTTGGAACCACAAAGACTCTTCCTTGAACTGGCCGCCCGTCCAAACTGAGCAATCGGGGGAGAAGGGCCTTGGTCAGGGAGGTAACCAAGAACACTCCACAAATCAGGCCTTTATGGTAGAGTTGCCAGACGGAAGCCACTGCTCAGTAAAAGGCACATGAAAGCCTGCTTGGAGTTTGTCAAAAGTTACCTTACGGACTCTCAGACCATGAGAACAAGATTCTCTGGTCTGATGAAACCAAGATTGAACTTTTTGACCTGAATGCCAAGTGTCACATCTGGAGGAAACCTTGCACCATCCCTACAGTGAAGCATGGTGGTGGCAGCATCATGCTGTGGGGATATTTTTCTGCGACAGGGACTAGGAGACTAGTCAAGATCGAGACAAAGATGAACAGAGAAAAGTACAGTGAGATCCTTTATGAAAACCTGCTTCAGAGCGCTCAGGACCTCAGACTGGGGCGAAGGTTCACCTTCCAACAGGACAACAACCCTAAGCACACAGCCAAAACAACACAGTCTGTGAATGTCCTTGAGTGGTCCAGCCAGAGTCTGGACTTGAACCCGAGCTAACATTTCTGGAGAGACCTGAAAATAGCTGTGCAGCAACGCTCCTCATCCAACCTGACAGAGCTTGAGAGGATCTGCAGAGTGGAATAGGAGAAACTCCCCAAATACAGGTGTGCCAAGCTTGTAGCGTCATACCCAAGAATACTCGAGGCTGTAATCTCTGCCAAAGGTGCTTCAACAAAGTACTGAGTAAAGGGTCTGAATACTTATGTAAATGCATTTAAATGTTTTTTTTTAAATAAATGTGCAAACATTTCTAACAACCTGTTTATGCTTTGTCATTATGGGGTATTGTGTGTAGATTGATGAGGGATTTTTTTTTTAAATCAATTTTAGAATAAGGCTGTAACGTAACAAAATGTGAAAAAAATCATGGGGTCTGAATACTTTCTGAATGCATTGTATGTTCTTCACAGGCTGCTGATTTATAGCACCAGACAGACAGGGAATCTTTACGCAGACACACAGCTCCCATCATGAGATGAAAAAATGCTGCAAGGCAGTAAGCTTCTTCCCTTTTTGCCCGCGGTGAATTACGGATGTCTGGAGGGTTTTTTTCACCCTCGAGGGAAATGATGAGGCAAAGGCTGTTATGGCCTTTGCCAACATAGCAGAAGCAAAATGGCTCTGGCATGCTGATATTGATCAGTGACCGAATGAGCTGACATGTGGAGGCCTGTTGGAGGTGCAAACTTATCACCTTTAATCTGTGGTTTAGCCATTTTAAAGCATTAGAAGGGAGTTGGAAATATGAAATCTTTTCACACATTTTTGGCACTATGCAGAAATCGCTCCGCCATTTCCTGGTTGCAGAAACTAATAGTTCACCTAATTTAAGTTTATGTGACAAAATAAGCTAGTATAGTGTAGAGAATCATTCTACCATTTCAGCTGTTTGAAGCTGGTGTACAAAACCAAAAGTAAAAGACGCAAAAACAAAACTTAGGAACATGAAGCATAGAAATAGTGCACGTAGAACAGATCTACAGCTTCTTAGACTTGCTTTCAAGTAGAATGATAGATCTATAACCCACATTTCTATGTGAATTTGTTCGAGTCGCCTAAAAAGGCAACTTGTTGTCACGGCAACAGTGAAATGCTCAAAAAAGAGGTGGTGAAGCTGCAGGCAGCGAAGGAAAGGAATGGATACTGTGTTTCATCTGGCATCAAGGCAGCAGATGATATGTCAAAAGGAGAGGAGATCAGGTTGTGCACATCTCTACACATCCAGAGTGTAATGACCCATGACTGAACCCGGCCCAGAGGGGGCTTGTGGGCCGCTCTTCCAGATCCGTGCCGGAAAGGTGTGACCCTGGATGACCCCGGGACAGTGGGGCGTCCACAAACTCCACACATTCCCAGTGTGGTGCAGGAGACCCCATCCTAGTGAGATCACCAATGCCATAGCAACAATGGGATTTGTGGACCACAGGGGTGACATGAGGAACACTCCTTTGATTTTGCCCAGCGACTTCTTGGCCCCTGATGTCATTGGTTATGTCTGCGCACACTCAAAATACACCAGCGGTCACCAACTAGTCGATCGACTGGTCGATCTTTAAGGCATTCCTACTCAATCACCAAACATTTCTGTAGAAAAGACAACGGTAAAGGTATAAAGGCTTGCGCTCCTTTTTAAAGCGTGTATTCATTTTGTGCTGTTGGCGGTAGGTGCACTTGATTCAGAAGCCCTGTGCACCGGGTAGGCAAAGTGTTCCCATTTCAAACCATTTCATTTGTCTGAAAAGACAAACTCCACATACCCAGCGAACCGGTAGATCTGTGGCTTAATCAAGTCTGTCTACTGCGCTGACCAATCGGATAGCTCAAATCATGACCCCGGCCACAGCAATGTTTGATAGTATGCCCAGAGAGAGACTGTCAAATAATTCAGCAAAGAGCTGCTGTTTTTATGAGTAAGTTCACACAATTGTTTGTTCAGCATTGTCAACACTGTTTTTATTCAACACTTACAAAACATAAAACACGCTTCTCCCTACTTCCACTCGCGCTGCAGCTGCAATGAATGAGTAGCTAAATGTATCGATAGGCCTGTGTTTTTATTATTATTAGCAGCTTGTCGTGTATATTTTAATATTGAGGGATATTTAACTTTCTCTGATCATAGGAACAAATTTGTGCATGAGTCAGATGCGGTGAGACTCGAGTTACGCCATCAGATGGAAGACTGTGTCCCCTCTCTCTGGTCAGTCTCACTGGTGAAAAGAAGGAGAGAGCAGGGACCGTGAGAGGCGGACCCTCTGCTGCTCTCTCCTTCCCTCCGCTGAGACTAATGCTGTGTTCAAAACAACTGGGAACTCGGAAGTCGGAAATCTCCGACTTCAGTGCGTTCAAGACAACTGGGAACAAAAACCAAAAAAATCTGACTGGGAAAATAGTTTTGAACGGTCATCCAAGTCGGAATTCCAAGTCGGAAACTCAGGCATCTTTCTAGAGCTCCCGACTTTCAGACCTGAAGATCACTTGCGTAATGATTTGACCTCCATTTTTCCCTAGTTCCCTGTTGTCTTGAAAGCACCATGACCATCAGATGCAGGTACCATCAGTGCTATACCATCAACTGACCTATTTTGTTATCAAAGCTCGAGTTTTGAAATATAATATGGTCTGAGAAGAACAATACTGGCAGGACAGGCATATAGCCAATATGCTGTGATAATGTATTAGGCCTACTGCAAAAATCTAATTCATACAAAACTGTTTTTACTAGGTTAATGTTTTAAAGAATTAAGTCATGTTTTTTAAAACCCTGAGGGGGAGATCTCGGCTTGCTTTTTGACTGTGAAAGTGATGTTGACTCAGAAAAAGTTGGTGACCACTGAAATACACAAACACAAGACAAGAAATGCAGGAAAGAGCAGTGAGTGTAGATAGTATGATTTCAGTAAGAGGAAATGCAACGGATGACAATGTCAGAAAAGCATCAGGAAAAAGTTGATAAAAAGCCATGTTCAGCCAAAGCCTTGAATGCCCTGTGATATTGTTTAATCATAAATATCAGTGTGTTGGGCTTGATTAATCACAGATTTATCACAGCATTGAAGTAAAACAGATGATAATTTAAATGGGTCCGTGATTACTAGAAGTTGTGGCCTCACCTATGGCTCTCTAAAATGAAACGTTTCGGCAAACACTGTGATATTTGGATTCTCTCCAGGACCAGAGTGATTGGAAGTTACATGAAGGGAGACAGGATTCAGGAAGATGGACATTTTTATGGACTTCACAGAGCCAGGGTCACAGGGATCAGTGCCCAATATGCTGATATCTCTGCTCCATAGAGCAGCATAATATAGCAGCCTCTCTAAACGGATGCCAGGCCGGTGGAGGGCAAAGATGGGATAACCAGTCTGGAGATGTTTCCGAGATAGCTGCCTTCGCCCAGGCCATTGAATTTCAAGCAGAAAGTGAGCAGGTACATCAGAAGAATCTCTATGGTTTAATGTTCACTGCAGGAAGCTCTGGGAAACCTTTACCTTTTAGTGGTAGAAAATGGAGTGGTAAAACAGAACTCTCAGGAACCTTCAGACATCTCCATGTGCTCTGTAATGATATTGATTACACTTTTTACTGGCAGCTCTTGAAAGAACATGTCTGGGTGGTCAACAAGATGTGTCTTATGCACTAGCAGCAAATAAACCTCTGCACATAGTCGTGGCTGAGAAAACATTAGCCCTGATTGTCCTTGCAACTCAACTCTACCACATCTCGGAGCAGGAGTAGTTCATCCTTGTTTGTGATCCTCACTGACAAGTAATGATTTTACTAAAGTTTTCTTCACAGGCGTTCTCACATTTGGATAGGTTTTAATTTGAGTGCCCGTCTGCACCATGACTGAGATACATGATTGGAAAATGTAAGTTGGCAACTTAACATATTCACATTAAGTAGGACTCACTAATGAACACTCATCTGAGCTCAGGGAGAAATTCCAAAAACTTTGTCAGTCAGGAGTAGGGTTGCAAAATTCCAGGGACTTTCAATAAATTCCCTGGTTGTCCAGAAATCCCGGTTGTAGGTTTACCGAAACCAGGATTTCTGTAAAACAAGGAAATTTATTGAATGTTCCTAGAATTTTGAAAACCCTACTCAGGATATAGTAAATTATTCTCCAAAATGGAGGAAATTAGTTATGACACCAATGTTGAATCACTCTGCTGTTTTCTGCTGATACAGATTGATTGATGTCAGTTAGGTATAACATGTCAGTGTGGCAATTGACCGAGGTAAACAGTCCCTGTATCTATTGATTAGTCTGTTCAATGTAAATAGGCAAAGACAGCCTATTGGGTCTGCATTTTAAGTGGTTGTAAATTTACACTGGGAACATCCCGTATGCCATACCATTACCTCTATTTGCGAAACCACATCATCAAAATTTGCAAGCAGGAAATTGAGGCCACCATCTTCTTTCTGATTTGATACTGTGTTGCTGTGTATATGATACTGTGTTGCTGTGTATATGATACTGTGTTGCTGTGTATATGATACTGTGTTGCTGTGTATATGATACTGTGTTGCTGTGTATATGATACTGTGTTGCTGTGTATATGATACTGTGTTGCTGTGTATATGATACTGTGTTGCTGTGTATATGATACTGTGTTGCTGTGTATATGATACTGTGTTGCTGTGTATATGATACTGTGTTGCCGGGCATAACAAAAAGGAAACCAATCCAAGCATCACACAGTTCTTCTACCTAAATGACCTCTCCCCTCCCTGTCTCATTCACTCAACTGCGTTCCGACCACTCCCTGCACACACGCCTGCTGAGTGCGCACACATGCTCCTGTTAGGCCTACAGAAATAAAAGCCTATAAAAACAGATCTAACTGATGGGATACACCAGCTACATTCCTTGCCAGATGAGGACATTTTTATAACAAATTGAAAATGGACCTGTTGATTGAAATATGAAAAAGGTGTTCCAACAACGATCTGCAGTTTTGTAATAATTGCGTCCCATCTATTTTCCGCCTAGGCTACTTTGCGAACTGCTAGTGCCAAGAACAGCTCAAATGAGCAAAGCGGACCAACAGTCCATCATTACTTTAAGACATGAAGGTCAGTCAATTCGAAAATTTTCAAGAACTTTGAAAGTTTCTTCAAGTGCAATTGCAAAAACCATCAAGCGCTATGATGAAACTGGCTCTCATGAGGACCACCACAGGAAAGGAAGACCCAGAGTTACCTCTGCTGCAGAGGATAAGTTCATTAGAGTTACCTGCCTCCGAAATTGCAGCCCAAATAAATGCTTCACGGAGTCCAAGTAACAGACACATCTCAACATCGACTGTTCAGAGGAGATTGCTTGAATGGTCGAATGCCTTTATGGTCAAATTGCTGCAAAGAAAACACTACTAAATAATAATAATAATAAGAAGAGACTTACTTGGACCAAGAAACACGAGCAATGGACATTAGATTGTTGGAAACCTGTCCTTTGGTCTGATGAGTCCAAATTTGAGATTTTTGGTTCCAACCGTCGTGTCTTTGTGAGACGCAGAATAGTTGAACGGATGATCTCTGCATGTTTGGTTCCCACCGTGAAGCATGGAGGAGGAGCTGTGATGTTGTGAGGGTGCTTTGCTGGTGATACTGTCAGTGATTTATTTAGAATTCAAGCCACACTTAACCAGCATGCCTACCACAGCATTCTGCAGCAATACGTCATCCCATCTAGTTTGCGCATAGTGGAACTATCATTTGTTTTTCAACAGGACAATGACCCAACATACCTCCAGGCTCTGTAAGGGCTACTTTACCAAGAAGGAGAGTGATGGAGTGTTGCATCAGATGACCTGGCCTCCACAATCACCCGACCTCAACCCAATTGAGATGGCTTGGGATGAGTTGGACCGCAGAGTGAAGGAAAAGCCGCCAACAAGTGCTCAGCATATGTGGGAACTCCTTCAAGACTGTTGGAAAAGCATTCCAGGTGAAGCTGGTTGAGAGAATGCCAAGAGTGTGCAAAGCTGTTATCAAGGCAAAGGGTGGCTACTTGAAGAATTTAAAATCTAAAATATTTTTTTATTTGTTTAACACTTTTTGGTTACTACATGATTCCTTATGTGTTATTACATAGTATTGATGTCTTCACTATTATCCTACTATGTAGAAAATACAACAACAAAAAATAAGAAAAGCACTTGAATGAGTAGGTGTGTCCAAACTTTTGACTGGTACTGTATTTGGCGCAATTTAGCAATTAGGATTTGTAATGGTTATGATCAATTAGGCAATGTTGCTCACTGCTGGCTTAGGCTTATAGATAATGCAAAACATTTAAATTTAGTGCAGTTCTTGTGTTCTAAAAATAGATTTCTTTACCATTCGAGTACTCGGGTACTCAGATTTTCTTTGGGTATCGGCAAGAACTCGTACAGTGCAAATGCTAAATCCTAGTCTAGAGTACATTCTTCTCCAATGTTACAGAGGCCTGTTTGAATGAGGCTTTGTGATAACAATTAAAATCAGCGTTTACAGCTCATTTGTCATGTCTTGGCACTGAAACAGCGCTGAAGTGGAACCTAAACCATCTATACGTTTTGATAGGTCAGGTTCAGGGGGAAGACAGATGTGTGGCCTCCAGTTGGGTGGCGATGAGAGGAGGAGAGGTCTCTCTCTCGCTCTCTGTCTCTTTCTCTCTCTCTCTATTTCCACTGGACCAGTGACCATTAATTTAGGATCCTATCAGTTCGCTGCTGATAGATATTAATTTACTTTTTCCCCCCATGCTCCCTCTTGGCTTAACGAGCTGCTCAGATGTCAGATGGCAATTACAGGGATACTATTTTATCAGCTTAATTACTGATATTTCCTGCCTATTGATTCATCCTCCACAACGAGATTATTATACCGACGGCCTCAGCTGCTCTCATTCTCTGTGGCCAAACTGAAACACTTAGGAATGTGACCCAAGACATATTTATAATCTCACAGAGTTTACACCAGGTACAATGTCTGCTGTACATAGAAGCTAAAGAGAGAGAGAGAGTGGATCTAGGCTGGCTAGCTATCACATAACAACACTTTACTGAAAACCGCCAAGGCGGGGGAGATAGAGGAGTAGAGAGCAGGCCTGACTGGGCTGGGGTGGTGGTGGTGTGTGTTTGTGTCAAGCTTTGGTGAAGATTGAGGACGAGCTGTGCAGGTTGGTTGCTATGTCAACACAGGGTGACCTCAGTGCGCTTGACAGAATGGGGGCTTGAGAAAGGGACTTGATGTAGCAGTCATCACTTGGCCCCTCTTACTCATTTTGGAGGTCAGACAGATGGGACCCTTGCGAGTTCCTTTTTATAATGAATATATTCTCCCGCAGAGGATGGTGATGGCTTCCTCCTCCGAGTAACAGACAAGACCATCAGGAAGACCATACATGATCACCAAATATAAGCTACTATCTCTGAATCCAATCTGTACTCCTATAATTAATTTATCTTACTTTATGTCCAAATTAGAACAAACGATAGGTTAACTCTTAGTCAAGTATGATGGATTTGTACAGACGAGTTTAGTGTACTGTAGCCATCTTATTTAAATAAGATAATTCATGTTAATATTATGAAGCTTGATTCAATATAAATACTGCTACATTTGCTGAAAACGCAACTTTTTAATGAACCATGAAACAACCTCTTTAATGGAAAGTGATCTAGACATTTCCACAATAAGAGAAAATTCCTCCCTGAACTTTACGCAGTTCTCTTTGTCTAAGCCAGAGAAAAAAGGTTCAATAATTCAATATCACTTTTTCTCTGCTGCATTGGGAACATTTTCACAAAATATACTTTATCTCTGTGAAAAGGCAGGTCAAGAATGTATTATTTTGTTACAATAGAAAATGAAAATACGTTTTGTGTCTATGGGTTTCACTGCCCACTGCACCCTGCCTTTACATTGATCTGTTGTTGTACTCCCTCAGATACTGTTACCGTGCCAGTATATTGCTTTTATAGGTATATCTATTTGGTTGTTTTCCAGGGAGGATGCACAGTTTGGAATTCCATTGAATTGCTTTTTTCAGTTAATTAGTGGAAGTAGCCAAAACTTTAGGACGGCTGCACCCAGCCAGTACCCATGAAGGTCGCCGCGCCCGCCAAACGTGTAAATTATACTGTGGGGTGAATGTTGCCGTGTAATCTGTCCATGAAAATAATGCCAGCTGCCAGCCTCGTGTGGACTGATAAGGCCTCCGACTGCACCTTGCTGGTGAGGAAAAAACAAAACAGCACTGTTGAGATCCACAGCAGCTCCCAGGGACACTAACACCGAGTTGCAAACATTTAATTATACTGTACTGCTGTTGCTATGGGGCAACCGCGTCTTGATTCTCTCAGCTTGCTAGGAAATGGATGCCTCTGGTATAGATTTAAGTCAGACAAGCCCTTAACGTATAATATTATATTACAGTTAGTCAGAGCCAGTCAAATTGATCTTATCTGTATAAAACCCCCACTGCATCCTCAACCTTTATGGTCTTATGTTTCATGCTGCTTGAGGTACTTTTCTCCCCTGTGAACCTATAAAACACAGGGCCGGCCAAAATAAACCCAATGAATGGCAACATAAATCAGGTTCAGTTCCATGGTGAGAGTTCTTAGGATTCTGGATCTATGGTATCTGAATATCTTGGTACTCAAATAGACTACTATCTGTATGGGTAATGCATTTACTGTACTTTCTGAAGTGGCTCATACACTGCTATTTCTATAATCTCTAAGAATGATTATATAAAGTTTCAGGCCTTTGTTTGTAATGGGTTACAGAGGATGGGTTATAGAGGATGGCAAAATGTCCTAGCAAAGCTCTGCAATAGGAAGATACTACACCTTTGCCTGTTTTGCATTTTATAATACATTTCCCATTATAAAATCAAAAAACTGTCAGGTCCTCCCGCTGTGCACGTATCCTCTGACCATTTGTACAGCTGTGATGCGGCCCCAGTGTAATGTCTCACTTGGAGGCGAATCGTCAGTAAATTGCCTTCAATTCAGACCTTTGCAAACTCACAGGCCTGCCTAACACACCAACGTATTGGGAGGTGTTGGTGGGATTTGAAGACAGACGCATTAGTCCCCTTCAACTTCCATGAACAAGATGTCACTAATGTGGGGCGTCCGTGGGCAGGCCCAATCAACGGTAAATAAACGCAGGCACTCTCACCTGCGCTTCACAGTGCCGTGGCTACAGCTTCTATTAAGGGCCAGAGAGGTCTGTCAGCTAAGCCCATTTCCACCCAACCATCTAAAGTGCAGGGATAAATCGAACTTCAGAATGATTGAAAGGCTTGCTGGCCAAGTAGGCTGGAGTGAGTGAAGGCATAGGTTTACTATTAGCATGTAAATACTGTTTTACTAGCCCAGATGTCAGGCCATCCATATGGTTTATGTAGTCCCATTGAGAGCTTCAACCCTTCCATACCTGCTTGCTCGGTAGGTATTGACTGGTGGAAAAAGGTGTCCACCATCCACTGTATTAGCAATCAGGTCGAATATCACCACAGTGGATTGCCACTCAGAGTGAGAGTCTGCTTTATTGCAATTTACTTAGCTGTGTATAGGTGGAGCAAAGTGTGCCACTGCGAATTATCTAGTACAAGCGACATCTGCCTGGGAAGATTTGCCTGTCACAGAGATTTGTTTAATTGCTCCGCTGTATTACGTTCCTGGCCGGGTCGCACTGTGCAGCAGTGTTGCTTTCTGGAGGCACCACATGGTTGACTGCATGTAGTCAGATTTTAGTGATCTATTTCAAGCAGTATAAATATATTTTTAAACTCCCGTTGATATGATTTGTGTATGCTCTCTATTGCCTGGTAGCTCAACTGTATATTTTAATGTGGTGATGTATAAATCAGCTAGAAATCATAATAACAAGGTTTTTATTAGCATCCATCTCCACAAAATGTAAGAGGTTCTCCTATCAGTTCCTCCCTTAGTATGGTGTACAAAATAATCTGCAGTCATACGATCAATAGTTTTTTATATCCTGCAATGCTACTAGAAACACTATAGCATCACCTAGTGTTTATCAGAGGGAATTTCTCTACGTGGGAGGCAAAGTACTGTATCCCTGGAACACCAACTCTTCCGGGGTGATGACATATTCTGTGTTCTATATCGTGTCTCATAATCTTCTAATCTTCACCTTCCCAACATCTGGTAATTGGTACCGATCTGACTGTCAGAAACAGGAAGCATACATTTTTGATTCAAAGTGCTGATAGGCTGCAGATGACAAGATTTACCTCAGCTTTCTCATCCTGAGACCCTTTCCAAAGTGAATGGAATTTAATGGATGTTTTCTCCTTTCCTTGAAAGCGAGTTGTCTTTGCAGCATCATCTTGGTATTCATTATGTTTGTCTCATAACTGTCTGGGTGATGAGGTAAAGCAATATGTCAAAGTAAATTGGTGTGTGTATGCATGCGTGCGTGACATATGTGTGTGTGCACGTAAGAGTGAGAGAGTGTGTTTAAAATGTATGTGTCGTTGTGTGTTCATTATTTCTGATTCTCCATCCTGAGGACAAAAATCATCATTTATTTATACAGAAGGATTCACTGAGTTGATTTCCCTACGCATCACATTTTATCTCAGAGCCTAGAACTTCAGGACATCCTCCAAACTCGGCCACCGTTAATATACTGCCTGCCTGCCCTGAAAATGTTCAGACGTGACCTGAGTCTCACCAGCCGTGTTTGACGTGGACAAAGTCCATGCTATGGCTCCAGGCACAGACCCTCACTTCCTACTTCTGTCCGATTAATCAAGCACTGTCACTGGCCACAGAGGGCCACCGCCACTGTACCCCTCAGGCCTGAACATGGTTGTGTCCCAAATGAGTTTTTTGACCGGAGTCCCCATTGGGCTCTGGTCAATAGAGCACTAAAGAGGTAATAGGGTGCCATTAGGGACGATGACCATGTGGACGACCGTCGACCCACCAGAGGTCCAGCTTGTCACGACTTGATGAAGACTGACGTGCCCTGGTAGTTGATCATCAGCATTTACATACATGATATGAAAAGCTGTGCTTCATCACTCAAACTGCCACAGGCCCGGATCAAACGCCCATGACAAGCCCACCATTGCCATGCGTGTCACACTTTGAGGACAATGTGATCTATGAATAACAATGTGCAAACCTCATCTTTCTGATCATATCTAATGTGCCTTACTGTCCTCTTGTTTGATTGTTGGCCATGTGCTTTTATTCATTCACATGCAACAAAGTGCAGTGTATACTGATTTAGTTGTATATCTCATTCTATGATAGGGACTACGTTATGTGCTAGAGCAAAGAGGTGACTGTCTGTTTCTCCCCCTCACTCTGTTGGCTCATGAAGCCATGTTTAATTTCATCAAAACCAGCTCTCAGCAACTGGCTATTCCCTAGTTTGCTTTTGAGCTTTTAAATTGCCTGTGTATGTACACGACTCAGCAGAATGAAGGAATGGTAACCTGAACCCTTTTTAAGATAAAAAGTGCCAAAGCTTTGCATTTAATAACGCAAGAGATGTCTTTGAAGATGCCAGCACTGCCCTAAGTGCATTTGAGAGGACAGCATAATAAATGGAACTAAATGCAGTGCCAGTTTTGAGGGAAATGCAATGCACATGTGGATATACCCAATATACTGCATATCACATTTTGTTTTTAAAACCAACACCAATAACTTCTCTATTTCAGGAAAAGATGACATGATTTCAAACGTTGTTTCTAACAATATGTATTATTCAACAAATGATTATATCCAAATCCCACAGTAACTATAACTATGCCCTTTTCAGGGAATTCCCCATCAGAAGAGTCAGAGGAGCGTGACAAGGAGCCCCGAACCCTGACCTACCCAGCGTACATCGCCAGCCTGCTGGACTCTGGTGCCAAGCGCATGGCGGCGGGGGTTCGCATGGACTGCAGCAGCCAGGGACAGTGCCCGTACTCCTGCCACCTCTGCCACATGAGCCCTGGGCCTGGGCGTCCAGCCGAGCCTGTCCTGCTCCAGATCACTAAGGCCGCCCCGCTCTACGAGCTGGTCTCCAACAACCACACCTACCAGGTACAGAAAGCTTTCACTGAAAACCTTGGTTTACCCCCATTTTAGCAGTCCCAGAAACATTTTCAGGAGTGGATTCCTAAAAGCGTAAATAAAGTAGTGATACTTTAAGAGCAGTGTGAAAATTATTTCCATGCATAAAACCTCAGATTTGCTTTTCCAATTTTGAATTTAGAGCATAAAAGAACATTCACTACCAATATTTAAATGTAAATTCATACATTCAATCATGCAGCGAGAGAAGCCCTTGGTTTGGTTACCTGTAATGATGTACGCTGAGAGTCAGGAAGCAAGTTCAGGGAGTGAATACATTTAATTAATAAATTAACAAATCAAGAAAAACAAACAGCGCACTGACATGAAACAGCAACATTGACGACTGGGGAAGAAACCAAAAGGGAGTGACATGAAGGGCAGGTAATCAAGGAGGTGATGGAGTCCAGGTGAGTTTCATTCTGCGAGTTATGCCAGTGACAGGTGTGCGCCCTAATGAGCACCCTGTTGACCTAGAGGCCAGAGAGGGAGCACACGTGACAGTACCCCTCCCTGATGTGCGGTACCAGCCACAGGACCCCGACCAAAATGACGATCCCGGGGATCAGGAGCGGACCGCTCACCTCTGCTAAGGTGCAGGATCCTGTCGATCCGCCTGAGGCGTGGGAGCATGACGACCTAGAGCGCCGGGGAGAGAGCATACGTGACAGTACCCCTTCCCCGGCATGTTCGGCTCCAGCCGCAGGACGCTAACCACATGAACGATCCCGGGGCTCCTGTGCGGACCGGTCGCCTCCGCTGAGGCGCAGAAACCTGACGAGCCGGCTGAGGAGTGAGAGCCTGATGAGCCGGCTGAAACCTCCCCGGTTGCCTCAGTTGAGGCACGGGAACCTGTTCATCCAGTTTAGGCATGGGAATCTATCAAACCCGGGATCGTCCCTGTGGTTGGCGTCCTGCGGCTGGAGCCGAACGCGCCGGGGAGGGGGTACTGTCACGTGTGCTAGGTCTCTAGGTTACCATGCTCCCGCGCCTCAGCTGGATCGACAGGTTCCCGCACCTTAGCAGAGGGGAACGTCATCTTTGTCGTCCTCCTGCGGCTGGAGCCGCGCTTCGGGGAGGGGGTACTGTTACGTGTGCTCCCTCTCTGGCCTCTAGGTCACCAGGCTGCTCGTTATGGCGCACACCTGTCACCATCGCGCATCAGTGCATTATGACACTCACCTGGACTCCATCACCTCCTTGATTACCTTCCCTATATCTGCCACTCCCTTTGGTTCCTTCCCCAGGCATCATTGTTTCTGTTTCAGTTTCCTGACTGTGCATTGTTCGTGTTTTTTGTTTTGTATTATGTTTAATTTATCTTTAAAACACTCACTCCCTGAACTTGCTTCCCGACTCTCAGCGCACATCGTTACAGTACCGCAGCAAAACACCTATGCGAGATGTTTGACAATAGCGGTCGCAACAAGAGAAGCTGCTCTCCGACATAAAGATGTTGTGAAATTGTGTAGTGTATGCTGGACATAAGCCTACATCAATATGTCAGATGGCAAACGGTAAGCTAGAGGATGATTGCATGAACCCCTAGGGGGGCAGATCATATTGATGTCTAGACTCAGGCTGGGTGTTATTGACAGTGTTTCCTCCATCCTCCTGTCTCTTTGCAGGCACTGCAGGAGGCCATGATGAGCATGCTGTGGTGTTCTGGGAAAGGTGATGTAATCGATGACTGGTGCCGTTGTGACTCAAGTGCATTCGGGACAGATGGACTGCCAACATGTGCCCCTCTCCCTCAGCCTAGGTGAGTCATTCAAAACATTCTGTATACTCGACTTGATAAACACAAGTAAGATTGCATGTATTGATATCTAAAGATGAGCTTGTCTTGTCATGATTTTCTGAGTTAGTTAGGTGTAACTCTTTTTATTGTCTCCCAGGCTCAGGTTGTCCCACTCCTATGAGCCCAGCAGTTCATTGGTCATCGTGGAATGGCATCACACTGAGCCACCAATCGGGGTGCGGATCGTGGATTACCTCATTAGCCAGGAGAAAGTGACAGAGAGGACAGACCACTCCAAAATGGAGACAGGTACATCCCTTCTCTGTTTCAGTTTTGAGGATGTATGGTATTTACGTTCATTTCATACAGCATGTCCATGTATAAATACAAAAATAGCTGTGCATGGTTGCTAAATGTTGAGGGAAGGAAAGGAAACCTCTAACTATATGTTACCACAGTAAAATTCCAGATTCTTATATTAATGATTTACATTTGTTATTATTGTAGTTTTGCATATAACCACAAGATGGTGGTCAATGCTAACAATAGTGTGGTCTGCATTTTAGATTTCTTGAGTTAACAATTATTCAATGTGCAAAGTAGTGGAGTGCATCACAAATGTTCTAGTGCTGAATCATCTTCATCTGTCACTTCATCACACAGAGAAAAGTATATCAAATAATTAAACAAGATGATTTTAAGATAAAAATAGAATGGCAAAGCTGTAAAACATCCTAAATATAAACCATAAACTTTGTGAATATCATTGGTGTTTAATATGAGGGTTTCCGCATGAAATACCCTTTAAATATATGTGTTTATTAACAAACTTGTATGTATTTTACTATGTCAATATGGATTTGGTGTGAATGTTTTGGCATCAAAAGGGTGGCAGTTGTGAAAAAGTCAATAGTTGGAAGAGTTGCAGAATGAATTCAAAATAATGGCCTTTTTGATTAGGTGCTTTTTTCATTAATTAGGCTATTTTCTTTTGAACAATATGGTTTATCTACTAGAAACTCATGGAAAATATGGATACAGATATAATAAATTAATACTATGTACAGTTGAAGTCAGAAGTTTACATACTAACTTGACTGTGCCTTTAAACAGCTTGGAAAATTCCAGGTAATTATGTCATGGCTTTAGAAGCTTCTGATATGCCAATTGACATTGGAGGTGGGAGGTCAATTGGAGGTGTACCTGTGTATGTATTTCAAGGCCTACCTTCAAACTCGGTGCCTCTTTGCTTGACATCATGGGAAAATCAAAAGAAATCAGCCAAGACCTCCGAAAAAAATTGTAGACCTCCCCATGTCTCGTTCATCCTTGGGAGCAATTTCCAAACACTTGAAGGTACCATGTTCATCTGTACAAACAATAGTATGCAAGTATAAACACCATGGGACCACGCAGCCGTCATACCGCTCAGGAAGGAGACGCGCTCTGTCTCCTAGAGATGAACGTACTTTGGTGCGAAAAGTGAAAATCAATCCCAGAACAACAGCAAAGGACCCTGTGAAGATGCTGGAGGAAACAGGTACAAAAGTATCCATATCCACAGTAAAACGAGTCCTATATCGACATAACCTGAAAGGCCGCTCAGCAAGGAAGAAGCCACTGCTCCAAAACCGCCATAAAAAGCCAGACTACGGTTTGCGGGGACAAAGATCATACTTTTTGGAGAAATGTCCTCTGGTCTGATCAAACAAAAATAGAACTGTTTGGCCATAATGACCATCGTTTTGTTTGGAGGAAAAAGTGGGAGGCTTGCAAGCCGAAGAACACCATCCCAACAGTGAAGCACGGCGGTGGCAGCATCATGTTGTGGGGGTGCTTTGCTGCAGGAGGGACTGGTGCACTTCACAAAATAGATGGCATCATGAGGCAGGAAAAATATGTGGATATATTGGAGCAACATCTCAAGACATCAGTCAGGAAGTTAAAGCTTGGTCGCAAATGGGTCTTCCAAATGGACAATGACCCCAACCATACTTCCAAAGTTGTGGCAAAATGGCTTAAGGACAACAAAGTCAAGGTATTGGAGTGGCCATCACAAAGCCCTGACCTCAATCCGGTAGAAAATGTGTGGACAGAACAGACAAAGCGTGTGCATACAAGGAGGCCTACAAACCTGACTCAGTTACATCAGCTCTGTCAGGAGGAATTCACCCAACTTATTGTGGGAAGCTTGTGGAAGGCTACTCGAAACATTTGACCCAAGTTAAACAATTTAAAGGCAATGCTACCAAATACTAATTGAGTGTTTGTAAACTTCTGACCCACTGGGAATGTGATTAAATAAATAAAAGCTGAAATAAATAATTCTCTCTACTATTATTCTGACATTTCACATTCTTAAATTAAAGTGGTGATCCTAACTGACCTAAGACAGGGATTTTTACTTGGATTAAATGTCAGGAATTGTGAAAAACTGAGTTTAAATGTATTTGGCTAAGGTGTATGTAAACTTCCGACTTCAACTGTATATATTTTTTTTTTTTGTTATTCAAGTATGTATTACCGACACTGTCATAGCTTGCCATAGAAAAATTACTGACGATTCTGGTATTTTTGCAATCATAAGCAAGTTCCATTCCAGGAAACTCTGGATGAGTGCTTTTCTAGCAAGGGATAAGTGGACTGCTTCCACACAGACCCTATAGGCTTTTCTACTGTTTCAAGTTGCTGTAATTACCATAATGGACTGGTTGTTTTCACCAAAAGTCTAGCTGGGGAGTCCTGTGCAGTCTCAACTTATTTCCCGAGCAATGGCCCTTCAGCGCACCCTGGATTCACTTATAGCATCCCATTTTAAGCTTGAAATAGGTTACTTTTCTGGCAAACATATGATGACAAAAAATGATTGACCGATGAAACTGATTAGGCTGACATACTGAAAATGACCCATAAGATACACATGGCTCAAAACTATAAGTGTTTTTAAATCTTTGTGGATTGATTGCTTCAAAGCACACACCTTGAATGTCAAATATAGGTTGTGGAATGGAACTCTGCAGACAGTAGTCTACAGATCTTGGACCACCTAGGGGCAGAGGAAAGATATCTGGTCATCAAGATGGCGCTGATAGAGATGGCAGCTTCGCTTCTAGTCCTTAGGAAACTGTGCATTATTTTTTTAAATTTCTTATTTCTTATTTTGTTAGCCCATAAAATCTTGTGTTATTACATACAATCGGGAAGAACTATTGGACATCAGAGAGACGTCAACTTACCAGCACTATGACCAGGAAAACGACTTTCCCAAAGCGGATCCTTTGTCTGCACCTCCAAGGGCATTTGAACTGATTCCAGAGGCCGACCCAAAACAACGCCGCCGGAGGAGAAGGTGACGGAGCAGTCTTCTAATGAGGCTTCAGATGCGCGCACACCAAGCCCTGCTTCCGAGTATATTACTCGCTGATGTCCAGTCCCTAGTTAACAAAGTCGACGAAATCAGGGTAACAGTTGCTTTCCAGAGATATCCGGGATTGTAACATACTCTGTTTCACGGAAACATGGCTAGCTGGGGACATGCTGTTGGAGTCCATACAGACAATGGGATTTTCAGTGGATCGCACCAACAGGAATAAACATCTCTCTGGTAAGAAGAAGGGTATGTTTCATGATTAACGACTCATGGTGTAATTGTAACATACAGGAACTCAAGTCCTTTTGTTCACCTGACCTAGAATTCCTCACACTGAAATGCCGACCGTATTATCTCCCAAGAGAATACTCCTCGGTTATCGTCACAGTCGTGTATATCCCCCCGCAAGCGAATACCAAGACGGCCATCAAGGAACTTCACTGGACTTTATGCAAACTGGAAACCATATATCATGAGGCTGCATTTATTGTAGCTGGGGATTTTAACAAAGCTAATTTTAGAACAAGGCTACCTAAATTCTATCAGCATATTGATTGCGGTACTCGAGCGAGTAACATGCTCAACCATTGCTACTCTAACTTCTGCGATGCATACAAGGCCCTCCCCCGCCCTCCTTTTGGCAAATCTGACCTAGGTCTATCCAACGCTGGTCTGACCAATCGGATTCCACGATTCAAGATTGCTTTGATCATGTGGACTCGATATGTTCCGGGTAGCCTCAGATAATAACAGTGACGTATATGCTGACTCGGTGAGCGAGTTTATAAGGAAGTGTATAGAAGATGTTGTACCCACTGGGACTATTAAAACCTTCCCTAACCAGAAACCGTGGAATGATGGCAGAAATCACGTACCACTGCATTTAATCATGGCAAGGCGACTGGAAATATGACTGAAAACAAACCGTGTAGTTATTCCCTCCGTAAGGCAATCGAACAAGCAAAGAGTCAGTATGGAGACAAAGTGGAGTCGCCATTCAACAGCTTAAACACGAGACGTATGTGGCAGGGTCTACATACAATCAAGGATTACAAAAATAAAACCAGCCCTGTCGTGGACATCGACGTCTTGCTTCCAGACAAATTAAACAACTACTTTTCTCACTTTGAGGACAATACAGTGCCACCGACGCGGCTCGCTACCAAGGACTGTGGCCTCTCCTTCTCCGTGGCCGACGTGAGTAAAACATTTAAACGTGTTAACCCTCGCAATGCTGCCGCCCTAGCCACATCCTCAGAGAATGCGCAGACCAGCTGACTGGTTTGTTTATGCACATATTCAATCAATCCCTATCCCGGTATGCTGTCCCCAAATGCTTCAAGATGACCACCATTGTCCCTGATCCCAAGAAAGCTAAGGTAACTGAGCTAAACGACTACCGCCCCGTAGCACTCACTTCTGTCATCATGAAGTGCTTAGAGAGACTAGTCAAGGATCATTTCACCTCCACCCTACTTGTCACCCTAGACCCACTTCAATTTGCTTACCGCCCCAATAGGTCCACAGACGATGCAATCGCCATCACACTGCACAGTGCGCTATCCCATCTTGACAAGAGGAATACCTATGTGAGAATGCTGTTCATTGTCTACAGCTCAGCATTCAACACCATAGTACCCTCCAAACTCGTCATTAAGCTTGAGACCCTGGGTCTCGACCCCGCCCTGTGCAACTGGGTCCTGAACTTCCCGACGGGCCGCCCCCAGGTGGTGAAGGTATCTCCACTCCACTGATCCTCAACACTGGGGCCCCACAAGGGTGCATTCTCAGCCCTCTCCTGTACTCCCTGTTCACCCACGACTGCATGGCCATGCACACCTCCAACTCAATCATCAAGTTTGCAGACGACACAACAGTGGTAGGCTTGATTACCAACAACGACGAGGCAGCCTACAGGGAGGAGGTGAGGGCCCTCGGAGTGTGGTGTCAGGAAGATAACCTCTCACTCAATGGAGAAGGTGGAAAGTTTTATTAAGTTCCTCAGTGTACATATCACGACAAACTGAAATGTTCACGCATACAGACAGTGTGGTGAAGAAGGCGCAACAGCACCTCTTCAACCTCAGAAGGCTGAAAAAAATGTGGCTTGTCACCAAAAACTCTCACTAACTTTTACAGATGCACAATTGAGAGTATCCTGTCGGGTTTTATCACTGCTTGGTACGGCAACTGCACCTTCTCACAACTGCAAGGCTTTCCAGAGGGTGTTGCGGTCTGCTACATCTACAGGACATCTACAGCACCCGATGTCACAGGAAGGCAAAAAAGATCATCAAGGACAATAACCACCCGAGTCACTGCCTGTTCACCCCGCTTCCATCCAGAAGGCAAGGTCAGTAAAGGTGCATCAAAGCTGGGACAGAGAGATTGAAAAACAGCTTCTATCTCAAGGTCATCAGATTGTT
This sequence comes from Salvelinus fontinalis, assembly GCF_029448725.1. NCBI lineage: Eukaryota > Metazoa > Chordata > Actinopteri > Salmoniformes > Salmonidae > Salvelinus > Salvelinus fontinalis. The sequence continues at coordinate 29,112,462 of NC_074681.1, read as the reverse complement.
AAATAGCCACCACTAGCACAGAGAGGCAGCTGCCTACCTACCGACTTGATACCATTAGCCACTTTAATAAATGGAACACAAGTCACTTTAATAATAATGCCACTTTAAGAATGTTTACATATCTCGCATTACTCATCTCAAATGTATATAATGTATACTGTATCCTTCACAATCTATTGCATCTCAGCCGCTCTGTCACTGCTCATCCATATATTTTATAGTTATATATTCTTATCCCATTCCTTTACTAGATTGTGTGTATTAGGTTTTGTTGTGGAATTTGTTAGATATTAGGTTTTGTTGTTAGATACTGCTGCACTGTCGGATCTAGAAGCATAAGCATTTCGCTACACTCGTAATAACATCTGCTAACCATGTGTTTGTGACCAATAAAATTGGATTTGAAAGAAACATTGTCGTAACGAGTGGTTCTGATTTAAGCATTCAGTCACCTGTCAGATTAAACCCCAAAAATCATGTGGTAAATAACCTTCAGATGAACCTACTATAACTCCAAAGATCCTCGCTGGGCCTCTTCCCTCTGGAAATGTGCTCTCTGTTGTACAGGTGTTATCTATCTAGAACATATTAAATGTTTCTTCGGCTGTCCCCATAGGAGAACCCTTTGAAGAACCCATTTTGGTTTGAGGCAGAACCCTTTTTGGATCTAGATAGAACCCTTTTGAACCCTGTCCATAACGTAATAGGATTTAATCTTATAGCTACACTTCTAACGTATGCATTTTGTTTGGCGAAAACCCTTATGTTGCACGGGATTAAATAACCATCTCTATAGGTCTATTTGTATAATGAAGTATTGAACTTGAATACAAGTGCATAATATATTTTGGTTCCAATATAATGTCATCTAGCCTGTCTTGATGTGAACAGGTTTAATTTAGTAATAATTGAAAGTAACATTGATTACTTGGCACCACCAACCAAAACAGAACAAATCAACCGAGATATACAGATGGGCGTGTTTTTTATTGATCAAAACATTTTTCTGTTTTAGATTGATGATGAATAATCTGATGTGTTTTCCACCTGTTGCATATCCCACGTTATCCAGTTGATACAGTGCCACACAGTGATACATATTGTTATTGACGTTTCACATAATGTGTCTTTACACAGATCCTCTTGTCTGATTGCGCTATATGGCCCTCAGTCTTTAGAGTCATTCATCCATATCCCGAGGGGATATTTACGTTCCCTGTCCAGTTTATTCAAGCTATACTGCTCATCTCAAACCCCGACATCAAAATGTTGTGGCCGATTACAACCAAAATAACATTATGTTATATCAAGTCCAAATGTGGGACTGTGAAAAAGTGATCGATGAGGTGCTATTGCAAGGGCTAAGACTTACTGGAAGGGAAGACAGTTTTTTTTTGGTCTTACTGTGGACTTAAACCCTTCATCTCTGTTAGGCCTGGATTTGAATGTGATTCAAAACAGCTTCTATGGAGTGTTTACTGGAAAGATCGGAACAGATTCCATGGAATGTCAAAAAGATGACTACATAATCTTATCCCTCATTTTGTAAAAACTTATTAGAAAAGTATGGGGGGATTTTTTTCCATTTTTCAAAAGAGAACTTGGACAACCGTTTCCTTCATTTACACAAAGCAACGGGGTGTTCCTCACATTGTACTGTACGCTGGTCACTTTCGTGCTTCCCGTCGCCTCGGATTACATGACCATATATTGTAGCTAGATATATACTGTATAATATATCATAGCTAATGATTGTAGTCCGGCCCTCTGGACAGGGGCTGGTTGTGTGCTAATCTTACACATAATGGGATTCAGGCACACAACTTGACATCATAGCCCTCTCCCAGATGTTTAAGTTGACTAAATCGGAAGTCTGCTTTTAGTCATCACCCACGGGCCAGACTCCCTGAGATCACCCAATAACAACAGGGTTTATTCAGGGGTCAGTGGGACATGACATCCAATCCGTAAACAGATTACTCACACCCATGTGCCACACTTCCTCCCTGGCAGGACAATAGAGCAAGGAGAGCTACTGAAAGGGATGAATGTTTCCACCAAGCGCTTTGGCGGCCGATGAGCTCACCTCATCTGTTAGGCAAGGTCAGGTGGCAGGGCAGGTGCATCACAGAAGCTGGCACAGTCTCTAGGCGGCTTCATAGACCCACACATACCCAGAGATGAAAAGTCCAGCTGTGAGTAGCATAGAAACTGGCCCCACACCTGGGTAGGTTCAAACTCAGACAGAGTTCAAGGGGCTAAGGTCTTTATTGAAGCACACAGTGTAATGACATATGGTCATGGATCTAATGTATACATTAAACTTGTGAAAATGAAGTGTGTCTGGCTTTGGCTATACAGCATGGAAGGAACTCACCTTCCTATAAAGTCCAGTCTAGTGATTTTGTGTTTCCTATCCTTCAAGTGTGGCCCAGATGGCATATGCCCATGTGGCACGAAGCCTCAGCCACATCTGGAACGATACCCGGGGTTACTGCCACCTTTATGTCAATTTACAGTATGTAAACAGTGGCTTTAATCCCAGATTCAAGACAGGAAAACTAATGTCCTCAGACTTTGGATGCCCTTTCCAATAAGCTTTACATGGTGAATTGTACAGGCCTATAATTTAACAAAATTGAAGACTGCTTGGTTCAATGAAACTCTCCACTACCGTCCATTATTGCCACCCATGTTGTGGCTCCAGACCAGATGTAACACATTTGATTTTGTCTATTTAAGTTTAGTCATGATGGTCTAGTTTACTGCAAAATGGTAATCACAACAAACAACAAACGTTGATGAGGCGAGAGATGTCAAACATAGCAATGCCACAAAAACAACCCTTGAGCTCATAATCACTGTCAAGCTGAGCTCTGACAAGTGGCAACACCACACTCAATTCCCAGACAAATATTTACTTTACAAATGAAGTTGAAAGTCTGTGGTCCAGAAGGGATATTAGGAGAGCCAAGAGACGACGGCGTCCCCACAGCAGAGGGGGAGTTGGACCGCACCATCAAACAACCATGTGTTACATGCAAACAAAAGTCATGAAAAAAACACACAGATGTCAGGCCCGCCATCCTAACATGTGTGGAGACCATTAGAAAATGGTATGGACTGCTGTTGCAGCCACTCAGAAACATGATTAATGCAAGTGTGGTGTGGTGAGGCTCTATGCATGGCAGGCATTTTTGAGCTAGAGGGAAGACAATTATCTCTAACTGTTGGATTGAAAGGATTATCATAAGTATACACTACACAACAGTATGTGGATACCCCTTCAAATGAGTGGATTTGGCTATTTCAACCACTCCTGTTGTATCAAACAGAGCACACAGCCATGAAATCTCCAAAGATCAACATTGGCAGTAGAAGAGCTCAGTGACTTTCAACGTGGCACCGTCATAGGATGCCACCTTTCCAAAGTCAGTTCGTAAAATGTCTGCCCTGCTAGAGCTGCTCCAGTCAACTGTAAGTGCTGTTATTGTGAAGTGGAAATGTCTAGGAGCAACAATGGCTCAGCCGCGATGTGGCAGGCCACACAAGTTTACAGAATGGGACCACTGAGTGCAGAAGCGCATAGCGAATAAAAATCACTACCGAGCTCGTGAGCTTCATGAAATGTTATTTTTTGCCCCATCTCATTCTCCTCTCAACCAAATCACTTTTACATAAAGTGGGACCCTAAAAACATTATGCATTATGTAATGCCTCCCAAAATGTATGATTAATACATTGTCATTAATCAGAAATCAACTGGGTTTCATATTTGTAATGCGACCCAACTGTGTAATTGCCATTTTGAATGCTTTTTGGACATCATATTTGGAGTTTGGCAAATCTCAGATTCAGCTTTGGAACACACACAAGTTCAAGTGCTATCAGCTTCGGTTCAGTATTGAAATTTTCCCTTTTGCCCGATTTCAAGAACAGACGATTTATCCCATCTCTAAGGCCATAATCGAAAGTAATGCAGTATAAATCGCAAGCGGTTCTATGACGTAAATGGCAGAGGCAGTGTTCTTATCAAAGGCTTTTTTGTGAGAAAGTCTACGCAGATTGAAGTGTTCTTCCTCCCTCTCTCCAAGAAACTTCACTTTTAAAAATGACACCCCCTCCTACCCCACTTCAAATAGGGCTTTATTTCCTCTATTGCTCTGAAAAAGACAATGCGTTCTGTTGCAGAACAAGTCTGTTAATCATTTTTCACTGGGAAGTGCCAAGAAGCAATGCTTTAGAAACTGTTGTTGTCCATCTCTTGCCTTCTGTTCATCAAAGTAGACAAGATCCAGATGTTATTTGTTGAGTCTTTACGGAGCTGCCAAATCTGCTGGTACCTAGCAGTTGCTGTTTTAATAGAACTGGTCAAATTCCCAGCGTTTTGGAAATGGGAATTTATGCGATGGATTAGATCATTATCAGGTTACATTTTTTACCTGTTTATTGAACAAAAGATTATCTGTGTGTGACAGGTTTAAGGTTTTTCACTCTCTGTCATTCCCTTTAAAATCACTCACTTTCATCAAAGAATTGCAGACAGTGTCAAGTTCAGAATCTGCACCTTAGCAGAATCAATGTTTATGTTAATATGGTGATGATTGAGACCCAAGTTGGAGATTAAATGTGACACTACAGAAGTGAAAACATTGTTAAAATTCTCCTGGACCATAATACTGATATCTAATGTGCCAAAGTAAACTCCGTCTCTCGTGATCCTTCTTCATCAATCTATTCATGGGTTGACCCAGAAGTAGGGCTGCTGCGGGGTCAAAGGGTGCAACTGACCCAGGGCCCACCAACGACAATGTACCAAAGAAACCTTATTTAACACTATAAAACATGGCAAAATGTATATATACATAAATGCAACATGTAAAGTGTTGATCCCATGTTTCATGAGCTGAAATAAGTTAACCCAGAAATGTTCCAAATGCACAAAAAACATTTCTCTAAAATGTTTAGTCTTTGCCAAGATACAGTTGAAGTCAGATGTTTACTTAGACTTTAGCCAAATACATTTAAACTGTTTTTCACAATTCCTGATGTTACGTAAGCCTCTAGGAAGAGGGAACGCAACACCCTGCTACATCTCAACTCCCCGCGGAGTGAAAGAGGTATGGGATTGTAGGTGCGAGCAAGGATGACAAAGGCAGAGATGGGTATCGTTTACAGGGAATTTATTCCATCACACGGTAATTTTGGGGAAAGGGGGCTGGACGGAACCAAAGCAAAGAAAGTAAATGTCAACGCCCCCTCTCCTACCTTACCTGTCTACCCATCTTAGCACCACCTGGTGCGCTAGCCAAAATACAGTGGGTGGTCTGTTGTGTCATTCATCTTCCCCATCACCTCACGTTTCAGCATAATAATGCACGCCCCCATGTCGCATGTTATTCCTGGAAGCTGAAAATGTCCCAGTTTTTCCATGGCCTGCATACTCACCAGACATGTCACCCATTGAGCATGTTTGGGATGCTCTGGATCAACGTGTACGACAGCGTTTTCCAGTTCCCCACAATATCCAGCAACTTTGCACAGCCATTGAAGAGGAGTGGGACAACATTCCACAGGCCACAATCAACAGCCTGATCAACTTTATGCGAAGGATATCTGTCGTGCTCCATGAGGCAAATGGTGGTCACACCAAATACTGACAGATTTTTTGATCCACGCCCCTACATTTTTTTTAAAGGTATCTGTGACCAACAGATGCATATCTGTTTTTCCAGTCATCCATAGATTCGGGTCTAATGAATTTATTTAAATTGACTGATTTCCTTATATGAACTGTAACTCAGTAAAATCTTTGAAATTTTTGCATGTTGCATTAATATTTTTGTTCAGTGTATACTATGATTAATTAAATCCTGGAATTCGTCTGAGCTTGTTTTGCTTATTTTATTAAGCTATGTACTGTACAGCTGTGTCTGTCGCTATGCCCTCTATTTTTGCACAATGTATTCTGAGTTAGCCATGGATCTCAACACTGACACAGTCCTACAGCTCAGGGGCCTCTCGAGGGTCCTCTTTTTCAATGTACCATTATTTCATTTAATAATAGAGTAGCCTAGCCTACCAAAAACAAAATGAATACATTTTTAAAATACATAAAACCATGTCTTAAATTCCAATTTCAACAAATCTGAGAATGAACCTGCTGCTGAATTAAATAAAAGACAGGTCATGCACCGTTGTCGATGATTTGTCCAGTCCGTTACTCAACAACCTTCTTGACTGCCCATCAGCCCCCTTGTACTACACACTGTTCAATGAAAAGTTATTCTTCTTTTTGTTTTTGAGTTCCTCAATTAATTGATCATATAATTGATAATATGTACCAAAAAATTAAATATATATTTTTTAAACAGACATGAAACACTACTAAAATGTTCTTCCATCTGTGATTATATCAAATCAGAGAATAAACTGTCAATCACCTGTGCTCAGAGCTTCGTCATTGCTAAGAAAATACTAAGAACTACTTTGTCATTACTAAGAAATAGAACAATATTGCCTTTATTCTTTCGTCGGCCAATTGAGAAGAACATGAAATCGACAAGGAGAAAATAGGCTAGTTGTGTAGCTTATTTAGTAGAACACTCCACCAGGACATAAAGTAGGCCTATACAAGATGCAGCCAATGACGCCTTTTGTATATTTTAAACAGTCTAATAAATCCAGGTTTTGTGTTTAGGCAGGTATTAAGAAATATTAGGAAATGAAAAACTGTATTTTCGAAAGAATAGAATAGCATAGCCTATTCTGAGTTGAATGTAGCCTATTTTACTGTGATTATGGTTATGCAATGGCATATCCTTGTTTGTTATAGAATACAAGGCACTCTTATATTGCTGTGCCCTTATCACAGTAAAGTCAAATCTATTTTATCGTAAGAATATAATGAAATATAACACAATTGAAATTAAAAAAGTTGCCAGTGCGACGTGAGATGATCTCGTGTCTGGAACGGTTAGCCTACTTTCAGAAAGAGTGATCATTTGAAATGGGTTTCATGCGCTCAATTTCAGTGTTTAAAGACAGTTTTTTCAGGGTTGTATACCTTAGAACCTCTTATTTCCGATAATATATAGAATTTCGGATTAGGTTCTGCCTGTTGTTTGGCAATGACCATTGCATCATTGCGCATTAATACCTTTTTTTACCCCACGGTTCTTTTCTGGAGGTTGAATGTGTGCTATAGCCTAACACAGGGTTTCCAAAAATCGTTCCTGGGGCTCTGGGTGCACGTTTTGGTTTTTGCCCTAGCACTACACGGCTGATTCAAATAACCAACTCATCATCAAGCTTTAATTATTTGAATCAGCAGTGTAGTGCTAGGACAAAAAACTAAATGTGCATGTGCATGGGCCAGACAGGCCCATGGAATTCAGTTCTTTGTGCTTGACTACAGAAAGCAATATCAAATTGGTGTGGATGTCTGCTTCTTACAGTGCCTTCAGAATGTCTACACACCCCTTGACTTTTTCCACATTTGGTTGTGTTACAGCCTAAATATAACATTTATTAAATTGAGATGTTTCTGTCACTGGCCTACACACAATACCCGTAATGTCAAAAGTGGATTCGTGTTTTTAAATTAATTTAGAATGAAAACCTGAAATGTCTTGAGTCAATAATTATACCCCTTTGTTATGGCAAGTCTAAATAACTTCAGGAATAAAAATATGATTAGTAAGTTGCATAATAAGTTACATGGACTCAAACTTGACACTAATGTACTTGTTCTCTTGCTCAGTTGTGCAGCGGGGCCTCGCACTCCTCTCTCTATTGTGGTTAGAGCCAGTTTGCTCTGTTCTGTGAAGGGAGTAGTACGAGATCTTCAGTTTCTTGGCAATTTCCCGCATGGAATAGCCTTCATTTCTCAGAACAAGAATAGACTGACGAGTTTCAGAAGAAATGTATTTGTTTCTGGCCATTTTGAGCCTGTAATCCAACCCACAAGTCCTGATGCTCCAGATACTCAACAATCTAAAGAAGGCCAGGTTTATTGCTTCTTTAATCAGGACACAGTTTTCAGCTGTGCTAACATAATTGTGAAAGGGTTTCTAATGATCAATAAGCCTTTTAAAATGATAAACTTGGATTAGCTAACACAACGTGCCATTGGAACACAGGAGTGATGGTTGCTGATAATGGGCCTCTGTCACGCCTGCTCCCGCTCCTCCCCTCTGGCGCTCGAGGGCGCCAGGCTCCCCAGCATTGCGCACTCCTGCCATCGTCATTACGCACACCTGCGCCCCCCCCCCCCCCCCCCCCATTTTTTCTAAGTGACCCCAAACCTTTGAACGGTAGTGTATATACAGTACCAGTCAAAAGTTTGGACACACCAACTCATTCAAGGGATTTTCTTTATTTTTACTATTTTCAACATTGTACAATAATAGTGAAGACATCAACACTATTAAATATCACATAAGGAATCATGTAGTAACCAAAAAAGTGTCAAACAAATCAAAATATATCTTAGATTTTTCAAAGTATCCACCTGATGACACCTGATGACAGCTTTGCACACTCTTGGCATTCTCTCAACCAGCTTCACCTGGAATGCTTTTCCAAAAGTCTTGAAGGAGTTCCCACATATGATGAGCATTTGTTGGCTGCTTTTCCTTCACTCTGCGGTCCAACTCTTCCCAAACCATCTCAATTGGGTTGAGGTCGGGTGATTGTGGAGGCCAGGTCATCTGATGCAGCACTCCATCACTCTCCTTCTTGGTCAAATAGCCCTTACACAGCTTGGAGGTGTGTTGGGTCATAGTCCTGTTGAAAAACAAATGATAGTCCCACTAAGCGCAAACCAGGTGGGATGGGTTATCGCTGCAGAATGCTGTGGTAGCCATGCTGGTTAAGTGTGCCTTGAATTCACACAGTCTCCTCTGAACAGTTGATGTTGAGATGTGTCTGTTACTTGAACTCTGAAGCATTTATTTGGGCTGCAATTTCTGAGGCTGGGAACTCTAATGAACTTATCCTCTGCAGCAGAGGTAATTATGCATCTTCCTTTCCTTTAGCAGTCCTCATAAGACTCAGTTTCATCATAGTGCTTAATGGTTTTTGCGACTGCACTTGAAGAAACTTTCAATGTTCTTGAAATTTTCCAGATTGACTGGCCTTTAAGTCTTCAAGTAATGATGGGCTGTCGTTTTTCTTTGTTGATTTGAGCTGTTTTTGCCATAATATGGACTTGGTCTTTTACCAAATAGGAATATCTTCTGTATACCATCCCTACCTTGTCACAACACAACTGATTGGCTCAAGCGCACTAAGAAGAAAATAAATTCCACAAATGTGACGCGATTCAAAAAACTAGGTGTATGTCGCATGTCACGACTTAACAGGAACACCATGTGAATGTAAAATATATATATATATATTTGTCAAAATGTGTTTTTTGTCAGAAATACCTTCTTGAACATGTCAGCTTTCATGTGCCTTCATAACAAACTGTTATGCCATCTGTAAATAAAAATAAAATTGTTCAATTACGAGCCTTGTTGGTTAAGCCACAGAAAAAGTTAGAAACCTTCCCACTAGCCATGATTGGCTGAGATAATTAGTGGGCTGGACATGCCTAGAGAGGAGTTCGGATTGGTCTGCCATAGAGCTTGTCAGTCTGTGTTGGTAATCCTGTCGAACACTGCTTCAAAAAAAAAATGTATTGTGTTGTGGAATCAGTGGAATTAGAGTATGATAGCTAAAGAGATGGAGGACACACCTGTTTCCGGATTTCATCTTCAAACTAAGGGCAACCGTGGCATGGCATTTCTGACAGGGAGACGCGTTTATGCACGATGTATACAGGTAAGATAGTCTAGCGTTAACTAGTTAACGTTACATTTTCAGATATTACAAGTTTTCTAATTTTGACAGAAAGTGGTTTCATTTCAAGCTAACGTTAGCTGGCTGGCTGCCTAGCTGATATTATTCCCAGACCCGTTTGCTGTTCTAGTTAGAGCCTAATGTTAGCTCGCTAACAGTGAACATGGTTGGTTAGCTCCCAGCACTGTGGCATTGTTGGCACTGTTCATTGTTGTTTGACTAGCTAACGTTAGCTGTCTGGCTTGTTAGTTAATGCGTTATGTGACATGTGTGAACTTACACTTTGTTTACTTAGCTAGGTACATTGTTTACCTAGCTAGCAAGCTATATGTCTTAAGCTAAAGTGTACTATTAGCTAGCTAGCTAACGTTAGCTGGCTGGCTCCCTTGCTGATGTTATTATTCATCTCCCAGAGCCTTGTGCTGTTCTAGTTAGAGCCTAATGTTAGCTAGCAAACATTGAACATTGTTGGTTAGCTCCCAGCACTGTGGCATTTTTGGCCCTTTTTATTGTTTAACTAGCTAACGTTGTCTGGCTGGCTCGTTAGCTAACGTTACGTGACGTGTGTACAACACCCGTTGAATATGCCTGGTGTCTGTAAACGTCTGCAAAAAATCATAATGAAAAAGTTGCCAGCAGAGCTGGTTAGGCTGTTTTCATGTTATCCAGAGGTAAACAAATCATCGGCTAGAGCATCAAGTGTGCGCTGCGAGAGCAAAACGTGATGAGTGTGGCTAAAGTTTAGGGTGAGGGTGTGAACGATGCTGAAATGGTGTAGACAAAGAAATGCTCTTCACTAGATAGCAAAACATTCAAAGGCGATTTTCTCAAAAGTGAGTTTACAAGTTCATAAAGCAGAAATACTTTCCCATTGCTCCTCAAATGCAATGTATGATAAACCATTTTGTAGCTCTGAATCTCTATTTTTATATAATGTAAAAAACACAATTTCAAATTTTGCTGCGTAAGACCGAATCCAGGTGGTGAGTCACAAATTAACTTATAACAAGGCACACCAGTAAAATGAAATGCATTCCAGGTGACTACATCATGAAGCTGGTTGAGCGAATGCCAAGAGTTTGCAAAGCTGTCATCGAAGCAAAAGGTGGCTACTTTGAAGAATCTCAAATCTCAAATATATTTTTATTTGTTTACCTTTTTTTTAGTTACTACATGATTCCATTTGTGTTATTTCATAGTTTTGATGTCTTCACTATTATTTTATAATGTAGAAAATAGTAAAAATAAAGAAAAACCCTGGAATGAGTAGGTGTGTCCAAAATTTTGACTGGTACTGTAGATTATATATATATATATATATATATATATATATATATATATATATATATATATATATATATATATATAATACACTCCTGCAGTACATTGTGCATTATAGTACTGTATCTTGCCAATACTACTTTTAAAATGGACTCGTTTAAAGAACCATGATGTTTGAGAGAGCTTTTCCTTTAAGGACAAACGTTAAGTGCTTGTCATTCAGCTGTGGTTGTTTACATTAGCAGTCCTTGATTGCCGGGAGAAATCACTGTGCCAAAAAGTTTGAAGTGAATTATGGGTTGACTCACCTTCTGAGGTTTTACAGTCAGTTTTGCAGACTTGGTCTCTCTAGCCAATACATTTCACTCCAATTGTTAATGGATCGGACAGGTGCTGAAGATGGCTCAGAGTTTTTCACATCGGGTCCCCAATTACGTCTGGATTCACCACATGGACCATCTAAACGAGAGAGGAGTGTGAGAGAAGGCATGGGAAATGATCAATCAAGCAATAAGTCCCAGTATGGTGAACTTAAATCTTTCACAATGTCACTTTTAATTTGAATCTTTTTGTTTTAAAACCCACGTTCCTCTGTGCAAGATAAATATTTTTCAGTGACAGCTGGTACAGTCTTTTTTCTCTCTGTGACGTTTTCACTGGCACCTGACCCAATGTTTTTACCAGTTTGTGACCCATACGGGTTGAGCAGGATTCAGAGAGGACATACAGAGTGCACTTGAGAGAATGTCTTTCCCACTGAGCTAAAATGCATAGCCCCATTGCAAATGCCCTTTGATGCATGCAACCCAGCTGGGAAAACACCTTTCCTGCCTCCCCTTAATTAGAACAAGCATAGCATATTATTTGAGCTAAGATCTGTGAAGACCTTATGTAAGCGGCTGACGGTACACATACTGTACATGTTCCTAATGTGCCCCAAACTGAATGTAAAAGCCTAGATATTAGCCTATGGCTTAGAATAATTGATTCATGTGGGTTAAAGCATCTCCATTTCCATTTCTGGCTGGTTATTTGAAAGCCTACTCAAATATGGTAGCTGTTGCAATGAATTAATATTTGTGATGTTTGTTGGACATTTCCTCTCCTGATGATGTCAGTGATTATTTGATGAATGGGTTTTCCTCCCATACAGAGACAATGTTGAGCTTTGTGGATGATATCCTGTCTGGGGCCAAGTCTCCATGTGTGATGCTTGGGGATATCCCTGACCTCCTGACCTCCTCCGTCAGCATGATCATTCGCTGCCTGGAGCCAGACACCACTTACATGTAAGTTACTGTACCATTAGCAATGTGTGTTTATCTCTTGTGTTACAAAAGGAAAATACTATATCATCATTATCACCACTCAGATAATATGTCAAATATACAGTACATAACTAACTTGTAAATGCATTGCTTGCCTCCTTCAAGCTTGATTTAGCAAGCAGTGACTTGAATGTAAGATATTTTAGAAAAAGACCACAACAAAAAAGTGAAAAAGGAAAATGTGAAAATGATTCATTTGAGGAATTGCACAATATGAAGATGGGTTACTGGATCATGTCAAACTAGCTAGCAAATCTTCTGAGAGTAAAGACAGAACCTGGATAAGCATATTTCCTATAACTTATACTGTATTACAACTCTGCTGTCTATTGCGCTGAGGGAAGCCCTGTACTTGGCCTAAGCCAACTTCCCTGGATGTTCCATGGATGTGTAAGTCATGTAGGTGTTATCCAATGGAGAAACAGTCTACATGAAGGGAACAACAACCCGTTTTGGAAGGGGAGAGCCTGGAATCACTCCTCAGTCATGTGCATGTACTACTTTAAGACAAGTGTTTTAAATATGGTTCAGACAGCTGGGGAAGTAGCTCATACTTTGGAACAGCTTGAAAGTGCGTCAACAGAGCACTTAAAGTTAATAGCAGAAACAAGAATCATAAGATCAAGAGATTAGGTGCACAGACAAACATGACAAAGACGACCTTGTCCTTGACAAAATGTGCACTATTTGGGATGTTATTTCAATATACATATTTGTCTATTTTTTATCACAAATACGTCAAATTCAACATTTACGCTGGAAGTACAGTTGAAGTCGGAAGTTTACATACACTTAGGTTGGAGTCATTAAAACTTGTTCAACCACTCCACAAATTTCTTGTTAACAAACTATAGTTTTGGCAAGTCGGTTAGGACATCTACTTTGTGAATGACACAAGTAATTTTTCCAACAATTGTTAAACAGACAGATTATTATTATTCATTTATTATTATTATTTAAAAAAAATTATCCTCTTTTCTCACCAATTTTCGTGGTATCCAATCGCTAGTAATTACTATCTTGTCTCATCACTACAACTCCTGTACGGGCTCGGGAGAGACGAAGGTCGAAAGCCATGCGTCCTCCGAAGCACAACCCAACCAAGCCGCACTGCTTCTTAACACAGCACGCCTCCAACCCGGATGCCAGCCGCACCAATGTGTCGGAGGAAACACCGTGCACCCGCCCCCCTCGGTTAGCGCGCACTGCGTCCGGCCCACCGCAGGAGTCGCTGGAGCGCGATGAGACAAGGATATCCCTACCGGCAAAACCCTCCCTAACCCAGACGACGCTAGACCAAGTGTGCGTCGCCCCACGGACCTCCCGGTCGCGGCCGGCTGCGACAGAGCTTGGGCGTGAACCCAGAGACTCTGGTGGCGCAGCTAGCAGTGCTCTAGACCACTGCGCCACCCGGGAGGCCAACAGACAGATTATTTAACTTATAACTCAATGTATCACAATTCCAGTGGGTCAGAAGTTTACATATACTAAGTTGACTGTGCATTTAAACAGCTTCGAAAATTCCAGAAAATTATGTCATAATTTTAGAAGCTTCTGATAGGCTAATTGACATAATTTGAGTCAATTGGAGGTGTACCTGTGGATGTATTTCAAGGCCTACCTTCAAACTCTGTCCCTCTTTGCTTGACATCATGGGAAAATCAAAAGAAATTAGCCAAGACCTCAGAAAAACTATTGTAGACCTCCACAAATCTGGTTCATCCTTGGAAGCAATTTCCAAACGCCTGAAGGTACCATGTTCATCTGTACAAACAATAGTACGCAAGTATAAACACCATGGGACCACGCAGCCGTCATACCACTCAGTAAGGAGACGCGTTCTGTCTCCTAGAGATGAACGTACTTTGGTGCGAAAAGTGCGAATCAATCCCAGAACAAGAGCAAAGGACCTTGTGAAGAGAAGACGCTGGAGGAAACAGGTACAAAAGTATCTATATCCACAGTAAAACGAGTCCTATATCGACATAACCTGAAAGGCCTCTCAGCAAGCAAGAAGCCACTGCTCCAAAACCGCCATAATAAGCCAGACTACGGTTTGCAACTGCACATGGGGACAAAGATCCTACTTTTTGGAGAAATGTCGTCTGGTCTGATGGAACAAAATAAAACTGTTTGGCCATAATGACCATCGTTATGTTTGGAGGAAAAAGGGTGACGCTTGCAAGATGAAGAACACCATCCCAACTATGAAGCACGGCGGTGGCAGCATCATGTTGTGGGGTTGCTTTGCTGCAGGAGGGACTGGTGCACTTCACAAAAATAGATGGCATCATGAGGCAGGGAATTTATGTGCATATATTGAAGCAACATCTCAAGACATCAGTCAGGAAGTTAAAGCTTGGTTGCAAATGGGTCTTCCAAATGGACAATGACCCCAAGCATACTTCCAAAGTTGTGGCAAAATGGCTTAAGGACAACAAAGTCAAGGTATTGGAGTGGCCATCACAAAGCCCTGACCTCAATCCTATAGAAAATTTGGGCCAAAAAGAATGGGCCAAAAATCACCCAACTTATTGTGGGAAGCTTATGGAAGGCTACCCGAAACGTTTGCCTCAAGTTAAACAATTTAAAGGCAATGCTACCAAATACTAATTGAGTGTGTAAACTTCTGACCCACTGGGAATGTGATGAAAGAAAGAAAAGCTGAAATAAATCACTCTACTCTCTTCTGACATTTCACATTCTTAAAATAAAGTGGTGATCCTAACTGACCTAAGACAGGGAATTTTTACTTGGATTAAATGTCAGGAATTGTGAAAAACTGAGTTTCAATGTATTTGCCTAAGGTGAATGTAAACTTCTGACTTCAACTGTATATCATAATGACTTTTGTTCATAAGCAAAATGATAAACCTCCTGACAAACTATTTGGGAGGTCTTGTGTATTTTAAGTGAGGTCATTGCCAGGTGTAATGACAGTTGTTTATGGTTATTCTTTTCCTGTGTTACTGGACATTACAGTGCGTTTTGCTCCTGTGGCTGTAATAACGTAAGATGATATTGTGGTGATATAGACCCATGTGAGGTCAATGTTGTGCTGCCTGGTGGCCATTGTGTTTTTAATTAATGTCCGCATGGAACACTTGACTCTGTGTTTAAGGTCAATCGGTGTAATGAATTGTGCCATGCTCTAAGAGTTAAAAGTTCCTTCGGCTCCCCTCCACCTTCCCTCTCCTTCCTCTACTACTCATACTCTCCTCCCTTCCTCATCAGACAGCCTGCTATCCTCCACACATGGAGCCACTTACCTCACACATGCACCGTAAATGGGGTAGCCATACTGAAAAGATTACACAAAGGATGGAAGGGGGAAAAACTCTCATCTTGAGCATGTTGTCTTTTCAAATGGTTCTGATGTATAGCAATAGGAATAACCCAAGCAAAAACAGGACATCAATAAGCTGCTCCCAAACATTTTAAACCTGCATAAGGAAATTGATTCTATCATAGTTCATGTGGGATTCAATGGCATTATGAAGGAAAGCTCAGAACAGATGAAGAAATATTTTAAAGAACACCAACAAACACCCCATAATATCTGGCCCTGTACGCTCCCTAAATCGTGGCATTGAACACTTCAGCAGACTTTTAGCCCTCCGTAACTGGCTACTTGACTATTGCAGCTCTGTGGGTATAACATTTGTTGACAATTTTGATACCTTCTTGAAACAAAGCTCATTATAAGGAGGATGGGATCCACCCAAATCATTTGTGTTCCTGGATCTTTTCACAGCATTATAAGGCTGTGCACCTGGCGCACACCTGTCACCAGTATTAGGCACATAATGACACTCACCTGAACTTCATCACCTCCTTGATTACCTGCCCTATATATTTAACTCCCTTTGGCTTCTCTCACAGTTGTCATTGTTTCTGTGTCATGTTGGTGTGCTGTTTGTGGTTCTTGTTGTGTTCGTTTATTTCTTAAATATATTCACTCCCTGAACATGCTTCCCGTCTCTCAGCGTGCATCGTTACACTACCATTGTTGCTGAGTTGTCATAATTCTTCAGCAAATGTACATTTTCCCAGGGGTGTTGGAAGACTCAATGTAAGTAATCAAATTAATGTCCATCTAACTGCCCTGAATGCCTCTGCTGATCCTACAGCTATTGTATGTTTTAATCATGTGTCTATGAACCAGAGTGTATATGTTTGTGCATGTCTGGCACTATTACATGAATGTGTGTGTTCTTGTATGTGTTTATTTGAATGAGAATGTGTATATGCATGTGTACAAACACCTGCATGGCATCAGCCTCAGGCAAACCGGCATTAGTTGTAAAAACACTGCCACTTAGTGTCATTCAAATGTACTTTTTATTATGTTGTATTGACTTTTTATTTAATAAAAAAACAAAACATTTATTACTTATCTTTGACCATCATTCTATCTCCCACACAGCAACTCCACTCCCACTTGTCTTCAATTCCACATACCAACCCTCAGCTTCCCTCAGCCCATCCCATCTCATCCCATCTATCTCTGCTGGCCACTCACTTCGGGTTCCTACACATAGCTTTCAACTATGCTGTGATGTTTAACGTACAATTTCAATCTGTCTAATCGAATAGAATCCACACATTGTGAGTTGAAGATAAATACTTTTACTAAGAGCATTAGTAATTGACTGACCCGATCTCTCCAGATCTCCTAACAGTACTATCTCTAGGGTCAATTTTAGATCAATGCTATGCATTTTCAGCCATTCCTGAACCTGAGACCAGAAACGGGATACATGAGGGCAATACCAAAATAAATGGTCTATTGATTCTGTATCCTCACAACAAAATCTGCAGAGTTTCGATGATTTTATGCACCAAATATTCAACATTTTGTTGGTGGTATGAATTCTAAATAATAATTTTAGCTGAAAGCATGAAGTCTTGAATCTTGCGTTTTATATATCAAGTCATAATCGGTACATCAAAAATCTCCTCCCAAATATTTTGCAATCTGTATGGCACAGTTGTCAACATCCTGGTCCTCAAATGAAACTGGTATACTTTCCTATTTATGCTATTTTTAATTCCCCCGCCAGTTTTGATCCTTTATATTGGGCAGACAGACCAGTTCCCTACCTCCTCCCGCTGCCACCTGCCTCCATTTTTGGGGTAATGCTGTAATCAATTGGCTGTATTCTTGGATTGAGCAGACCTTTCTGTACAATTCTGATAACTCCATGAAGGACATAACTCTACCATTCCAATTTACAATATCATTTAATAACAAAATACCCCTTTCAAACATCTTTCCCATAAATGCAGGTATTTTATCAACCAGCATATTTGAGTTCAGCCGTAATATTTGTTCTATCTTTTCAGTTGGGATGAAATTGTAGCCAGCTCTGCAATGCTTGTTTGAAAAAGAGAGATACTTTGAAAAAAGTATCATTTTCAATTAATCAAAAATGAGACATGGCAATCTGCACAAAGGCAAAAAGGCCATTTTTAAACAATGGATGAGCTTTTCTTAGTAATCTACTTGAGAACCATTTTAAGGTTCAAATAAAACTTTTGAATGAGTGAAGCTTTAAGAGAGGTTTAGTGCTTTTATATTTAATAATCTCAACCCACTCAATTCATATTCATTATATAGATGGGCATGTTTTATTTAGTCTGGTTTAGCGTCCCAGATAAAGCAAAATATTTTTTTGCTCATATGATTTAAAAAATGAATCATCAAGAGCAGACAGAGCCATAAGTAATTGAGTAAACTGAGATGACTAAGGAGTTTATCAAGGACATTTTTCCATAAATAGACAGGTATTTACCTCTCCGTGGTTGCAGGGTCTTGTCTATTTTTACAAGTTTTCTATTGAAATTCATTGTGGAGAGCTTATTTATATATTATATGAATACTGAGTATGTCTACTTCACCATCAGCCCAATTTATAGGTAAACTGCAGGGTAATGTAAAAGTTGTATTTTTTAAGGATCCAATACGTAATATTATACACGTATCATAATTAGGTTTTAGTCCAGAGAGTACAGAAAAGTTATCTAGATCTTCAATGAGCTATTGCAGGGATCTAGCTTGTGGACTTAATATAAAACTTGAGTCATCGGCATACATGGACACCTTTGTTTTTAAGCCTTGGATTTCTAATCCTCTAATGTTGTTATTGGATCAGATTTTAATAGCTAGCATTTCGATGGCCATAAAGAATATATATGGTGACAGCGGACCCCCTTGTTTAACTCCTCTTGACAATTCAAAACTCTCTGAGAAGTAGACGTTATTTACTATTTTACACCTGGTGTTGCTATACATTATTTTTTACCCATTTTATAAGAGAATTACCGAAATTGAAAAAATCCAGGCATGTATAAATAAAATTCATTCCTAGTTTAGCAACTGCCTTTTCAAACACCATTTCTGGCTTATGTGTTTCATGATGTTCTATTATTTCTAGTAGTTGTCATATATTATCTCAATGTATTGTCCATGTAAAAAACCTGTCTGATCAGGATGAACAATACCTGGTAAAACCCTTTTAATTCTGAGTGCTATGCATTTTGCTAGTATTTTTGCATCACAACATTGAAGTGTAAGGGGCCTCCAGTTTTTTAGATAGAATGGGTCTTTATATTTGCCACCTGAGTCTTGTTTTAGTAATAGAGAAATCAGATCTTCCTGCTGAGTACCTGACAGACTACCATTTCTATAGGAGTAGTTTAAACAATCTAACAATGGAGCTTTTAGTATATCAAAAAACACTTGCTATACCTCTACTGGTATGCCATCAAACCCTGGGGGTTTTCCAGACTGAAAGGATTTAATAGCCTCAAAGGTGTTCCTCTGTAATTTGGCCTTCGCACTGATCTTTCTGTACATTTTTTAAATTTTCAATTTTTTACATTATTTGGAAAGAATTCCTTACCATAATCTTCAGTGGGAAAGGATGAGACGGAAAATATATCATCTGCCTAAAATAATTTGCTTCCTCTTTTAAAATATCATCCGGAGAATCATAGATGACTCCGTCTTCAGTAATGAGTTTCTGCTAATTCTTTTTGTTAGCATTCCTTTATTGGAGATTCAGGAAGAATTGTGTGCATTTTTCTCCATATTCCATCCAGTTTGCTTTATTTTTGTAATAGATTACATTAGATCATTCTTGAATAAGTTCTTCAAGTTCTTTTTGTTTTTCCTCTAACTTATTTTGTATCTCTGTAGTATTGTTTTTATTGCTGTCTACCTGTACTATTAGTTCATGGATTTCCCTTGTTAGTCTTGTCTATTTAACCTGAAACTGCTTTTTTATATTGATGAATATTGAATTGAATGACCCCTGAAGGTACATTTAAAGGTATCCCAAATAATAAGGGGATTTGCTGAAACTATATTATACTGGAAAAATTCAGTTATAAATGATTTTGTCTTAGTTAAAAATAAGTTGCCCTCCAGTAAACTTTGATTACATTTCTAATATCCCCGTCCATGTGGAAAATCTATAAGAGTCATGTGAATGCCAATTAGATGATGATCGCATTCTGTCTCCTATTAAAACTTTTTAAACCTTTGATTCAAGAGAGAAAGAGACAAGTAGTCAAGACAACTAGCTTGATTAAGTCTCCATGTACTGTATATCTCACTAGGTCGGAGTTTTTTGGTCTCCAAATATCCACAATGTGTCCATAATATTTGTGATTTCCTTAAGGGCATAGTTTGTAGAGCGATTACCTTTGCGGTCCATTAAGGTACTTAACACTGCGTTATAGTCTCCTACCATAATGATTAGATAATTTGTTGCCCTTTAAGTTCAATAAATTGGTATAAATGTTTTCGAAGAAGTGTGGATCATCCTGATTTGGACCATATAGATTAATGAGCCAAATGTCTGTTTCGTCCACTTTCATATTCAAAGGGTCCACCTTCCTTGCGAATCATTCCTGACTATATGCACATTCAGATCGACATTTTTGTTAATTAATATCACCACACCCTTTGAGTTCCATTGTCCATAACAGAAAATTATTTCACCACCCCATTCCTTTTCCCACTCAACTTCATCAAAGTATGTAGAGTGAGTTTCCTGTAAACAGTATATGTTATATTCCTTTTCTTTTAGCCATGTAAAGACTGACCTTCTTTTTTTATAATCTGCTAAACCATTACAATTATAACTGGCTATACTTATTTCACCCCTTACCATAACTAGATACTATTCTAAGTCTAAACTGACCATAATTAGTGCTTGTAAAGTTACTGCCATCAGAGGTATTGTGAAGGTCAAAACTAGGTCAAAACTAGCTTTCAAATGTCTGATATTTACAATTCAAGAAATAGGTTCTAGCAATATTTGTTTTATTCCCTTGCCTGTTTGCCTATGAGCCAATGCCACAGATGTTAGAATATTGAGACAAGATATTATGTGTGTAGCAAATCTGAGTAGGTTGATGTGTATGATATTGGATGTGATATATTGAGTGTGTACTATGTCTGTATAAGAGTAAGACTATAATGTGTGATGTGCAAAAAAATAATAACTCGTCTATGTGTGTAACATGTAGTGCGTACAGCCTTAATATTCATGATAATTGTAATCCATATCGTATCACCATTATAGTTGCATCATAATTAACTTTAACATAATTGAAAAACACATCCCAGCATTTCCATAGCAATTGACGTTTCACATGATCATGGACAAGACCTTGCATTACTCTAGAGACGGCTTCACTACAGTACAAATGTATTCCGTACAATATGTTATTATTCCCTAATGCCCCTATTCTGATATCTTCCCCTTGCTTGTTGTAAACATATATAAACTTGTAGACAAATACATAAAAAAGATAGACAAACACATTAAATTATATAACACAATAAATTATAAAACAGTTCTCGACAATAGAGAGAGAAAAGTGAGAGAAGAGTGAGATCAGGTGTGTGTGTGTATAAGTCTGTATGTGTAAGCAAGCATGTAATTGAGTACGTTTGTGTTCATATCCACTTCATAATGTTCAGATAGTTTTACAGTTCCCATACCTTCTTTTTTTCGCAACCAGAAGTCCCTGTACAATTTAGTACAGCCACGGTTTTGGGAGCTGTCTCGGGATAGCTGTCCATCTATAAAGAGTTTGTCCATAATGATAAAGGCACACTTACCATTCTTCCTTTATTGTCTTTGTACCAGATACAGTCTCTTACGGCGTTCATTTATCTCCCTTGGAAATTGGTCATTGAGACCGAATTTAGTCCCTTAAATGAAATGCTGGGCAGAAAGTAGTGGTGCAATGAATCACAAAACTCATGTTTCGGATCAGATCACGAATTTGAGTCATGGATCGGATAATTTTTTGGATGAGCAAAGAAAGAAATTAGACAAATATAACTTTGCTTTCCATTTATTACTGAAAGAACACTTAAAGCACATGGCCATGCTATAACAGCTCAAATTAGGAAAGACAAGCATTGTCATTTTGAATTCCGTAAAGTGTGAATTCCGTGAAGTGTCTGGAAGAGGTGAAAAAATGACAAGCCACCGGGGTCTGACAACTTGGATGGAAGATTACTGAGGATAATAGCAGCTGATATTGCCACTCCTATTTGCCATTTCTTCAATCTAAGCCTTCTAGTGTGTGCCCTCAGGCCTGGAGGGAAGCAAAAGTAATTCCGCTAGCCAAGAAAAGTAAAGCCCCCTTTACTGGCTCAAATAGCTGACCAATCAGCCTGTTACCAACCCTCAGTACACTTTTGTAAAAAATAGTGTTTGACCAGATACATTGCTATTTTACTGTAAACAAATTGACAAGAGACTTTCAGCACGCTTATAAGGATGGACATTCAACAAGCACGGTACTTACACAAATGGCTGAGAGAAATTGGTGATAAAAAGATTGTGGGTTTTGTAAGACTTCAGTGAGGCTTTTAACATTATCGATCATAGTCTGCTGATGAAAAAATGTGTTATTGCTTTACATCCCCTGCTATATTGTGGATAAAGAGTTGCCTGTCTAACAGAACACATATGGTGTTCTTTAATGGAAGCCTCTCCAACATAATCCAGATAGAATCATGAATTCCCCAGGGCAGCTGTCTAGGCACTTACTTTTTTCAATCTTTACTAATGACATGCCACACTTAATGTGTTGTGGAAAGTGTTATGAAATGTCATGTAATATTACAAATGTGTAACTCTTAATGTTGCTGGACCCCAGGAATGGGGATCCTTAATAAATACAAATATAAATCTTTACATAATTTTGCTTCTGGTCAGTTTCATTGTTGGCAGGCTATTCAGCTCAGTTGTTACAGGTGACTTCAGTTATTTTCAAAATGTTTCCTTTATTCATTGAATTTCTCTATGCCTGTGCTGTACAGTTAGCAAAGCACTTAATTATTTATTCAGGATATCTGTAGAAGTTTATTGCAAAATATATCAGGTTCAGCTTTGGTAATTCAAAAATGCAATTTCAGCTCTGTACGTTCCAAAAAGGAAACTGAATTTTACACGACTTAAGTTCTCTTATTGTCTTGAGACCAGACAGGGACCTAACTCGGTGTCTTATTGGTCAAGCTGTATTGTATTGTACAGTGCATTCAGGAAGTATTAAGACCCCTTGACTTCTTCCACATTTTGTTACTTTACAGCCTTTATTCAAAAAAATTATTAAATCGTTTTTTCCCCCTCATCAATCTACACACAATACCCCATAATGACAAACAGGTATTAATAAAAAAATATACAATTGAAATATGACATTTACATAAGTATTCAGACCCTTTACTCAGTACTTTGTTGAAGAATATTTGGCAGCGATTACAGCATTGAGTCTTCTTGGGTATGACTCTGCAAGCTTGGCAAACCTGCATTTGGAGAGTTTCTCCCATTCTTCTCTCCGGGTCCTCTCAAGCTCTATCAGGTTGGATGGGGAGTGTCGCTGCACAGCTATTTTCAGGTCTTTCCAGAGAGGTTCTAGTTTGGGCTCTGGCTGGACCACTCAAGGACATTCAGAGACTTGTCCCGAAACTCCTACTGTGTTGTCTTGGCTGTGTGCTTAGGGTCGTTGTCCTGTTGGAAGGTGAACCTTTGCCACAGTCTGAGGTCCTGAGCGTTTCTGGAGCAGGTTTTCATCAAGTTTCTCTCTGTACTTTGCTCCGGTCATCTTTCCCTCTATCCTGACTAGTCTACCAGTCCCTGCCACTGAAAACATAGGGATGGCGCCAGGTTTTCTGCAGACGTGACGCTTGGCATTCAGGCCAAAGAGTTCAAAATTGGTTTCATCAGACCAAAGAATCTTGTTTCCCATGGTCTGAGAGTCCTTTAGGTGCCTTTTGGAAAACTCCAAGCTGGCTGTCATGTGCCTTTTACTGATGAGTGGCTTCTGTCTGGCCACAATACCATGAAGGCCTGATTGGTGGAGTGCTGCAGAGATGGTTGTCCTTCTGGATGTTCTCCCATCTCCACATAGGAACTATCCGGCTTTGTCAGAGTGGCCATTGGGTCCCCCGATGGCTCAGTTTGGCCGGACGGCCAGCTCTAGGAAGAGTCTTGGTGGTTCCAAGCTTCTTCCATTTAGAATGATGGAGGCCACTGGATTTTTGCGGACCTTCAATGCTGCAGAAATGTTTTGGTACCCTTCCCCAGATCTGTGCCTTGACACAATCCTGTCTTTGACATCATGGCTTGGTTTTTGCTTTGACATGCACTGTCAACTGTGGGACATTATATAGACAGGTGTGTGCCTTTCCAAATCATGTCCAATCAATTAAATGTACCATAGGTGGACTCCAATCAAGTTGTAGAAACATCTCAAGGATGATCATTGGAAACAGGATGCACTGGAACTAAATTTCTAGTATCATAGCAAAGCGTCTGAATACTTATGTAAATTAGGTATTCTGTTTATTATTTGGAATAAATTTGCCCAAAAAACAAAAAGCCTGTTTTCACATTGTCATTATGCGATATTGTGTGTCAGATGAGGAATTGTTTTTTATTTAATCCATTTTAAAATAAGTCTGTAATGCAACAAAATGTAGAACAAGGGAAGGGGTCTGTATACTTTCTGAATGCATAGCCATGGATACACTTCATATTTACAGTACATTTCTTATAGGTAGACACAATACATGTATTTCAAAAATACAGTCGCTAGTGAAAGTCTACACACCCCTTGCACAATATTCACATTTTGTTGCCTTATAATGAAATCTAAAAAGGATTTAAATTCATTTTTTTCCCCGACCGATCTCCACAACCTACTCCACATTTTCAAAGTTTAAGAAAAATGTGAGAAAATGTTCCAAATTAATGAAAAATTAATAAATATGTCTTGATTACGTATGTTTTCCAACCCCAGAGATGTTTTAATTTTAACTAGGCAGGTCAGTTAATTAGAACAAATTATTATTTACAATGACGGCCTACACTGGCCAAACCCAGACAATGCTGGGCCAATTGTGCACCACCATATGGGACTCCCAATCACAGCCGGTTGTGTAGTTAAAGCTTGGTCACAAATGGGTCTTCAAAATGGACAATGATCCCAAGCATACTTCCAAAGTTGTGGCAAAATGGCCTAAGGACAACAAAGTCAAGGTATTGGAGTGGCCATCACAAAGCCCTGACCTCAATCCTATAGAAGATTTGTGGGCAGAACTGAAAAAGTTCAACAATTTAAAGGCAATGCTACCAAATACTAATTGAGTGTATGTAAACTGAAAAAGCATGTGTGAGCAAGGAGACCTACAAACCTGACTCAGTTACACAAGCTCTGTCTGAAGGAATGGGCCAAACTTCACCCAACTTATTGTGGGAAGCTTATGGAAGGCTACCTGAAACGTTTGACCCAAGTTAAGCAATTTAAAGGCAATGCTACCAAATACTGATTGAGTGTATGTAAACTTCTGACTAACTGGGAATGTGATGGAAGAAATAAAAGCTGAAATAAATCATTCTCCACTATTATTCTGGCATTTCACATTCTCAAAATAAAGTGGTGATCCTAACTGACCTAAGACAGGGAATTCTTACTAGGATTAAATGTCGGGAATTGTGAAAAACTGAGTTTAAATGTATTTGGCTAAGGTGTATGTAAACTTCCGACTTCAACTGTATGTACATTTTATGGACACAGTCTATTTTACAATTTTATTTCGTTTGTTTTTAACTCTTGTCCTTCCTCTACTCTCAACCTCTCCCATATATTTATGATGTTCATCTGGTTTGATTTGCCATGTCTTTCAAGCTGTGCTCTTTTAAAAAAAGTTCTTAACCTATGTATGTTTTACGGGCACAGTATGTTTTACATTAGTTATCTTGTTGTTATTAGTTATTAATCCCAACCTTCAGCTCCATTCAACCACTCCCATCTATCTCGTAACACCATCCACATTGGATTTCTATTTGCCATTTATTTTTCAACTGTTCTGCGATGTTTCACAACATTTCTGAACCTTTCTGTTCTCATTGTTCCTACAGATTGTAAATTGAAAATAAACGTTTTTGCTAAAAGTATTATATTATTGATCGATTGACTATGACTTTTCAGATCGCCCAGTAGTGATAACAAATTATCTAATGATTCTGACTCTTCGCAGCAAAATCTGCAGAGCTGGGAAGGTTGTATCCCCCATATAAATAGCATTCTATTGGTTGCAAGAATTCTGTATAATAATTTAATTGAAAAATAATAACTTTTGAATCCGGCGTCGTTTTGCGTGTCATTTCATAAACCATGTGCCATGGAATCGGTACTTCAAATCTCTTCCCAACTATTTTTCAGTCTATATGGCACGACTGTCAATTTGTTGGTCCTTAAATTAAACTGGTATACTTTTTTATTTATCACAATTTTCTTTAACCAATTATGGTCTTTAATGTAGGGCCGACAGACAATATATTCACTTTGGCAGCAAATGTGAAGACTTTGCAAAGGGAGTGTAGCCTTTCACTTGGCACTGCACCTCTGCAGGTGGTAGTTGTTAATGTTTCCTTACACTAGATGGCGCTATAATTCAAGTAAATGTTAACAAGTGGTTGCACTTACTTTGTAAATGTAGCCTATTGTCAGAATTTTATTAGCAAGTTCTATCACATTACAACAGTCAATCAGAAAATGTAATGAGTTTGTCACAATAACATTGAATATATCCAATATCCACCACTTCATTCGGGGTCATTTTCATTTGTCTTTTCACAGCCTTAAAAACTAGCAGTTGCACACACTGTGTGTGTAGT
The DNA here is from genome assembly GCF_029448725.1 of Salvelinus fontinalis. NCBI lineage: Eukaryota > Metazoa > Chordata > Actinopteri > Salmoniformes > Salmonidae > Salvelinus > Salvelinus fontinalis. The sequence continues at coordinate 29,085,794 of NC_074681.1, read as the reverse complement.
AGCATGCACTCCCATTGCAATGAACAAACACTAGTTATATGTGTTGGTCTACAGGTTTAGGCTCTGGGCAGTGGACAACACAGGCCGTCGCTCCAGCCCAAGTGAGGTCACCATCAAGACTCCCTGCCCTGCTGTGGATGATGTCAAAGCACAAGGTGGGCTTTCCCATGCATGGATGGACAGTTTCAGTATCTGTATCTTGGTTTTCAAACTAATATTCTAACAGTAGTTACTAATCTGAAAACTTGTAAGACACACGTGTCTTGTCTCCACATACAGTACTGAGATTAGATTTGTGTTGTTGCAGAGATTGCAGACAAGATCTACAACCTGTTCAATGGTTACACAAGTGGCAAAGAGCAGCAGACGGCCTACAATACGTTGATGGATCTGGGGTCTCCCACCCTGCACCGAGTGCTCTACCACTACAACCAGCGTTATGAGAGCTTCGGAGAGTTCACCTGGAGATGCGAGGATGAACTGGGGCCCAGGTATCTATACTGTCTGTCTCTCTCTCTGTCTCTGTCTCTCTCTCTCTCTCTCTGTCCAAGAATATCAAGGCATATTGGTTAGGAAAGCACAACTACCGACCAACCAACTGTCTAGTAGCATCACAATCCATCCACACCTGGGTGGTGAAACTTGTGTTTGTTGTGTTTTAAACATAGACTGGTCTATAATAGATTCCAAGTACAGGGTTTGATTGTAGACGTAGTTTGTGTAAATTGGGTAAAGTGGAAATTCATTCAAACCGATTGGCGCAAATTCTACCTCTGAAATCTCTGTCCATTTACCACAAGCAGGAAGGCCCCCTAACCCCTTACTGGTTGCTCAGTGCAGGTACATTACTACAGTGCCTTGCAAAAGTATTCACCCCTCTTGGCACTTTTCCTATTTTGTTTCATTACAACCTGTAATTTAAATAGATTTTTATTTGGATTTCATGTAATGGACATACACAAAATAGTCCAAATTGATGAGGTAAAATTTAAAAAATTACTTGTTTTTAAAAATTAAAATGGAAAAGTGGTGCGTGCATGTGTATTCACCCCTTTTGCTATGAATCCCCTAAATACGATCTGGTGCAACCAATTACCTTCAGAAGTCACATAATTAGTTGAATAAAGTCCACATGTGTGCAATCTTAAGTGTCACATGATCTGTCACATGATCTCAGTGTATATATCCACCTGTTCTGAAAGGCCCAAGAGTCTGCAACATCACTAAGGAGGACCACCAAGCAAGCGGCACTATGAAGACCAAGGAGCTCTCCAAACAGGTCAGGGACAGTTGTGGAGAAGTACAGATCAGGGTTGGGTTATAAAAAAATATAATTAACTTTGAACATCCTAAGGAGCTCCATTAAATCCATCATTAAAACATGGAAAGAATATGGCACCACAACAAACCTGCCACAAGAGGGCCGCCAACCAAAATTCACGGACCAGGCAAGGAGGGCATTAATCGGAGAGGCAACAAAGAGACCAAAGATAACCCTGAAGGAGCTGCAAAGCTCCACAGCGGAGACTGGAGTATCTGTCCATTGGACCACTTTAAGTCATACACTCCACAGAGCTGGGCTTTACGGAAGTGTGTCCAGAAAAAAATAAGCAAGCACGTTTGGTGTTTGCCAAAAGGCATGTGGGAGACTCCCCAAACATATGGAATAAGGTACTCTGGTCAGATGAGACTAAAATGTAACTTTTTGGCGATCAAGGAAAACGCTATGTCTGGCGCAAACCCAACACCTCTCATCACCCTGAGGACACCATCCCCACAGTGAAGCATGGTGGTGGCAGCATCATGCTGTGAGGATGTTTTTCATCGGCAGAGACCAAGAAACTTGACAGAATTGAAAGAATGATGAATGACGCTAAATACAGGGAAATTCTTGAGGGAAACCTGTTTCAGTCTTCCAGAGATTTTAGACTGGGTCGGAGGTTCACCTTCCAGCAGGATAATGAACCTAAGCATACTGCTAAAGCAACACTTGAGTGGTTTAAGGGGAAACATTTAAATGTCTTGGAATGGCCTAGTCAAAGCCCAGACCTCAATCCAATTGAGAATCTGTGATATGACTTAAAGATTCCTGTACACCAGCGGAACCCATCCAACTTGAAGGAGCTGGAGCAGTTTTGCCTTGAAGAATGGGCAAAATCCCAGTTGCTAAACGTGCCAAGCTTATATAGACATACCCCAAGAGACTTGCAGCTGTAATTGCTGCAAAAGGTGGCTCTAGTTATGCACACTCAAGTTTTCTGTTTTTTTGTCTTATTTCTTGTTTGTTTCACAATAAAAAATATTTTGCATCTCCAAAGTGGTAGGCATGTTGTGTAAATCAAATGATACAACCCCCCCCCCCCCCCCAGTTTATAAGGCAACAAAATACAAAAAAATGCCAAGGGGGTGAATACTTTCGCAAGCCACTGTATAATGTGAAATTATAGCTAAATGTTTCATAAACAGAGCCATGTGTCTGATATAAAATGTCTACATACAGTTGCCCGTAGATGCACGGTGAAGCAGGTGAAACTGATTAAGATGTCCTTGACTCTGAGATTCCAAACCAGGTCTTAGCTTCAAATTAAAGGTTGTTTTTATGCCATATTTAGGCCATATTGGAAGGGTTGATGTAATTGGTTTGCTTCTGAAGTGTTCTATTAAAATACACTTACATTAACAGCCCCACATTTTCAGAGGGATGATTCACGTCAAGAATGCACTGACCTTAGATGAAACCAAAGTAAGTGCATTTGAGGTGAGGGTCGGAGACTATAAACATGGGTTTAGACATTATCTCGCTAAACACTGTTATAGTGTTATGGAGGGTGGCTACCGTTTTAGTTACGTCATACTGTAAGACTCTTAGCTTGTTAGCATGTTGGGCAGGATTTTCCATGTTGTTATGGTGTGTTGTGATTGTGTAAGCCTGCTGTCTCAGTAAATGTGTTATAGGCATTATTGAAGAGATGTATTTGTAATGTATTCTTAAAAATGTAAATGAGAATAATATGAAAAGACGTGGTTTGCATTGGACCTTATGTGTTGGGTGCACTGCCCTTGTAGCGTTGTTGGAGAACCCCCATCACTTGTTTACTTGTTCCGTACCCTCTGTCTCTCTAGCATTTCTGAAAGGAACAATTTACCACTTGAATCAAAGCAATGAGATGCTCCTTTCCACACATAACAATACAAAGCCGACAATCGCCTGTAACTGGGCTTGTCTCCATAAATGACATTCCTTGTTATGAAATCCTCAAATTCACTGGAGTTTCCCTGTCACAAACAATGTGAACCATTGTAAATGCAATTTTCATTAGCTAGTCAAAATACATATAATAGTCACCCACTCTGCCCCTGACTAAATTAAAACTTGTTTCAGCAGAGTAAACAATATGTTAAAATAAACTGGTGAAGCAATGGATCTATCTTTATAAAGCAGGGGAAATATTCCTCTCCCAGCTTTTGTACATATCATATCTCACTGACGGGTTAGGTTGGCCCCTGTCAGAGAACATTTTTGTTGCTTTTTCCTGCAACATCGCGTGATGTTCATGCCAAACATAAACGTACAAAGTCTGTCTCTCGAGCCCGACACTTCTCTCCGTGTCCCGATCTTGTCATCGCTACAGGACTACCCATTACTAAAGGCATGGGGCTGGTTGTTGACTTAGAAATGATAGATGTTGGCTTGGTAGGAGAAAATCCTATCTTGAACATTTCACTCCCCCTCTGTCTCCTTGCCTGTACAGCCCAATAACTGACAGTTATTTTTATGACACATCCTAATCAGGCAATTTCCTGTGATGCTAAGTATTGTTATGGTTGGATTTCTGTTGATAACATGATAAGTGGAGCTCATGTTTTTGTGATTTAAAAATTTTTGGTTAAAAAGGGTCTAATTTAATCAAGACTGTTTAGAAGATGTAGGGATTTTCCTCAGACATTATTCTACCACAATTACTCTTCCATTATCTCAATTTGCAGATGAGGACTGGACTGTCCTACCAACAGATATACTCCATATGTGGTTGTTGGGTATGGACAACAATAAATGTACTGTACCATGAAAGTCCGATAGTTTACTTTCATGCAAGACATGAAATTGCGTGCATTCATAAAATGAACTTCCATGTAAATGGACAATAAACTTATCGGATTGCATTGTATTGTATATCTGTGTAACACAGAGACAGACTCATCATAGTGGTGGTTTCCTAGCAGCATGGATGCTCTTTTTAACCCGTCCCTGGTCTCTGTGACTGTTGCTGTCTGAGGAATGCGGCTGATTGTTTCCTCTCCGACCAGTGAAAAGCAGTGAGTCAAGGAGATTTGAAATAGGGGCCCTGGCAGAGTGGGAAAGCTCCAAAATGTACCCTGGAAATGTGAGGCCATTTTCCACTTCTATACATGCTGGGATTTATGGTGACAACCGTTGCTATTTGGAGCCCAAAACCTTTTCTTGAGAAAAATTAAAGCATAACAAACCGCAAGATTTTTGTTTTAAGCAAATAAACATCCAAATTCCTTAAACCACTGAAATGTAGCAAGATATTAGAAACATAAATACATTTAGAAAAGTTATATAAATGACAGCCCCTCTACTACACAGATACCGATTATTTTATAATGACTTAATATGTCTTTCATTTTTGACATCGTTAAAGTACCATTTATATTCTTTAATCAAGAGTTCTCTGCAGATAATACGTTGTGAGTATTTAAGCTGTTGTTCTGCCCTATTTGACTAGCATCTGCAAATGGAATGTTGCTTAGTTTCTCTATGTAAACTTACTGGATATCCAGGTATCCAGTGTTCAGGGCGGCAGGTACAGTAGCCTAGCAGTTAGAGCGTTGGGCCAGTAAACTAAAGGTTGCTGGTTCGAAAGCCCAAGCCGACAATGTGAAAAATCTGTCGATGTACCCTTGAGCATGACACTTAATTTGCTCACGGGGTGTCGTACTTCTATGTAACCCTGTAAAACAACACATTTCAACGCACCTATCTGGTGTATGTAATAATAAAACCTGCCCCTAGTTTGGAATACAAAATCGAAATATGAGGATGCGTAATATTACAAGCACAGCTTTCACCTATTGAATGCAAATACCTGGAAATATGACACTCCATTACAGTATGTTCATGAAACAGTGATAGTGTCCTTGTTTGGAAAGTCTCACCTTGTGACACTTAAAGCACATGAACAAACTGTCCTCATTGCACCTTGTGCCTGGTCTAACAACAAAACAACGATTAGCAAGTTAAGAGGTATGTCTGAAAACATTGGATTCTGTGGAACATATTCTTAGGAATGCTTTGAACGTAGGAGTTGGGAGGGATGACAGTATTAAAAGAGAATAATGTTTTTCTGATTAATAAAAAAATGTATTGTGGGCCGACAAAAACGTCTCACTATTTACATTACAGTTTGGTGGTCCTGGTTTGGCCAATGAGTGAGGTGAAGCCATGTCTGAGGAATCAGGCACTCTTTCCATCAGTTGCTGTTTCTGTCAGCCACTTATCCTGGAGACAGCTTAAACACTTTCAACATCATCACTATCTGAACATTGGTAGACCCTGTACAGGTTATGAAATGGATGAATAACAGTCAGGTATTGACCTAATAATTATTTATTCCACCATGCCCAGTCTCCTTCTGAAGGGAAGAGGTGGGTTTAGAGTCTGTCGTATTATGATGTAGTGTAAAAACAATGGTGAAGCCGCAACATGTGATTTATGAGTGACCCGCTCTATCCAACGTTTGATTTGTATCATTTAAGGTGAGAACACAAAATACTAAAATCTTACCTCAATCCAGACAGAGGTCCATATTTTATGTATTAAGTATTTCCATCAATCTTACTTTTTCTTCTTGTTCTTTTGAGCAAAATTCTACAAGAAATCGAGATCAACAAATATGAAAGGGCATTAAGACATTTTATTTTGTGTGAAGGTGTCACGCCCTGACCTTAGAGAGCCTTTATATTTCTCTATTTGGTTAGGTCAGGGTGTGATTTGGGTGGGCATTCTAGTTTTTCTTTGTTGGCCGGGTATGGTTCCCAATCAGAGGCAGCTGTCTATCGTTGTCTATGATTGGGGATCATACTTAGGCAGCCTTTTTTTCCCCTTTAGTTTGTGGGATCTTGATTTTGCATAGTTGCTATGTAGCCTGCAGAACTTTACGTTCGTTATTGTATTTTGTTGTTTTTCGGTGTTCATTTGAATAAAAGAAAGATGTTCGCCTACCACGCTGCACCTTGGTCTCCTCATTCCAACGACGAACATGACAGAAGATCCCACCACCAAAGGACCAAGCAGCGTGGCCAGGAGGAGCATGGATCCTGGGCCTGGGAGAAAAGTGAGTGGAGGACATCATGGACATGGGAGGAGATTATGGCAGGGGCCTTGGAAGCAGGCGGAGACAGTGAAGGAGGATCAACGACGACTCCGGGGTTCGCAACCACGACGGAAGCCCGAGAGGCAGCCCCCTCCGCAAAAAATGGGGGTGGGGGCACACGGAGTGGTCGGCGGTGCCGAGGTGTGAAACAGAGACAACCTGGGAGGAGGTAGAGAGGTGGTCGGTCGACCCAGGTAGAGTGCCAGAGCCCGCCTGGGATTCAATAAAACAGTGCGAGGAGCGATACCGGTGAATGGAGTTGGCGAGGAGTATGCGGCAACGTAGGCGTTTGGAGGAGCGTGTCACCAGTCCGGTGCAATCTGTGCCCGTCCCACACATCAGGCCTCCAGTGCGCCTCCCCAGTCCGGTACGTCCTGTGCCTGCACCCCACACTCGCCCTGATGTACGCCGCCACAGCCCAGTACGTCCTGTGCCTCCTCCCCGCACTCGCCCTAAGGTGCGTGTCACCAGCCCGGTGCCACCTGTACCGGCCCCACGCATCAGGCCTCCAGTGCGCCTTCCCAGTCCAGTACGTCCTGTGCCTGCTCCTCGCGCTCGTCCTGAGGTGCGTGTCACCAGCCCGGTACCACCAGTGCCGGCCCCACGCACCAAGCTTCCGGCGACAGTTCCCCGTCCAGAGCTTCCGGCGACAGTTCCCCGTCCAGAGCGGCCGGCTACAGTTCCCAGTCCAGAGCGGTCGGCTACAGTTCCCAGTCCAGAGCGGCCGGCTACAGTTCCCAGTCCAGAGCTTCCAGCGACGTTTCACAGTCCGGAACCTACGGCGACGGTCCACGGTCCGGAACCTACGGCGACGGTCCACGGTCCGGAACCTACGGCGACGGTCCGCGGTCCGGAACCTCCCGAGACGGTCCGCGGTCCAGAACCTCCCGAGACGGTCCGCGGCCCGGAACCTCCCGAGGCGGCCCGGAACCTCCCGAGGCGGTCCGCGGCCCGGAACCTCCCGAGGCGGTCCGCGGCCCGGAACCTCCCGAGGCGGCCCGGAACCTCCCGAGGCGGTCCGCGGCCCGGAACCTCCCGAGGCGGTCCGCGGCCCGGAACCTCCCGAGGCGGTCCGCGGCCCGGAACCTCCCGAGGCGGTCCGCGGCCCGGAACCTCCAGCGGCGGTCCGCGGCCCGGAACCTCCAGCGGGGGTTCCCGGTCCGGAGCCTCCTGCGAGGGTTTCCGGTCCGGAGCCTCCTGCGAGGGTTTCCGGTCCGGAGCCTCCTGCGAGGGTTTCCGGTCCGGAGCCTCCTGCGAGGGTTCCCGGTCCGGAGCATGCGGCGACGATCCGCGGTCCGGAGCATGCGGCGACGATCCGCGGTCCGGAGCAGCCGGCGACGATCCGCGGTCCGGAGCAGCCGGCGACGATCCGCGGTCCGGAGCAGCCGGCGACGATCCGCGGTCCGGAGCAGCCGGCGACGAGCCGCGGTCCGGAGCGACGATCCACGGTACGATCCACGGTACGGTACGGAGTCCCCGGTGTCGATCTACGGTCCGGTTCCTCCAGAGACGATCCACAATCCGGTTCCTTCGGCGAGGATCTACGGTACCGAGTCCCCGGTGTCGATCTACGGCCCGGATTCTCCGGCAACAATCCACGGTCCGGAGCCTCCAGCGTCGATCCACGGTCCGTTTCCACGGAAGCGGAGGGATCAGCGAGCGGAGCGGGGTCTACGTCACGAACCGGAGCCGCCACCGAGGCTTGATGCCCACCCGGACCCGCCCCCATGGAGTCAGGTTTTGTGGCCGGAGTCCGCACCTTTGGGGGGGTACTGTCACGCCCTGACCTTAGAGAGCCTTTTTATTTCTCTATTTGGTTAGGTCGGGGTGTGATTTGGGTGGGCATTCTAGTTTTTCTATTTCTTTGTTAGCCGGGTATGGTTCCCAATCAGAGGCAGCTGTCTATCGTTGTCTATGATTGGGGATCATACTTAGGCAGCCTTTTTTTCCATCTTTAGTTTGTGGGATCTTCATTTTGCATAGTTGCTATGTAGCCTGCAGAACTTTACGTTAGTTTTTGTATTTTGTTGTTTTTCGGTGTTCATTTGAATAAAAAAAAGATTTTCGCCTACCACGCTGCACCTTGGTCACCTCATTCCAACGACGAATGTGACAGAAGGCCTTGCCTACAGTGTCTTCAGAAAGTATTCAGGAGCCCGGACTTTTTCCACATTTTGCTTCGTTACAGCCTTATTCTACAATGGCTAAAATACAACTATTTCCTCATCAATCTACACACAATACCCAATAATCAAATCAAATCAAATCAAATTTTATTTGTCACATACACATGGTTAGCAGATGTTAATGCGAGTGTAGCAAAATGCTTGTGCTTCTAGTTCCGACAATGTAGTAATAACCAACAAGTAACCTAACCTAACAATTACACAACTACTACCTTATACACACAAGTGTAAAGGGGTAAAGAATATGTACATAAAGATATATGAATGAGTGATGGTACAGAACGGCATAGGCAAGATGCAGTAGATGGTATAGAGTACAGTATATACATATGAGATGAGTAATGTAGGGTATGTAAACATAAAGTGGCATAGTTTAAAGTGGCTAGTGATACATGTATTACATAAAGATGGCAAGATGCAGTAGATGATATAGAGTACAGTATATACATATACATATGAGATGAGTAATGTAGGGTATGTAAACATTATATTAAGTGGCATTGTTTAAAGTGGCTAGTGGTACATTTTTACATAATTTCCATCAATTCCCATTATTAAAGTGGCTGGAGTTGAGTCAGTATGTTGGCAGCGGCCACTAAATAATAGTGGTGGCTGTTTAACAGTCTGATGGCCTTGAGATAGAAGCTGTTTTTCAGTCTCTCGGTCCCTGCTTTTATGCACCTATACTGACCTCGCCTTCTGGATGATAGCGGGGTGAACAGGCAGTGGCTTGGGTGGTTGTTGTCCTTGATGATCTTTATGGCCTTCCTGTGACATCGGGTGGTATAGGTGTCCTGGAGGGCGGGTAGTTTTCCCCCAGTGATGCGTTGTGCAGACCTCACTACCCTCTTCAGAGCCTTACGGTTGTGGACGGAGCAGTTGCCGTACCAGGCGGTGATACAGCCCGACAGGATGCTCTCGATTGTGCATCTGTAGAAGTTTATGAGTGCTTTTGGTGACAAGCTGAATTTCTCCAGCCTCCTGAGGTTGAAGAGGAGCTGCTGCGCCTTCTTCACAACGTTGTCTGTGTGGGTGGACCAATTCAGTTTGTCCGTGATGTGTACACCGAGGAACTTAAAACTTTCCACCTTCTCCACTACTGTCCCGTCGATGTGGATAGGGGGGTGCTCCCTCTGCTGTTTCCTGAAGTCCACAATCATCTCCTTTGTTTTGTTGACGTTGAGTGTGAGGTTATTTTCCTGACACCACACTCCGAGGGCCCTCACCTCCTCCCTATAGGCCGTCTCGTCGTTGTTGGTAATCAAGCCTACCACTGTAGTGTCGTCCGCAAACTTGATGATTCAGTTGGAGGCGTGCATGGCCACGCAGTCGTGGGTGAACAGGGAGTACAGGAGAGGGCTCAGAACGCACCCTTGTGGGGCCCCGGTGTTGAGGATCAGCGAGGTGGAGATGTTGTTACCTACCCTCACCACCTGGGGGCGGCCCGTCAGGAATGCCAGGACCCAGTTGCACAGGGTGGGGTCGAGACCCAGGGTCTCGAGCTTGATGACGAGTTTGGAGGGTACTATGGTGTTAAATGCTGAGCTGCAGTCGATGAACAGCATTCTCACATAGGTATTCCTCTTGTCCAGATGGGTTAGGGCAGTGTGCAGTGTGGTTGCGATTGCGTCGTCTGTGGACCTATTGGGTCGGTAAGCAAATTGGAGTGGGTCTAGGGTGTCAGGTAGGGTGGAGGTGATATGGTCCTTGACTAGTCTCTCAAAGCACTTCATGATGACGGAAGTGAGTGCTACGGGGCGGTAGTCGTTTAGCTCAGTTACCTTAGCTAAACGACTACCGACTACCACATGCTACCGACTACCACATGCTTCAAGAGGGCCACCATTGTTCCTGTTCCCTTCTTGGGTACCACATGCTTCAAGAGGGCCACCATTGTTCCTGTTCCCAAGAAGGGAACAGGAACAATGGTGGCCCTCTTGAAGCATGTGGGAACAGCAGACTGGGATAAGGATTGATTGAATATGTCCTTAAACACACCAGCCAGCTGGTCTGCGCATGCTCTGAGGACGCGGCTGGGAATACCGTCTGGGCCTGCAGCCTTGCGAGGGTTAACACGTTTAAATGTTTTACTCACCTCGGCTGCAGTGAAGGAGAGCCCGCAGGTTTTGGTAGCGAGCCGTGTCAGTGGCACTGTATTGTCCTCAAAGCGAGCAAAAAAGTTATTTAGCCTGTCTGGGAGCAAGACATCCTGGTCCGCAACGGGGCTGGTTTTCTTTTTGTAATCTGTGATTGACTGTAGACCCTGCCACATACCTCTTGTGTCTGAGCTGTTGAATTGCGACTCTACTTTGTCTCTATACTGGGACTTAGCTTGTTTGATTGCCTTGCGGAGAGAATAGCTACACTGTTTGTATTCGGTCATGTTTCCGGTCACCTTGCCCTGGTAAAAAGCAGTGGTTCGCGCTTTCAGTTTCACGCGAATGCTGCCATCAATCCACGGTTTCTGGTTTGGGAATGTTTTAATCATTGCGGTGGGTACGACATCGTCAATGCACTTTCTAATGAACTCGCTCACCGAATCAGCGTATTCGTCAATATTATTGTTGGACGCAATGCGGAATGCGGAATAATGACAAAGCAAAAACAAAGCAAAAACAGATTTTTATCAATTTTGGCAAATTTATAAAAAAATTAATTCAAAAAACTTATTTACATAAGACCATAGACCCTTTGCTATGAGACTCAAAATTGAGCTCACGTGCATTCTGTTTCCATTGATCATCCTTGAGATGTTTCTACAACTTGATTGGAGTCCACCTGTGGTAAATTCAATTGATTGGACCTGATTTAGAAAGGCACACACCTGTCTATATATGGTCCCACAGTTGACAGTGTATGTCAGAACAAAAACCAAGCCATGAGGATGAAGGAATTGTCCATAGAGCTCCGAGACAGAATTGTGTCGATGCACAGATCTGGGGAAGGGTACCAAAAAAAGGCACCATGATAAACAAGATTCTCTGGTCTGATGAAACCAAGATTGAACTCTTTGGTCTGAATGCCAAGCGTCACGTCTGGAGGAAACCTTGCACCATCCCTACGGTGAAGCATGGTATTAACCCCTTTATGCTGTGCGTATGTTTTTCAATGGCAGGGACCGGGAGACTAGTCAGGATCGAAAGATGAACAGCGCAAAGTACAGAGAGATCCTTGATGAAAACCTGCTCCAGAGGGCTCAGGACCTCAGACTGGGGTGAAGGTTCACCTTCCAACAAGACAACGACCCTAAGCACACAGTCAAGACAACACAGGAGTGGCTTCGGAGCAAGTCTCTGAATTTTCTTGAGTGGCCCAGCCAAAGCCTGGACTTGAACCAGATCGAACATCTCTGGAGAGATCTGAAAATAGCTGTGCAGCAACGCTCCCCATCCAACCTGACAGACCTTGAGAGGATCTGCAGAGAAGAATGGTGTGCAAGGTGTGCAATCTTGCAGCGTCATACCCAACAAGACTTGAGGCTCTAATCGCTGCCAAAAGTGCTTCAACAAAGTACTCAGTAAAGGGTCTGAATACTTACTTAAATGTGATATTTCTGTAGTTTTTTTTCAACTGTTTTTGCTTTGTCATTAGGGGTATTGTGTGTAGCTTGATGAGGGGAGAAAACTATTTAATACATTTTAAAATGAGGCTGTGACGTAACAACAAAAAAGTCAAGGTGTCTGAATACTTTCTGAATGCACTGTATGTACAGTATAATTTGACTTGAGGTAAATTGTATATATTATGTGTTAAAGTAACTGTCCAATGAAAATCTCACTTTTAAAAGTTCATATTCTGTTTACTCATATCAAAATAATGATGTTGAATCGTCCTATACTCGCATTTGTGGCCAAAGTATAAATGGAAGAAGAAAAAAAACGTATGCTTAATAGACCATTTAATCTCCCTGAGGAGGATGAGCTGGCCAATCAGCGGTCTACTTGTATGAATATTTTTTATGACCAGTATACCACACCATTCCAACACAGAAACACTTATTTTTAACATACTTAGTTATTTCCATCATATAGGTCGTATTTCATAGAAATATGGCAACCCTGGGCAGTTAATTTAAGAAGCAGTATGTCAAAATTACCAACAGTTATCCATGTTATAGACACCTGTACATATCATGTCTATACTGTGTATCACTGTGGCAGGTGCAATGGACCATAGCCTTCCATTCAATACTACTTAAGTTGTTTGCTGAGAAGTGTTGTGTTGTGTTCCTTTGCAGGAAAACATTTCTTTTTTTAGCCTTATTTACCATTAAAGGAACCTGATTTGAAGGTAGTGTGTGTTTGCTGAGTAGTGCCTTGTTGTGTTCCTTTGCAGGAAAGCTGGTCTGATTCTCTCCCAGCTGGATGACCTGAGTGGATGGTGCAGGGGTCTTCTCCAGGAGCCCAAGATCGGCCTGCGCAGGATGTCCCTCAAGTATCTGTCCTGCCGCTACACAGACACCAAGGCCTTTGGTCTCAACTGGGTAGACCTGGGACAGGATGTGCGAAAGGCCTGCGATGAACAGAACCTGCCAGTCATGTACAATGATTATGGGGAGCCCAAAGAACGTTGAAAGTCACACAACAAATAATGGTTCTTGAGGAGTTGGAAGTGTGCTTTTGGGGTTATCTTCATGTCTGCTTTTCAATTATTGTGTGTTCTAACCCTTATTTACAGTTATAGGAACCTGATTTCAAGGTAGGGTGTATTTGAGAAGCGAAGAGGATTTATTTCAACAGGTACTAGAGCAAGGTATAACAGAAATGCTTTACTGCATTTAGACAGCACTTTTCATGACTTTTGGGAAATTTGGAAGTTGCACCAACAATCCCGTCCCCAAAATGTATATATTATGATGACGAAGATTCAGTTATTTAACTTGTTGAATGTAGTATTCAAGTATAAATTCATATTTAAGCTGTTGTACATGTATGGAGATAGGCAGTATATGAATTTGTGGTCAATTTCAGAAGTTTGGGAGGTCATGTACAGTTTGACTTGTTTTTAGTCTCTATTGAATCCGAATCGCGGAAGTACAGCTTTACAGAGTGATTGTAATTTAAAGGCGTTGTTCCTGCTTTAGCGTAGACTGCATTCATGGTAAACGCTGCATATTGGAAATTATCTTTACATTCTATTGTGTAATGCTTCAGCTTTACAGACTGATAGAGCCTTAAATGTTTAAAGTTGCCAAACCCAGACAGTATTTGCTACATCAATAAATTCCTAATTATTCTGAAATCAAATGGCTATCTTTGAATCAGTATTTCTATTACAAAATGAAAGAACAGAAAATCTATGTTTTATATTGTTTATCTGTAGTATGTTTATAGATCTAATCCTATCATACTGTATGTGTCTTAAGAATATACATGTGCAACAGGTGTTGTTGATACTGTAAAAACACAGAAACTCAACTAACATGCCAGTGTGTGATACCTTTCTTTTATTATAATAATTGTTCATACATTTAATACAATAGCATTTCAAAGCAGCACACTTGTGATTAATATCAACCAAATGCTGACTGTTTTCTTGAATACATTTTTTGGGGCTCCTAACACATTCCTTAATGCAGTAGTTGTCCCCATAACATTGTCATGACTTTGCCTGTTTAGGTCCCTAAAGCCCTTCCCCCTCTCCCTGCCACTCCCTGCCTCCCCCTTTCCTCATTCAACCCATGCTGTGGTCACAGAGAGACGTCGTAAATTCCTGAGAATCTCCTCATGGCCAAACAGTATTAGAGAGAGGGTAAACTTTCAGGACAAAGGAAATTTCTTCCACCTCACAGAGCTTGAGGTACGAGCAGATTTCATGTTCCGGAAAAAGTATAAAAGATCGGTGAAGATTCCAGCTATTAACATGTCCATTTGTCACCACGTGGGAAACTCGTGGGAGACTGTGTGGCTACATTACCATACCGCTGTTTATATAATAACCTCAGATATGAGGTTTACATCTGATTGTTGTATAAAATGAATGAGTGAGTATGATACTGTATAATGGTGTAATATGATTTTGGACTGTTTAATGAAGAAAAATACAAATCCCTTTTGATTTGAACTAAATCCGAGGACCCGCCCCTGAGCCAGTTGGGTCAGACATCCTGGGACTGCCCCTCTCTGCAATCCGAATAAAAACCCAACTCTGAGAAATTATCAGCAGACCATGTTTTTCTCCATAGGAGGAGTACAAAGGTTGAGTACCATTGCTGAATCTTTTAACCACACCACGTGGTTAAACTCAAAGACTATACCGACAGAATAAGAACAAGTCTTTGATATTGACTACTAGTCTGCAGCTAGGAATTTGGTATCATTGAACGCGAAGAACGACAACCGCCGAAACATCCATTCTATAACGAATGTCACTCTGAACTATCCACAATAACCAAGACAGAGACGGACGAATCTCTCCAACAGAAACAAACTTTTCTCCAGCGATCAAGACTACACACTGAGCGTAAATATATATATATATTGATTGCAGTTGTTCCCGAATGAGTGAGCGTTCATGTGTAAAGGATTGGCATGTCAATTGTTATAGTTATGAACTAGTCGACCCCCAATTTTCCCTTTGTCTAACAAGCTGCCATGCCGGTTCAGCCCACTAGGGCATATTTCTCCCATCATTTCATGTAACCATTTTAAGTTTGTTTGTTTGTTTATGCATTTCTGTGAATTACTTAGTTAGTAATAAATAAATGATTTAAGACAATTGATGTATGAATGACTCATAGTGAAGACTGGGTTCGTGCAGATAACCAACAATTTACGACGTTTGGAATGAGACTAACGTGAGGTAAAATAAATCAATCATGAATCAGAAGACTATTGATCAGATATGAAAATATCTGAAAGGTTATATTGGGAAATTATAACTTTGTAATCTGACTACTTTCCCTGGTGCCCCCAATTTGATAGTTAATTAGTTACGTTATTAATCAGTTGATTGCGTAATCCCTAATTACAGGAATCTTTGATATAAACTATAAGTCTTCAATTTAATGATAGCAAAGACACGACAACATAGACTTGAAAACCAATGCTTGTAGATATTTTCATAGGTGCATTAAATAACAGCACAGAACAGTGGTTTGTTTCTGTAAATATTGTATTACACATGATTTGTATTATAACATTGATAACAGTGGACATCAGCTGTAAGGATATCTTGCGTTATGAGAAAGCCATTGGTTGATATTGGTAGGTATGTTTCTTTTGGTGCAATTTGCACGAGTGGTGTGAGCATTCATTATGTATAGTTATATGTATATTCATTTTGGAGAGGTGTGTTTATTCAATACAGTGAAGTGGATTAGAAAACTGGACAGATTAAAATGCTTAACAAAATGAATTATCCATCAGAAGTGAATCAGAATTGATACCATACACAACATAAGCTGATAAAAACAACAAAAATCTGCATGTTAGATATAGTAGTTTATGTGGATAATCTTATGTTCCCTTTTTCACTTTGATCTTTGCTATTTCAAAAAATAAAGAATATATCAAATGTGGAGTGTTACCTTATCAGTCACTACGTCTAGACCTTGTTCCTTTTTAGTCAGTTAACTTCTTATGGCTACAGCCCGGCGTCGGTACACTTATGACAACAGCCACTTCAAGTGCAGGGCGCGAAATTCAAAAGATATATTTTTTAAATATTTAACTTTCACACATTAACAAGTCCAATACAGCATATGAAAGGTACACATCTTGTGAATCGAGCCAACATGTCCGATTTTTTAAATGTTTTACAGGGAAGACGCAATATGTAAATCTATTAGCTAAACACGTTAGCAAAAGACACCACTTTTTTTACTCCACCAGTTTTTTACTCCATCGGTAGCTATCACAAATTCGACAAAATAAAGATATAAATAGCCACTAACCAAGAAACAACTTCATCAGATAACATATTTATTGTATAGCATATGTTTTATTAGAAAAATGTGCATATTTCAGGTATAAATCATAGTTTACATTGCAGCTACAATCAGAAATTGCACCGAAAGCAGCCATAATAATTACAGGCACCAACGTCAAATACCTAATTACTCATCATAAAACATTTCTGAAAAATACATAGTGTACAGCAAATGAAAGACAGGCATCTTGTGATTCCAGCCAATGTTTACGATTTATTAAGTGTTTTACAGCGGGAAAAAAATGTAGCGTTATAATAGCTTACCACAATAGCCAGAAACACTTGGGCGCCGACGACTACAACAGATATATGAAATACCATCATAAAATGTTTCTTACTTTTGCTGATCTTCCATCAGAATGTTGGACAAGGTGTCCTTTGTCCAGAACAATCGTTGTTTGGATTTAGAACGGTAAATTTCCCTCTTCATTTAGCAAGCACACTAGCCTAGTGGCACGACGCTCTCCATGTCAACAAACGGAAGAGAACGGAACACGGCAAAACTCCCTCTTCAGAGTACCGAAAATGGGGGACACGTCATTCCAAGATGATGTGTTCCATCTTAAACCAAGATAATCACCTAATTTCTTCTCTCACAGCCTCTTGACACCCAGGGGAAGGTGTATGACGTGCATGTATACTAATAGGTCTCGTGCCCATTTATAGGCAGGAAGAAGAACAGAGCCTCGAGTTCAGACTTTCCACTTCCTGGTCAGGAAGTGTGCTGCAGAATGAGTTCTGTTTCACTCAGAGAAATAATTCAAACGGTTTTAGAAACTAGAGAGTGTTTTCTATCCAATAGTAATAATAATATGCATATTGTACGAGCAAGAATTGAGTACGAGGCCGTTTGAAATGGGCACCTTTTATCTGGCTACTCAATACTGCCCCTTGCAGCCCAAACAGGTTAACTCAAGTCAATGTCACACTGATGGGAATGTTTCTTATGGATTGTAGAGCCTCAAACATGATGGTATAAACAAAACTACAATGCCAAAAGACATGTAAATGCAACATGTAAAGTGTTGGTCCCATGTTTCATAAGCTGAAATAAAAGATCCCAGAAATGTTCCATATGCACAAAAAGCTTCTCTCAAATTTTGTGCACAAATTTGTTTACATCCCTGTTAGTGAAGCATTTCTCCTTTGCCAAGATAATCCATCCACCTGACAGGTGTGGCATATCGAGAAGCTTAATAAACAGCATGATCATTACGCAGGTGCACCTTGTGCTGGGGACTGTCACTTCCTGACCATAGAGAGCCTTTATTTTCTATGGTGGAGTAGGTCAGGGCGTGACTGGGGGGTGTTCTAGTTTATTATTTCTATGTGGGGTTCTAGGTTTAATTTTCTATGTTGGTGATTTGTATGATTCCCAATTATAGGCAGCTGGTAATCGTTGTCTCTAATTGGGGATCATATTTAAGTAGTGTTTGTTCCCACCTGTGTTTGTGGGATATTGAATTTTCTATTTTGAGTTAGTGTATGTAGCACCTCTGTAGTCACGGTTTCTTGTTTTGCTAAGTTTCACTATTAATAAATGATGTGGAACTCAACATTCGCTGCGCTGCGCCTTGGTCCGTCTCAACAAACGATCGTGACAGGGACAATAAAAGACCACTCTTAAATGTGCAGTTTTGTCACACAACACAATACCACAGAAGGTTTGAGGGAGAGTGCAATTGGCATGCTGACTGCAGGAACGTCCACCAGAGCTGTTGCCAGAGAATTTAATGTTAATTTCTCTACCATAAGCCGCCTCCATCGTCATTTTAGAGAATTTGGCAGTATGCCTCACAACCTCAGACCATGTGTAACCACGGCAGCCCAGGACCTCCACATCTGACTTCACCTGCGTTATGGTCTGAAACGAGCCATCCGTACAGCTGATGAAACGGTCGGTTTGCACAACCAAAGAATTTCTGCACAAAGTGTCAGAAACCGTCTCAAGGGAGCTCATCTACAGGTTTGTCATCCTCACTAGGGTTTTGACCTGACTGCAGTTCGGCGTCATAATCAACTTCAGTGGGCAAATGCTCACTTTCGATGGCCATTGGCACACTGGAGAAGTGTGCTCTTTATGGATGAATCCTAGTTTCAACTGTACAGGGCAGATAGCAAACAGTTTGTATGGCGTCATGTGGGCGAGTGGTTTGCTGATGTCAATGTTATGAACAGAGTGCCCCATGGTGGCAGTGGGGTTATGGTATGGGCAGGCATAAGCTACAGATATCGAAAACAATTGCATTTTATCCATGGTAATTTGAATTTAGAGATACCGTGACGAGATCCTGAGGCCCATTGTCGTGCCATTCTTCCACCACCATCATCTCATGTTTCAGCATGATAATTCACGGCCCCATGTTGCAAGGACAAAATTCCTGTAAGCTGAAAATGTCCCAGTTCTTTGGCCTGCATACTTACCAGACATGTCACCCATTGAGCATGTTTGGGATACTCTGGATTGACATTTACGACAGCGTGTTCCAGTTCCCGCCAATATGCAGCAACTTCGCACAGCCATTTAAGAGGAGTGGGACAACATTCCATAGGCCACAATCAACAGTCAGATCAACGTTATGCAAAGGAGATGTGTCACACTGCATGAGGCAAATGGCGGTCACACCATATACTGACTGGTTTTCTGATCCATGTCCCTACTTTAAAACAAAAAGTTGTTTGTGACCAACAGATGCATATCTGTATTTCCAGTCATGTGAAATTCATAGATTATTCATAATTTATTTATTTCAATATATTTTCCTAATATTTTTGTTTATTTGGTACATTTTCTTAACTCTTTCTTGAACTACATTGTTGGTTAAGGGCTTGTAAGTAAGCATTTCACGGTAATGTCTAAACCTAATGTATTTGGCTCATGTGACAAATAAAGTTTGATTTGATTTGAACTCTTTGAAACTTTGAAATTGTTGTTGCATTTATTTTTGTTCAGTGTATATTCTTACGGGCAAGAGATACAGATAGTACTGTATGTGTTTCCCTTATGTTCAGAGGAGTGTGGAGACCCAAAAACAAACAAGTTAGATCAAATCAGCATCTGACAAAGTTACAGTTTATTCAATATCAAGAGTAAAATACAGTATAGTATCACACAGAACAAGACGACACTTAGGTATAATATTTGTTTGGAATATTTCTTGAGAAAACTGCTACATCTTACAACTCTCTAAGCATAAAGTGTTAAGTTAGGTACCTATGATATGCTTACATGTGTATTATGTGATATGATGTTAAAATACTGTAGACCTCCGTAACTACATCTACATGCGACATTAGAGATTTCCCAAATATATTATTCTATACAAGTTAGTCGTCTTTACAGATTAGTTATTCTGTTGAAATCCTAAAAGCTACAATCTTGAAACACTGTTTTAATTTTTGGTTAAGAAGAGATAGCGTTCATTGCTCTCTAATAGGAAAACAAACTGGAAATACATCATGTCCAGGGGTGAAGTTCATCTTGTTGTTTCATTGTGAGCCAGCCTTGGCCTATCCCGTTCCATCGTTCATAGCAGTCCTGCTTCCAAGTATTTGGCTTTGCTCTTGTTCTCCTCTGCATTTGGATCACGGCAAGTGCATTCATCCTGATCACAGTCGGCCCCAAACTGAATGACCTGTCAATCAGTCAAGTAACCAGGAGATTAGAAACAAATCTCAAGTGACAATAAAATCACAACCAGGGGTCATTTCCCCAATTGAACCAATACATCCACAAGGTAATAGCAGACGTTTAACAATGCAATAAACTATGCCCTTAATAGTATTGCATAGTATTATATATTTGAGCTCTACACACTTTTTATTTCTTCACAATTTCAAAGACAAACAAAATGTCTCCCAAGAGATAAATAAAGGGAGTGATGTCAAATAGTTCACCATGGACTTAACAGTGAGAAACCTTGAGTGGGGGAGGGAATACACCACAGTGGTGAACGGATGAACACATGTTAAGAATCAACAATAGGTTGCCAAGTCTTGTCTAGGACGCAGGCCATCACCACAGGTTGCAAAATAAACTCAGATGCCCTGCAAAGCAGTCTGTTGCAAGAAATGTAAACTAAGCTAGGTTAATGCAGAGGCTAGCCTACCTTTGATTTCATTGATGATTAATGGAAGTAATAGTTTTATTGAAGACTTAGCAACTGTTCCAGAAGGTTAAGAATAGAAAATCGGATCCCATTAAAAGTATGTTTGTTTGGCAACAAAGTGTTTCCTAAGCCTAATGTTGGTTCATTGATGGAGGCTGTGGTGAGCCACATGATATATTGCACTATTGTAGGGAATAGGGTGTAATTTGGGACAAAACCATACCCTGCTGCCTTTGCTTTGTTCAAATGACTTCTGAACAACAGAGACTGGATGTTTTTCCTGCTTGCGTCAAACAAAAGCCAATAATTTGACTGTTTTGTATGCAGTTTTGAGTAGTTACTATCCAATGTTTATCACAACTTCAATAAACTCTTTTGAAAATGTAATAATATATGTTTTAGAGACAAGTCAAGTCAATTTAAGAATTATTTAAGAATTAATTGAATGAAAGATTTGCACTATACAAAAATGTAGAACACATTGTGGCTTATCGAACTTATTAGGCCGCATTTGACCAATCACATCAGATATTTTCACATCAGATCTTTATCAGAGCTGATCTTATTGGTCAAAAGACCAATTAGTGGAACAAATATCAAAATTGTGCAGCCTTTGTAAATACAGCTTGACATGTTTGTGCTTCAACTGGAAGCGAATGGACTGAGTCGTCTTCTAGTCTACTGTCCAAGTCTGCTGCCAGCTCGGACTTTGGACCCAAAACCAGACTCTACAAATCAAAGTGCCCAGGAGACCAGAGGAGTTTCCATGGGCTGCATAAACACCAGTGCTCCACAGTTCCACTGGACCCACAGTGGCAGGATGCTGTCGCTCACGGTTTATTTCACTTTCTCAGAGCTTGATAGTTTAACTGGTGTTTTACAGTTACAGAAGACCACAGACACCTGGCCTTCCCCTCATAAAATACTATTTAGCAGGCGATTTACTTATGACAGGCACTCCGTTGCTTAGCTTACTCATTCAAGGGGGAACCGGCAGTAGCCGCGCTACCACCATGAGTCATAGGTACGGACATGAGAGAGACGAATGCCCTCCAGTTAGCTGGCTGCAGCAGACTTTCAGGAATGAATAGGCAGTATGCATATACAGTAAGCAAAATAGCAGGTATGTGGGAGAAAAACATCCCCACTGCAGTAGACTGACTCATATGGAAGCATAGAAAAAAGCAGGTCATTTAAGGAGGGGTATGGGGGTGACGATGAAAACAGGTAAATTTACCTTTCTGGTTGAGAGGGTGGATGGACAGCAGTCCCCTCCATCATACTCACAGTAGGCCCTGTTGTTGATGGTGTCACACCAACCATCTCCCCCAAAGGGCTGGAAAAAAGGAAACTCTTATTAAAGGTAGCATCCGCAAGATGAGATCATCAAAAACAACGGTGCAACTTCCTATTTGCAGACGTCAACATCCAAATAGAAAAGCACCAAGAGTGGATACCATTGCCTTTTCCTTTAATTAATTAACAACTAGTAAAGAGCTGATACCTGACCTCTCAGAGCTGTAACTAAATATTTCTAATTTTTTGCAGTACTTTGGTGAGTTCTGTCGAACTCGGCAACGGCATAAAATGGTCAAATTTATGCTACATTAAAAAAAAGTAAGGCGTCATAATGAAAGCCTTCAACTTAAACTTGAAGTTATTGTGCCAAAAGTGAGAAAATAAGAGGTGACTGACTACCAAAGATACTTTTGGTTTTCCCCGGGCTGATGGAGCCCTTTCAATGTACCTGAATCCATATATCACAGTATAGGCCAACTCTAAGAAGTAAAAGACCCTGGAAGAACCTTTTGGGTTCCCAGAGGAACCCCTCTGATAAAGGGTCTCCGAGGAACCCCTGAGTAAAGATTCAAAACAGAACCTTTGTGATGGGAGGGGTTACATTTTGAACCTTTTTAATAATATATTGTAAAGGTGGCAACCTATCAGAAGATTGGAGGTGTGGCTTTTAGGTAGGCATTTTTGGCCACCCGTTACAGTAAATGTCATTCCTTTTTTTTTGTGGCTACATTTTTGTTGGGAAAGTTACACCTGTAGGCTGCCCCTCAAAAGAAGAAGAAAAAAACAGAAAGAAATACAAACAGAGTTTCATTATAAATTATAAATTCAGTGTAAACAGGAAAACAAAACAAAAAAAGGTGGGCCTCCACCTCTCAGCCCATTCCCCCAACCCCACCCAGCCAACATGTCTCCATCCAACCCCCCACCCTGGAAACACTGTTTCCCACCCCTTTCCACCCCTGCTAGCAACTAGGGTTGCTCATCAGTCACCCTCCAACACCCACCCCTCCTTCCAGTGACCAGAGAAAATCCTCCCCATACCATCCTTTACCCATGGGCCGGCCTGAAAGCAAAGAAATAAAAAAAGGGGAAGAAAATGTCAAAGTTCTTGAGATTTTCCGGATTGACTGACCTTCATGTCTTAAAGTAATGATGGACTGTCGTTTCTCTTTGCTTATTTGAGCTGTTCTTGCCATAATAGGGCTATCTTCTGTGTACCACCCCTACCTTGTCACAACACAACTGTTTGGCTCAAACTTTTAACAAGGCACACCTGTTATTTGAAATGCATTCCAGGTGACTACCTCATAAAGCTGGTTGGGAGAATGCCAAGAGTGTGCTAAGATGTCATCAAGGCAAAGGGTGGCTACTTTGAAGAAACTCATGTCACGATCGTGTGGCGGATTAACGGACCAAAATGCAGCAGTTGGAAAATATGCCATCTTCTTTTATTTTAACACGAAGATGAACACGACACAAAAACACTTTAACAAAACAACAAAATAACAAAACGACCGTGAAGCTACAAACGTTGTGCACAAACATACAGGCTACTAACGTTCTTACATAGACAATTACCCACAACCAATGAGAGCCCATGGCTACCCTAAATAAGGCTCCCAATCAGAGACAACCGAAATCAGCTGTCTCTAATTGGGAACTCATTCAGGTAACCATAGACTCTCCTAGATAACTAACCAACATAGACAACACTAGACATATACACTCAACACAAAACCATCTACTACACCCCATAACCCCTTTACCAAATAAACACCCAAAACCAACAAAACATAAACATTACCCATGTCACACCCTGACCTAACTAAAATAATAAAGAAAACAAAGAATAATAAGGCCAGGGCGTGACATAACCCCCCCCTTGAGGCGCGAACTCCGGGCGCACCATACACAGTCTAGGGGAGGGTCTGGGTGGGCTCCCCTCCACGGTGGCGGCTCCGGCTCTGGTCGTAGTCCCCACGTCACCACAGTACCTAACCACCTCCTAGGCTTCCTCCAAACGACCCCCCTCCACATTAACCCCATTGCATTAAGGGGGAGTTCCGGACTAAGGGACAGCTCCGGACTAAGGACCAGTACCAGGGTAAGGGGCAGTACCAGGGTCAGGGGCAGTACCAGGATAAGGGGCAGTACCAGGGTAAGGGGAAGCACCAGGGTAAGGGGAAGCACCAGGGTAAGGGGCAGCACCAGGGTAAGGGGCAGCTCCAGGGTAAGGGGCAGCTCCGGACTGAGGAATGGCAGCTCCGGACTGAGGAATGGCAGCTCCGGACTGAGGGACTGCAGCTCCGGACTGAGGGACGGCCCATGGCTGGCTGACAGATCTGGCTGCTCATGGCTGGCTAACGGAACTGGCTGCTCATGGCTGGCTAACTGATCTGGCTGCTCATGGTTGGCTGACGGATCTGGCTGCTCATGGCTGGCTGACGGATCTGGCTGCTCATGGCTGGCTGACGGATCTGGCTGCTCATGGCTAGCTGACGGATCTGGCTGCTCATGGCTAGCTGACGGATCTGGCTGCTCATGGCTAGCTGACGGATCTGGCTGCTCATGGCTAGCTGACGGATCTGGCTGCTCATGGCTAGCTGACGGATCTGGCTGCTCATGGCTAGCTGACGGATCTGGCTGCTCATGGCTAGCTGACGGATCTGGCTGCTCATGGCTAGCTGACGGATCTGGCTGCTCATGGCTAGCTGACGGATCTGGCTGCTCATGGCTAGCTGACGGATCTGGCTGCTCATGGCTGGCTGACGGATCTGGCTGCTCATGGCTGGCTGACTGATCTGGCTGCTCCTGTCTGGTTGGCGGCTCTGGCATATCCTGTCTGGTTGGCGGCTCTGGCAGATCCTGTCTGGTTGGCGGCTCTGGCAGATCCTGTCTGACGGACGGCTCTAGCGGCTCCTGTCTGGCTGGCGGCTCTAGCGGCTCCTGTCTGGCGGACGGCTCAGTGGGCTCATGGCAGACGGGCGGCTTTGCAGGCTCATGGCAGACGGGCGGCTTTGCAGGCTCATTGCAGACGGATGGCTCAGATGGCGCTGGGGAGACGGATGGCTCAGATGGCGCTGGGGAGACGAGCAGTTCAGTCAACGCTGTGCAGACGGCAGACTCCTGCCGGCTGAGGCGCACTGTAGGCCTGGTGCGTGGTGCCGGGACTGGTGGCACCGGGCTGGGGACACGCATCTCAGGGCTAGTGCGGGGAGCAGCAACAGGACGCACAGGACTCTGGGGACACACAGGAGGCTTGGTGCGTGGTTTAGACACTGGTGGTAAAAGGCTGGAGACACGCACCATATAACTAGTGCGTGGAGGAGGCACTGGTGGTACTGGGTTGGGGCGGGGAGGTGGCGCCGGAAATACCGGACCGTGCAGGCGTACTGGCTCCCTTGAACGCCGAGCCTGCCCAACCTTACCTGGTTCTATGCTCCCCGTCGCCTGACCAGTGCGGGGAGGTGGAATAACCCGCACCGGCCTATGTAGGCGAACCGGGGACACCATGCGTAAGGCTGGTGCCATGTACGCCGGCCCGAGGAGACGCACTGGTGACCAGATGCGTTGGGCCGGCTTCATGACATATGGCTCAACGCTCAGTCTAGCCCGGCCGATACGTGGAGCTGCAATGTACCGAACCGGGCTATGCACGCGTACAGGAGACACCGTGCGCTCTACTGCGTAACACGGTGTCTGCCCGTACTCTCGCTCTCCACGGTAAGTACAGGGAGTAGGCGCAGGTTTCCTACCTGACTTCGCCACACTCCCTTTAAGGCCCCCCCCAAGAAATTTTTGGGTTGTACTCACGGGCTTCCAGCCTTGTCTCCGTGCTGCCTCCTCATATCGCCTCCTCTCGGCTTTCGCTGCCTCCAGCTCTTCACGAGGGAGGCGATATTCTCCAGGTTGATCCCACGGCCCCTTACCATCCAGTATCTCCTCCCATGTCCAGAAATCCTTTGTGGGTAGGTCCTGTTGCCGCCTTCCATGCCGCTTGGTCCTATGGTGGGTAATTCTGTCACGATCGTGTGGCGGATTAACGGACCAAAATGCAGCAGTTGGAAAATATGCCATCTTCTTTTATTTTAACACGAAGATGAACACGACACAAAAACACTTTAACAAAACAACAAAATAACAAAACGACCGTGAAGCTACAAACGTTGTGCACAAACATACAGGCTACTAACGTTCTTACATAGACAATTACCCACAACCAATGAGAGCCCATGGCTACCCTAAATAAGGCTCCCAATCAGAGACAACCGAAATCAGCTGTCTCTAATTGGGAACTCATTCAGGTAACCATAGACTCTCCTAGATAACTAACCAACATAGACAACACTAGACATATACACTCAACACAAAACCATCTACTACACCCCATAACCCCTTTACCAAATAAACACCCAAAACCAACAAAACATAAACATTACCCATGTCACACCCTGACCTAACTAAAATAATAAAGAAAACAAAGAATAATAAGGCCAGGGCGTGACAACTCAAATATAAAATATATTTGTTTAACACTTTTTTGGATACTACATGATTCCATATGTGTTATTTCAGAGTTTTTATGTCTTCACTATTATTCTACCCATTGCTGACAGGTGTATAAAATCGAGCACACAGCCATGCAATCTCCATAAACAAACATTGGCAGTAGAATGGCCTTACTGAAGAGCTCAGTGGCTTTCAACGTGGAACCATCATAAGATGCCACCTTTCCAACAAGTCAGTTTGTCACACCTTGATCTGTTTCACCTGTCCTTTTTGCTTGTCTCCACCCCCCTCCAGGTTTCGCCCATCTTCCCCATTATCCCCAGTGT
This sequence comes from Salvelinus fontinalis, assembly GCF_029448725.1. Classification (NCBI taxonomy): domain Eukaryota; kingdom Metazoa; phylum Chordata; class Actinopteri; order Salmoniformes; family Salmonidae; genus Salvelinus; species Salvelinus fontinalis. The sequence goes on along the minus strand of NC_074681.1, from coordinate 29,059,038 downwards.
ATTTATACCTGTGTTCTCTGTTTGTCTGTTGCCAGTTCGTTTTGTTCATCAAGCCTACCAGGGTTTTTCCGCTTGCTCCTGTCTTTTTCTAGTTCCTGATTTCTAGTTTTCCCGGTTTTGACCTTTCTACCTGCCCTGACCCTGAGCCTGCCTGCCATTTTGTACCTTGTCACACCACCCTGGATTATTGACCTCAGCCTGCCCTGACCCCAAGACTGCCTGCCGTTTTGTACCTTTTGGACTCTGATCTGGATTACTGACCTCTGCCTGCCCTTGACCTGTCGTTTTGCCTGCCCCCTGTTCTAGTAATAAACTTTTGATACTTCGACACTGTCTGCATCTGGGTCTTCCCTGAAACGTAATACAGTTAGTCACATTTCTGCCCTGCTAGAGCTGCCCCCAGTCGAGTGTAAGTTCTCTTATTGTGAAGTGGAAACGTCTAGGAGCAACAACGGCTCAGCCGAAAAGTGGTAGTCCACACAAGCTCACAGAATGGGACCGCCAAGTGCTGAAGCGCGTAAAAATCGTCTGTCCTTGGTAGCAACACTCACTACCGAGTTCCAAATTGCCTCTGGAAGCAACGTCAGCACAATAACTGTTAGTCGGTAGCTTCACTAACTGGCAGTTCGACGGACAAATCTGGGTTTGGCGGATACCAGGAGAACGGTACCTGCCCTAATGCACAGTGCCAACTGTAAAGTTTGGTGGAGGAGAAATAAGGGTCTGGGGCCATTTTTCATTGTTCAGGCTATGCACCTTAGTTCCAGTGAAGGGAATTTTAACATTACAGCATACAATTACAAGGCCCTTTCCTGTTTCAGCATGACAATGCCCCCGTGCACAACGCAAGGTTTATACAGAAATTATTTGTCGAGATCAGTGTGGAAGAACTTGACTGGCCCGCACAAAGCCCTGACTTCAACCATCAAACACCTTTAGGATGAATTGGAATGCCAACTGCGAGTCAGGCCTAATCGCCCAATATCAGTGCCCGACCTCACTAATGCTCTTGTGGCTGAATGGAAGCAAGTCCCCGCAGCAATGTTCCAACATCGAGTGGAAAGCTTTCCCTATAACAGCAAAGGTCCCCCTTTGCTGTTATAGCAACAAAGGGGGACCAACTCCATATTAATGCCCGTGATTTTGTAATGAGATGTTCGATGAGCCGGTGTCCACATACTTTTGGTCATGCAGTGCAAGTAACATAATGTAGCACAACTGCTAAACATGAGAAAGTAGCATATGTTTTGACTTGCTTTTGGGCTATTTGTAATGTATCTTTAACATGACCCTTACATTGGTTAAATAAGTACAATCAAAAGTTAGACTATTTAAATCATAAGAGACCTTGGCCTAAAATGATCTAAAATCATTACTTGACCTCCTTTGGTATAAAGCAAGACAATAAAAATGACTGTAACATCAACAGTATGAACACCCATGCTTTCCACAAAAAATATTTTCAAAGCAGACATGCATGCTTGTAAATATCCTCTGCCAAAATATTTTTTACAGATTTTACTCGTCCAAATGCCAATTTTTATCAACAATTTCACCCACGTTTCTTCTCACCCAAATGTTCTCAATAATGTGAGTGAGAGGCATAACTTTTCCACTAGTGAGTCATTCTGTTTTTCATTTGATAAAGCTGCCATTAATGGAATGTGAGGTGATAAGGGGTCGTAGAACACTGATGGATTGGACTTCCACGGACTGCTCCAGGAATCTGAGAAATAAGGGAGAGGGATTGCTCCCCACTTCATAACAAGGCACAGGGCCCTGTGTAAACTGTCAGTAAATTTAACAGTACACCCTCTTAAAACATACTTGGAACTCTAGTGTCTGCTGGATTACAGTATCAGTGTAATGTACCAAGTTTGAAGGTGTTTATGGTACCATGTCTCCACAAGCAGACTTTGGAAGAACGGCCGACTTTTCCTCAGAACCTTGTGTTTTCTCTTTTAAAAAATCCATTGTTCTAGTATGCTGTAAACTAGACGCCACACAGTGTGCTATCTGAGGGTCACAACTCATCCATTTGATAGCTTGCTGAGCTGTTTGAGTTACAGCAGTGAAAAAAGATATCCACTGTCAGATAGACAACCTGGCTTTTTACTCATTTTCCTGGCTTCTGTCCAAAGGAGGGCTCTTAGTTTCTATTTTATTGAGTAATTCTACTTGTGTAATCCAAGTTGTTATTTAAAGAATCCAGAATTTACTGTAAACGAACCCTTTTGTTAATGCTATTCACACAAATATACAGTACCAGTCAAAAGTTTGGACACACTCATTCAAGGGTTTTAATTTATTTGTACTATTTTCTACATGGTAGAAAAAACGTGTTAAACAAATCAAAATATATTTTAGATTCTTCAAAGTAGCCACCCTTTGCCTTGATTACACCTTTGCACAGTCTTGGCATTCTCTCAATCGGCTTCATGAGGAATGCTTTTCCAAAAGACTTGAAGGAGTTCCCACATATGATGAGTATTTGTTGGCTGCTTTTCCTTCACTCTGCGGTCCAACTCATCCCAAACCATCTCAATTAGGTTGAGGTCAGGTGAATGTAGAGACCAGGTGATCTGATGCAGCACTCCATCACTCTCTTTCTTGGTCAAATAGCCCTTACACAGCCAGGAGGTGTGTTGGGTCATCGTCCTGTTGAAAAACTAATGACAGTCCCACTAAGCGCAAACTAGATGGGATGGCGTATTGCTGCAGAATACTGTGGTAGCCATGCTGGTTAAGCGTGCCTTGAATTCTAAAAAAATCACCAACAGTGTCACCAGCAAAGCAACCCCACACCTCCTACTCCATGCTTCACGGTGGGAACCACACATACGGAGATCATCTGTTCACCTACTCTGCGTCTCACAAAGACACGGCGGTTCGAACCAAAAATCTCACATTTGGACTCATCACACCAAAGGACAGATTTCCACCGGTCTAATGTCCATTGCTCGTGTTTCTTGGCCCAAGCAAGTCTCTTCTTCTTACTAGTGCCCTTTAGTGGTTTCTTTGCAGCAATTCAACCATGAAAGGCCTGATTCACGCAGTTTCCTATGAACAGTTGATGTTGAGATGTGTATGTTACTTGAACTTTGAAGAATTTATTTGGGCTACAATCTGAGGTGCAGTTAACGCTAAATAACTTATCCTCTGCAGCAGAGGTAACACTGGGTTTTCCTTTCCTTTGGCTGTCAAAGTTTCATCATCACGCTTGATGGTTTTTGCGACAGCACTTGAAGAAACTTTAAAAGTTCTTGAAATGTTCCGCATTGCCATAATATGGACTTGATCTTTTACCAAGTAGAGTTAGCTTCTGTATACCACCCCTACCTTGTTACAACACAACTGATTAGCTCAAACGCCATAAGAAGGAATGAAATTCCACAAATTAACTTTTAACAAGGCACACCTGTTAATTGAAATGCATTCCAGGTGACTACCTCATGAATCTGGTTGAGAGAATGCCATGAGTGTGCAAAGCTGTCATCAAGACAAAGGGTGGCTACTTTGAATTATTTGTTAAACACTTTTTTTTGGTTACTACATGAATCCATATGTGTTATTTCATATTTTTGATGTCTTCACTATTATTCTACAAGGTAGAACATTGTAATAATAAAGAAAAACCCTGGAATGAGTAGATGTGTCTATTGACGGGTACTATATTTCTCAAGAAACATAAATTAGCACAACGCGAATATATCCAGGATGACTCAGTAAGTTTGACAATACCAGAATAAATCTTGCCTAAATTCATCATTACCGACACCAAGGGTGGGGATTCCCCACAAACACTATCTCTTCATGCCACCAAAAAAATCTATCTTTCAAATTTAAGAGCCAAACATGGTTATACATTGAACCTAAAAATCATACTATAGTGAAGGAAGGAGTTACGCTCGAAGAGCATGCCGACTAGCCAAGTTTAATGCTAAGTGAAAGATACAATAAACAAGGTAAACTCCATAGCAACAACTGTTAATGTTTTGGAGGCTCCACATAACCTCTTCCTGATTGGGACTCCCCAGAGTTCCTCAGAGCTCGCTTGCTAATTATGTTCTAGACTAAGTTCATTCTCAAATGAAAGGTCATGTTTAGCGGTTCAAAACAAATCCTCGAATGTGGGTCTGGCAAAAGTGAAACATTAAGTTACAGTAACAACCTCTAGAGTAGACTATTAAAAGGACAATATTATGATACTAACACAAATCTAGAATAAATACAGTGCATTCAGAAAGTATTCAGATCCCTAGACTTTTTACACATTTTGTTACATTACAGCCTTATTAAAAAAATTGCTTAAATACATTTCTCATCATTTGACATACAATACCCCATAATGACAAAGCAAAAACAGGTTTTTAGAAATGTTTTCAAATTTATAAATAAAAAAAATATTCAGACCCTTCGCTATGAGACTCGAAATTGATCTCAGGTGCATCCTGTTTCCATTGATTATCCTTGAGATGTTTCTACAACTTGATTGGAGTCTGCTTGTGGTACATTAAATTGATTGAATATAATTTTGAAAAGCACACACCTGTCTATATAAGGTCCCACAGTTGAAAGTGCATGTCAGAGCAAAAACCAAGCCATGAGGTCAAATGAATTGTCTGTAGAGCTCTGCGACAGGAATTCCCCAAGAACACAGAGGCCTCCATCATTCTTAAATGGAAGAAGCTTGGAACCACCAAGAAGGTCACTCTGACATTACTCCAGAGTTCCTCTGTGGAGATGGGAGAACCTTCCAGAAGGACAACCATTTCTGCAGCACTCCACCAATCAGACCTTTGTGGTATTGTGGCCAGACCGTCACGTCATTTGTATAATTAACGGACCAAGGCGCAGCATGCATAGAGTTCCACATGTTTAATTAAAGAAACTCACCAAAACAAAACAGATCAAAAATTAAACGTGAAGTCAAATGCAGTGCAACTGGCAACTACACACAAACAAACAAGATCCCACAAAACCCAGTGGAAAAGGCTGCCTAAATATGATCCACAATCAGAGACAACGATAAACAGCTGCCTCTGATTGGGAACCATACCAGGCCAACATAGACAAATAATAACCTAAATAACCCACTCTAGTCACACCCCGATCTTACCAACATAGAGAATAAAAGGATCTCTATGGTCAAGGTGTGACAGTACCACACCCCCCAAAGGTGCGGACTCCGACCGCAAAACCTGACTCATTAAGGGAGGGTCCGGGTGTGCATCTAACGTTGGGGGCGGCTCCGGTGCGGGGCAAAGTACCCACTCTGCTCGCGGATACGTCAGCTTCGGTAGTAGCTCTGGCGCGGGAATCGTCACCGGAAGCTCCAGACTGTGGATCGTCGCCGGAGGAACCGGACCGTGGATCGTCGCCGGAGGAACCTGACCGTGGGTCGTCACCGGAGGAACCGGACCGTAGATCGTCGCCGGAGGCTCCAGACCGTGGATCGTCGCTGGAGGCCCCGGACCGTGGATCATCGCCGGGGACTCCGGACCGTGGATCGTCGCCGGAGGAACCGGACCATGGATCATCGCCGGGGACTCCGGACCGTGGATCATCACTGGAGGCCCTGGACAGGGAACCGTTGCTGGAGGCTCCGGACTGGGAACCGTTGCTGGAGGCTCCGGACTGGGAACCGTTGCTGGAGGCTCCGGACTGGGAACCGTCGCTGGATGCCTGGTGCATGGAGCTAGCACAGGGCATACCAGGCTGGGGAGACGCACTGAAGGCCTGGTGCGTGGAGCTGGCACAGAGCGTACCGGGCTGGGGAGACGCACTGGAGGCCGGGTGCGTGGAGCCGGCACAGGACGTACCGGGCTGGGGAGACGCACAGGAGGCCTGGAGCGTGGAGCCGACACAGGATGTACCGGGCTGGGGAGACGCACAGAAGGCCTGGTGCGTGGAGCCGGCACAGGACGTACTGGGCTGTGGAGGCGCACTGGAGGTCTGGAGCGTAGAGCTGGCACAATGTGTCCTGGACAGATGACAACCTTCGCACGGCAAGTGCGGGGAGCTGGCACAGGACACACCGGGCTGGCAACTACACACAAACAAACAAGATCCCACAAAAACCCAGTGGAAACAGGCTGCCTAAATATGATCCCCAATGAGAGACAGCGATAAACAGCTGCCTCTGATTGGGAACCATACCAGGCCAACATAGACAAATAATAACCTAGATAACCCGCCCTAGTCACACCCCGACCTAACCAACATAGAGAATAAAAGGATCTCTATGGTCAGGGCGTGACACAGACAGAAGCCACTCCTCAGTAAAAGGCACATGACAGCCTGCTTGGAGTTTGGCTATAAGCACCTAACGGACTCTCAGACCATGAGTAATAAGATTGAACTCTTTGGCCTGAATGCCAAGCGTCACATCTGGAGGTAACCTGGCACCATCCTTACAGTGAAGCATGGTGGTGGCAGCATCATACTGAGGGGATTTTTTTAATCGGCAGGGACTGGGAGACTAGTCAGGATCGAGGGAAAGATGAACGGATCAAAGTAGAGAGATCCTTGATGAAAACCTGCTCCAGAGCGCTCAGGACCTCAGACTGGGGCGAAGGTTCAACTTCCAACAGGACAATTACCCTAAGCACACAGCCAAGACATCGCAGGAGTGGCTTCGGGACAAGTCTCTGAATGTCCTTGAATGGCCCAGCAAGAGCTCGGACTTGAACCTGATCAAACATCTCTGGAGAGACCTGGAAATAGCTGTGTAGTGACACTCCCCATCCAACATAACAGAGCTTGAGAGGATCTGTAGAGAAGAATGGGAGAAATTTCCCAAATACAGGTGTGCCAAGCTTTTACCGTCATACCATAGGAGACACGAGGCTGTAATCACTGCCAAAGGTGCTTCAACAAAGCACTGAGTAAAGGGTCTGTATACTTATGTTAATGTGATATTTCAGTTTTTTATTTTAATACATTTGTAAAAATGTCAAAAAATCTGTTTTTATTTTTTAATTATGGGGTATTGTGTGTAGATTGATGAGGGGGGGAAACAATGTAATCAATTTTAGAATAATGCTGTATCGTAACAAAATATGGAAAAAGTAAAGGGGTCTGAATACTTTCCGAATGCACTGTATATTATATTATCTATGACAACTGTTACTCACACTGTAAGTTCAACTTCTGAATGAGAGAAGAGTTTAGACTGGCTGTCTTAATGTAGATCACATGGGGTAGGCAAATGCTGTGCACTTCTCAACAAACAACTCTAATTGTTTTTTAAGGGCTGATTGGCTAGTCTTGACACATCCTAATTATATTATTCAGTTGTCTCTCTCCTTCCTACCGTCCAGAAGCCTTTGCCTACTTACTTACTTCCTGAAAGAAAAATACAATTTGAGTATTCTTCCAATAAATCTTTTTGTTGTTGAGATTGATGCATTTTGTGAACTGTGTTTTAAAGAGGAAAACGTTAGCCTAGATAATGAAGCAGGCTTATGGTAAAGCCAATTATGATAAAGCCTCAGCTGACCTCTACAATTATCATCATCCTATTTTGTAAAGGAGCATCTGGATGAGATCTGGTGGGGAGCATTTGTAACACATGTGGAGTGGTATAATTTACAATGTTGTCATGGAGTATCTGGTTATAAGCAACTGTTTTGCTTAGCAACATGCACGGGAAGGTGGAGGGGAAAAATGTGCTGGCAGGTAGATGGAATATTTTAATACCATGAGACATCAACAGTTTGTGTTCCATAGATAGTTCCAGGTTACACTAAAGTCAGTTGAATTCTGAATAAAAAGGTTCTGGGTAACAATAGAGTAATATATAACAGCTAATAAATGAATGGGGAAATATATCAAAATACAAAGCCTGCCTTTTGATCCCCAAAAATAGACAAAATCAAAGGAAACGATGAAAGAAAAATGGAACTGTCAGTCTCAGAAATTATGGTTTGTAGCATATCATTGCCAGTGATAAATATTTCAACAAATAAAGCCTGAACAAGGTAGAGAGAGAGACTTATAGTTTGCAGTGAACCTTGCCATAGTTGAGCACATTTGGGCCCCATTTCAATCCACTGCAGATGAAAGAACTGCACTGCGGGTTCTTTCAGAACTCACACTTTTGTACTTAGCTGCTTTAAGGAAAGGTTTTACTAAATGACTGTGATATGTGCTTGTCTTACCTACCTTAGTTGATCGCACTGACTGTAAGCAGCTCTCGATAATAGTGTCTGCAAAATGACCAAAATCTAAATGTAAATCAGATGAGTTAATTGTGTTAAAACTGACACAACTCGCAAGCTACTCCTCTCGCGGACAATGGATTTTGATGTGAAATCACAACTGCCCTTAAAATACAGCATAAACCTTCTCAGTGAACACACAGTGCGGTTTGCTTTATCTGCAATCGATTGAATTTGGGTCTTGGTTTGATATTCTCTATTGTGTATGACTTAATATAAATGGTCTTACCATGGTTTTATTTACTATTCACAGTCAAATGAAATCCCTTTTTACTGCATACATGTAGAGCCAAACAAATGTCTGTTCAAAGAATCTTCTCTGAGATCAAGCTTAGGCTACTTTAAAGAAAGGGATAGATATGATCAGGTAAGAAATACATTTTTCAAAGCATGTACTGCAAAGGTCTTCATTTTGAAGACTAACACAATAGAGAGATAAAACCAACTGTCTTGATAGAACAGAGCAGCCTAGATTTGCAAAAGATCTTATGTCTCATCTTTAATCATGTTGGTACTGTATAATACTGTAGCAGGCACCAGACCTGGATTCAAATAATAGTGAAAATCCTTTCAAATAATTGATATGTGCTTTTCTGGCATAATGGACCAATACAATACTCCCAAAACTGCAAACCTAACTCATCTGGCACTCCAGGCAGGCTAGAGCAAACACAACGTTTGTTTTTTAAGATTTTAAATAGTATATGAACCCTGTGTGGCAGGCACTATGCAGTATAGAACACTCACCTCACATGACTGGATACAGTGGATGAGTTTGGGGTCAGGATGCCACCTCGTCATTCCTGTGCAAACAATGTCCTGTAATGTAACATTGATTGAGACATTGTAATTAGTTATCAGTGTCTACAGCTATATCTATAGATCCAAACCTATTTTGGTTATACTAGGCTTACAGGAGACAGCTTGTCTGTGCACAGGACTTTATTTTTGTTCAATGACTTGATAAAGATATCTAACTATACTTACATCTCTAACTTAACTCTAATGCTCCCATCAAACCAAAAACATTTAGTCAACAAGCCCATATTTTGTGTTATGAAGTGATCCAGCCAAAATGGCCCTGTCATCTTGAGTTCTCCTCATAATGGTGTGTTACTTTCTACCTGAATGACAGCATACTAATCATATTGTTTGACTGAAAAACACTGTAGGAGTAACAGAACTTTGTGTCCCAAAAGTTGTCTTGTAAAGGGATACAGACATGATTCCCATCTAGACTCAATCGAACATAATGCCTTGGATCACGATGACCTGCCAGTAATACAACTCAAGTCATCAAAATCAGTGCCAAACTATTTGGCCTTAAGGCAGTTACGTCTGCTGGCTCAGTGAATGACCACCCAGTAGAGGGTCAAATGATAGGGTTATTTACGCCAGCCTTCATGTCAAAGCGATCCTTCGAGATAATATTGGGCAGGTTGCCCTTCTTAAGAAAGCAACAGTCCATTTGACTCTGACACAAGAGTGAAATTCCTAGACATTTTGTTGTGATGATTGCATGTTGCGTAAATTCTTGAAAGGCGCCTACTTCTAATCGTATAAACTCTGATGTCACAACTTTTTTTTGTCCATCCGAATCTTTATACCTCATTATTTGCCATCTGCATGTCAAACTGGCAGAAATGACAATAAACATTTGATGTTAACAGAATTCACAGTGAGGCTAAGAGTGTCCTCCTAACTGAGCAGAAAAGGAGCAGGAAGATTGCACCTGGTTGTTTATATCGAATGATAGAAATACATTCAGTAAAATAAGCTGCTAAGCGTAGGCCGGTGATTCATTTGCAGGAAAAGCTCAACTTGAAGGACAGACAACCGTTTGTTTAAGTCCATTATTCATCCAAATGAATCATTTGAGCAAGCCACAGAGCTGTGTGTGAAGCTCTAAGGTTACACAAGGCAAATAGTAGCCAATACAAAATAAAATGTTGTACAAAGCAGCAACGTCTACGTCAGTCAAACACCTTACCTGAACCCTGCCTGGCAGCATCCAGTGCTTGACGCTGTCTGCTGTGGTGCTATTGGCTAGAACCACTGGGTCATGCAAGGCCGCACTGCATGTTGGGTAGCAAACTGCACCTGCAGTGATACAAAGTAAGCTTTCCTTTCACTCCAATTTGCATCGGTTGAATTTATTAATGTGCAAAAAAAAAGCCCTAGTTAAGACTAGTCATCTGTGATTCAACAGCTTGGCAGCTCAGCTTGCAAAGTAATTTACCACCTGCTACCTGCTATGGCTCTGTTTTATTTTGCCTTGTGTATGCATGCCTTCTGGGATACACAACACACCACAATATATGGGCAATAAATATACACATTTATATATATATTCTGTATATATACAGTACCAGTCAAAAGTTTGAACACACCAACTCATTCAATGGTTTTTCTTTATTTTTACTATTTTATACATCGTAGAATAATAGTGAATACATCAAAACTATGAAATAACAAAAATTAGCCACCCTTTCTTTGCCTTGATGACAGCTTTAAACACTCTTAGCATTCTCTCAACAAGCTTCATGAGGTAGTCCCGTGGAATGCATTTCAATTAACAGGTGTGCCTTGTTAAAAGTTAATTTGTGGAATTAATGCGTTTGAGCCAATCAGTTGTGTTGTGACAACGTAGGGTTAGTATACAGAAGATAGACCTATTTGGTAAAAGACCATGTCCATATTATGTCAAAATAAGTTCAAACAAGCAAAGAGAAACAGCAATCCATCAGAGGATAAGTTCATTAGTTAACTGCACCTCAGATTGTAGCCCAAATAAATTCTTCACAGAGTTCAAGTAACAGACACATCTCAACATCAACTGTTCAGAGGAGACTGCGTGAATCAGGCCTTAATTTGTCGAATTGCTACAAAGAAACCACTAAACTGACACCAATAAGAAGAAAATATTTACTTTGCTTGGGCCAAGAAACACGAGCAATGGACATTAGACCGGTGGAAATCTGTCCTTTGGTATGATGAGTCCAAATTTTAGGTTGTTGGGTCCAACCGCCGTGTCTTTGTGAGACGCAGAGTAGGTGAACGGATGATCTCCGAATGTGTTGTTCCCACCGTAATGCATGGAGGAGGTGTGACGGCGTGGGGGTGCTTTGCTGGTGACACTACCCGTGGTTTATTTAGAATTCACACTTAACCAGCATGGCTACCACAGCATCCTGCAGCTATACGCCATCCTATTTCGTTTGCGCTTAGTGGGACTATCATTACTTTTTCAACAGGACAACGACCCAAAACACACCTCCAGGCTGTGTAAGGGCTATTTGACCAAGAAGGAGAGGGATGGAGTGCTGCATTAGATAACCTGGCCTCCACAATCACCTGACCTCAACCCAATTGAGATTTGGGATGATTTGGAACGTGTAGTGAAGTAAAAACAGCCAACAAGTGCTCAGCATATGTGTGAACTCCTTCAAGACTGTTGGAAAAGCATTCCAGGTGACTACCTCATGGAGCTGGTTGAGAGAATGCCAAGAGTGTGCAAAGCTGTCATCAAGGCAAAGAAAGGGTGGCTACTTTGAATAATCTAAAATCTAAAATATATTTTTATTTGTTTACCACTTTTTTGTTTATTACATGATTCCATATCTGTTATTTCATAGTTTTGATGTCTTCACTATTATTTTACAATGTAGAAAATAGTACAGATAAAGAAGAATGTTTGACTGGTACTGTATATATATTACCACGGTACAGTATTACATCATGAGATGTTTGAAAATCATCTGACTTTACACTGTAGAAACTTTCAGACTAAAGAAATACCAACTAAAATACATGAGATGTTTGAAAATTATCTGACTTTACACTGTAGAAACGTTCATACTAAAGAAATACCAACTAAAATGCCTTCTGTGTAGACTCAATAAACACCAATAAAGCAACATAAGATGTGATTATCAGAACGATGCAATGCATAATTTCTTTGAAATAATACTGACAGTCTGTTGATTACTACAGTACATTGCAGTACATTACTACGCTAAAGTACTACTGTAAGTGTAATACGGAGTTTCCTCAAGCTGGAGGAGTTGAGAAGGAGACTTACCAACACTGAAGCCCTCGTCACAGGCATACTGAACCCGATTGACATCAGGTGGAGGTGGGCAGGCTTCATTCAACCTTGTACACATTGTGAACTTCTCTGTCCACTCTCCATCTTTAGTGCAGCGAATTGTGTGCTGTCAGGAGAGATAAAAACAGATTGAATAAGATATGGCACTTTATTAATGGAATGGAATGACAGCTCAGACGGTGGAACCTATATTGCATCTTTTGTATAAAGCTAAAGAGTTTGTATAGAGCTAAAGCATTACGTTTTCCGAGGCGTGAGGACACTGGAGGGTACAGAGGCTGTTGTAGTGCCTGCCGTTGGTGCAGGTGAACATGCCCTCATAGACAGCAGGTAGAGATGGACAGGGAATGGGTTCACAGCCCCCCTCCTCCCACTGGCCCCCCTCTACACACTCCACCTTCAGAAACCTTCTGGGGACGCACAAACACACACACACACATACTGTCAGTAGGAATACCGGCCTACGCATCGGCCTTCACATACACAGTACTGACATACGGTGACGCACTAACAAACACCTACACGTCTTATGTAATCTCTGGCTAAACCTGAGGGAATAAGTAAGTACATGGACTAAATGGACTAAAGCCAGGAGTGAAAAAGAGAGGGATACAGTATTCACAAGCCTCAGTAATAACAAGTTATGGTACCGGTTACCATTTTCAGTAAAATGGTGGTGTTAACAATGTATTTGAGTATCTTCATTTAAAACATGTCAAAGTTCATAATAAACCATATCATTTAAACCGATTTAATAGTGCTTTTGGTTCTTCACATATTGTAACTCATTAGAAGTCCTTAAGACATTCACATATCTTAAAAGTGAGTTGAGAATCTCATAAAGACGTCCAGATGTTAAATAAAGGTTAAATAAAAATGAACAAAATAAAAAAGGTGCAAATGTCCTGTTCTGATATCAGTTTGTACATGCAGTTGGTCCAGTACAACATGCTGAGCAGTCTTAGAAAGTCGAGCTAGATTCAACAGCAATGTCTTTGACGGGCCGACATGCCCAATAGTAAGGGATAATGCTGACTCCAACAAAGAGCGGAAATAAACCCGCAACATCGACTTACTAATGGGAAACCAACTCATTAGAAACACCTGAATCACATTGATAATCAGGCAAAGTTACCCAATTAATAAAACTGGAAAACAATAATGAGAAAAGTAAACATCGGTATGGATCTTACTGGAGATGTATGTCACTATTCTTTAAAACCATACACAGTTATGCAGTGTTTATGGATCTAAAGGTACATTTAAATGTACGAATTGTGCTATTTAAACTCAGGATCCGTGGGAGAAATATGTGATGCATTCGTTGTTTCCTGTTACATAAAATAGCAGCTTCTAACACTGTTCTATAACACGTTTATGGAGCAGAGCAAAAAAAGTGATACATAACACATTACTCACTTTCTGGACTTTGTTTTTAGGCTGCCAGTAACATAGCAACCTGGGTTACATTTGTAACGGCATACAGTACCCACATCATGCCCTGTACCTCCGCACTGGGGCACTAGGAGCTTGGCGTTGGGTACTGTTGGAGGCTCTGGGCACTCTATCTTACAGTAGGCTTCAGGGAAGGACCATAGACCATCATCTAAACACACCAACCTATCACTGTCCCCTGCAAAACAAATAAAGGCACAACATCTATTCAAACCTCAAACAGAATTGTAATCCAATGATCAGTAGTTTGTTATTAAGTTAGTTATTAACACTCTTAATGAATCTGACATCTGGAATCAGTCCATTCATTTGAATGCTAAGACATAAGGTAAGTTTGTGGACTGTTAGTGATTTCATTATGATCAATTGTATTGTATGTGTCCATACCTGACGGTGCCTAGAGCTAAATTATCTAAGGCTCCACACAAGGTTATGTTGGTATGTATATGTAATCATAATACTCTAAAAGTTGTGTTCATTTTATTGGTCTATAAAATGTAATGAATATTTTACATGGTTTAAAGTGTTTTATGAGGTCTTTAAGCTTTGCTCTAGTTTTGCAATCATTATAAAAAATCCAATACAGCTGTATAAGGAGGAATCGCTGAGTATTGAGTAACGCATGGAAATGAGTACATAGGAACTGGGATCAACATGCATGTTGGGTCAATATCGGTAACCTATCAAACAATTCAGAAGAGCTCATTGACTAACAGCCAGTGATCCAGCAGTAGTCTATGTAGCCAACTTAAAACAGCTTAAAACAAACTGCTGTCAATAACAAGGTAGGTTGCGGTTAACATCTGTTGGGAGTTGCCATCTGGGTCGTTCCACCAATTAGGTGCCTTTGGGTAGTGTAACTTGGTGAAAAAAACATTTCACCAAATGTTTTAAATTCTGTCGTAAAGAGCACATGTTCAACTTAATAAAAAACACATTCTCCAACCTCTAGAAGTTAAATGTAAAAAAGTGTACTATAGTAAGTGGCTATTAAGTGCCAAATAAAGTAAAAGGGTTGACTGTAACTGGGTGGTTGTATTTGATTAACAACTGTATTTGATTAACATTTATTGAAAAAGTATGAATTTCAGAAAACAAAGGTACGCAACTACAGAGGACAAACATAGGTACAAGGTTAGTGTTTCATAATTAAACATTTTTGAAGTATTGACCTTGGGCGAATCGATGTAGTCAGAGCTGAATTCCACAAAGGCTGGTCTCTGGAGTTCATCAGAAACTTCCTTCAACATGGAGTGGAGTTTAGTCAGCTAGGGGAATGGAGGCTTGTTGGTGTGCAACAGGGAAGGGCAATTTATTGCATATTTAAATTGTTAAAGGTCCAATGCTGATAGGCTCTTAGTAAAGAGCAATTTCTCAAGCAAGAATTTTGCTAGGATTGTGTGGGTGTGGTCTGAGTGGGGAGGGGAAAACTGAAAACTAGCTGTTAATGCAGAAACGTTTGGAACTATCTTTCTTATTGGTCTATTAATGAATTTATCGCCTGGTGATGGTACTACCCAAACCAGATCAAACCAGACGCATCTTGTTTCAAGTGGCCAAGTCACGTCATGCGATCTTACAGTGGATGAACTGGGAATCAGACCTGAGATCTGATTACGTCAATAAAAAGGTTACGACTTCATATGCACTGTACAGTTGAAGTCGGAAGATTACATACACCTTAGCCAATACGTTTGAACTCAGTTTTTCACAATTCCAGATATTTAATCTTAGTAAAAATTCAGTGTCTTAGGTCAGTTAGGATCACCACTTAATTTCAAGAATGTGAAATGTCAAAATAATAGTAGAGAGAATGATTTATTTCAGCTTTTATTTCTTTCATCACATTCCCAGTGGGTCAGAAGTTTACATACACTCAATCAGTATTTGGTAGCATTTCCTTTAAATTGTTTAACTTTGGTCAAACGTTTCAGGTAGCCTTTCACAAGCTTCCCACAATAAGTTGGGAGAATTGTGGCCCATTCCTCCTGACAGAGCTGGTGTAACTGAGTCAGGTTTGTAGGCCTCCTTGCTTTTTCAGTTCTGCCCACAAAATGGGATTGAGGTCAGGGCTTTGTGATGGCCACTCCAATACATTGACTTTGTTGTGCTTAAGCCATTTTGCCACAACTTTGGAAGTATTATTGGGGTCATTGTCCATTTGGAAGACCCATTTGCGACCAAGCTTTAACATCCTGACAGATGTCTTGAGATGTTGCTTCAATATATCCACATAATTTTCCTACCTCATGATGCCATCTATTTTGTGAAGTGCACCAGTCCCTCCTGCAGCAAAGCACCCACACAACATTATGCTGCCACCCCTGTTCTTCACGGTTAGGATTGTGTTCTTCGGCTTGCAAGCCTCACTCTTTTTCCTCCAAACATAACTATGGTCATTATGGCCAAACAGTTCTATTTCGGTTTCATCAGACCAGAGGACATTTCTCCAAAAAGTATGATCTTTGTCCCCATGTGCAGTTGCAAACTGTAGTTTGGCTTTTTATGGCAGTTTTGGAGCAGTGGCCTCTTCCTTGCTGAGAGTCCTTTCAGGTTATGTCGATATAGGACTCGTTTTACTGTGGATATAGATACTTTCGTACCTGTTTCCTCATCACAAGGTCCTTTGCTGTTGTTCTGGGATTGATTTGCACTTCTCGCACCAAAGTACATTGTCTCTTGGAGACAGAACACGTTTCCTTCCTGAGCGGTATGACGGCTGCGTGGTCCCATGGTGTTTATACTTGCGTACTATTGTTTGTACAGATGAACGTGGTACCTTCAGGCGTTTGGAAGTTGCACCCAAGGATGAACCAGACTTGTGGAGGTCTACAATTTTTTTCTGAGGTCTTGGCTGATTTCTTTTGATTTTCCCATGATGTCAAGCAAAGAGGCACTGAGTTTGAAGGTAGGCCTTGAAATACATCCACAGGTACACCTCTAATGGACTCAAATTATGTCAATTAGCCTATCAGAAGCTTCTAAAGCCATGACATCATTTCCTGGAATTTTCCAAACTGTTTAAAGGCACAATCAACTTAGTGTATTTAAACTTCTGACCCACTGGAATTGTGATACAGTGAATTATAAGTGAAATGATCTGTCTGTTTAACAATTGTTGGAAAAAGTACTTGTGATGTCCTAACCGACTTGCCAAAACTATTGTTTGTGAACAAGAAATTTGTGGAGTGGTTGAAAAACGAGTTTTAATGACACCAACCAAAGTGTATGTAAACTTCCGACTTCAAATGTATATCATTCCCGTAAGACAAAAAATGATAGCATGGCACAGTGCTGCACTTTTAAAATAGCTGTGTTCCTATGGGAATCTTTGCATGTTTAGAGTGCCACCATTAGGAAAAAGATACGAAGAAAAAAATACATTGTAAAAAATGTAATAAAATACTTTTAGAATGGTAAATGGTGACATACTTTATTTCAAACCGACTTTCAAACCCCGCTATTCCCTAACATGGAGACAGTTTGCGAACCAAACCCCCCATAGCCTATCTATAATTTAGCCCAAACAACTACCTCTTTATCTACTGTATTCATTTATTTATTTTTGCTCCTTTGCACCCCATTATTTCTATCTCTACTTTGCACTTTCTTCCACTACAAACCAACCATTCCAGTGTTTTTTTACTTGCTATATTGTATTTACTTCGCCACCATGGCCTTTTTATATTTTTTTTATATATATTTTGTTTGCCTTCACCTCCCTTATCTCACCTCACTTGCTCACATTGTATATAGACTTATTTTTTCACTGTATTATTGACTGTATGTTTGTTCTACTCCATGTGTAACTATGTGTTGTTGTATGTATCGAGCTGCTTTGCTTTATCTTGGCCAGGTCGCAATTGTAAATGAGAACGTGTTCTCAATTTGCCTACCTGGTTAAATAAAGGTGAAATAAATAAAATAAAGAGATAGCACTTGTATAGCCTAAGAAAGTAGCAGAAATGTGCAGAAAGTTGTTTTGTATACATTTTATTGAAGGGAACAATAACAGTCTTGAACTTTTTTAGCAACATAGTGATATATTCTTATATACTCTACAATGAGGAATTCAACTACAAAACACTAGTCTTCTCCCATTTTTAGAACCATTGCCCAAACCCACAAGTTGTATAAACAACAATAATAAATAAGAATAAAATAAGATAGATACAAAACAAAAACGTGAAGAACATAAATCAATCAACTCTAATTAGCACATGTAGGACAGAGTACAAGTGTGTGTGCATGGACTTTGCAGATGTATTTCTCACATGTGCAGCACATAGTATTTGTTTTACAGTCCTTCTTTAAGGGGCAGAATATGCATCTCATCCTCTTGCCTGCCCCAGCTGAAGCCTCAGGTGGATCAGGACAAGATTCAGCCCCCTGAACAGCTTTCACAAGTGCTGCAGAGGCTGTTGTGCGGGGGTGGCGCTCCCTTCTTTGAATGTGTGGTGTTACAAGTGCCTTACACAGCTGTTCCAGGAACACCCTCCTCTTGTTCCGCTTATAAGGCATCCAGGTAGGGTTGATCTTGTTCCATATCACGAAGGCATTTCATGAGGACACATCAATGATGTTATGGAAGATAACCATTGGCCAGCGGGCAGTCATCCCCCTGCAGCTGTAAGTTCCAATCACCTTGTCCAGGTTATCCATGCCTCCTTTGTTGTGGTTGTAGTCCAGGATGATGGCTGGCTTCCTGTCCTCACGATCACTGATCTCCGCCGTTTTGTGCAGTGTGCTCAGGAGGACTACATTCTCGTTCCTCTTTGGGAGGTAAGAAACTAGAGTGGTGGTGGGGGTGAAGGCAAACTTTGATGAGAAGGCCTCTCTCCCCCTTGTTGCGAAGAGTGCAGGTGCCAACCATGGTGATCTTCCTCTTCAAGAGCTGCTGGCTGAGTTCAATCAGTAGCACACATAATCTCAATTTGTCATTGTTGTTTTTGTAGTGTGTAAATAATGTTATAACTGCTGGGTCAAAAATGACCCTCAGACAATCTTTGTACCCTGATGGTGTACAGCTTTCATGGAAATATGAACAAAGGCGATGTTTAACTTTTTCTAATGTTGGGGTCACTAGGAAAAGTAATCAAATTTCAAGTTGAAAAAATGATTTAGGGAGGTTTCTCTGCTGTTAAACATTGTGGCGGGTCATCTTTGACCTTTAAGACAACACAAGGGTTAATTGTCGCTTAGAAAATGCCACCTGAGGGCCTCAGAGTTTAACAGGAAAAGTTTCACTGTATTAAAAAGAGAGTTCAGCTCACGTAACAGGGTTGACATTAAAATGAGGGGGAGGTTGTTGTTTTTTACTTTAAAATGAATCACTAATAACATTAAATAAATAATCATCTTCAGAAATGACTTTGTGGGTTAAGTGGGTTAAAATCTTCCTAAAAGTCACAGAGAATGCACAGATGTATTGAATTGTCCATGTGGTTTATATTAAAAGGGCCCTTCATTTAATATAACAGGCTTTAAAAATGCAATATTTGTGCACAATCTCTACTTAAAATATCAAAGGCACTAATTTCGTGGAACGACCCATCTATCTATCTACCCCTTTTCCTTTCGGAAGAGAAAACGTTATGTTGTCAATAATAACTTGGGGTAGTGATCATGTGAGTGAGTGATTTCAGAGTAAAATCCTGTAGTAGAAGATAGAAGCCAGGGACAAAACCCTGTAGTAGAAAATAGAAGCCAGGGACAAAACCCTGTAGTAGAAGATAGAAGCCAGGGACAAAATCCTTTAGTAGAAGATAGAAGCCAGGGACAAAACCCTGTAATAGAAGATAGAAGCCAGGGGTAAAACCCTGTAGTAGAAGATAGAAGCCAGGGGTAAAACCCTTTAGTAGAAGATAGAAGCCAGGGACAAAACCCTGTAATAGAAGATAGAAGCCAGGGACAAAACCCTGTAATAGAACATAGAAGCCAGGGACAAAACCCTGTAATAGAAGATAGAAGCCAGAGGTAAAACCCTGTAGTAGAAGATAGAAGCCAGGGACAAAACCCTGTAATAGAAGATAGAAGCCAGGGGTAAAACCCTGTAGTAGAAGATAGAAGCCAGGGACAAAACCCTGTAATAGAAGATAGAAGCCAGGGGTAAAACCCTGTAGTAGAAGATAGAAGCCAGGGACAAAACCCTGTAATAGAAGATAGAAGCCAGGGGTAAAACCCTGTAGTAGAAGATAGAAGCCAGGGACAAAACCCTGTAATAGAAGCTAGAAGCCAGGGGTAAAACCCTGTAATAGAAGCTAGAAGCCAGGGGTAAAACCCTGTAGTAGAAGATAGAAGCCAGGGACAAAACCCTGTAATAGAAGCTAGAAGCCAGGGGTAAAACCCTGTAATAGAAGCTAGAAGCCAGGGGTAAAACCCTGTAGTAGAAGATAGAAGCCAGGGACAAAAGCCTTTAGTAGAAGATAGAAGCCAGGGACAAAACCCTGTAGTAGAAGATAGAAGCCAGGGACAAAACCCTGTAATAGAAGCTAGAAGCCAGGGGCCCTGAGGTACAGTAAATGAAATGGCAGGCGGGCTCTAAGCAAGCATGTTCTTACCAGCGTGAGCCCCACTTGGCCCTGCTGGCAACTCCAGAGTTAGAAGCCCTCTCTTGTTTGCTTTATTTCCTCTCTTCACCTGTCACCTGCTACTTTCCTATTTACACAGAGCCTAAAGGCATCTGTCCACTGGAAGTCGACCAAGATCAACTGCCAAGCTGTTCAGTTCAGTCCCATTCCCAGGGCCGGCAGAGCAGTCTTGCCTTACAACAACCGCTAATAGGTTAAAGCAGAGCAACACAGACGCACTCCAACGCCATGATGCCACGCCGGGCTAGACTCCAAGCCCCTCTGTGCACCCAACCAACATGAGGTAATAGACTGAGACTCCTCAGGTGAACTAGAAAACAGCAATAACAGCCTCATGGTCAAGCTAATTTATTTTCCACTCTAAGAAAATGTTAGATTGGGCCAATCATTTTGTGTAAATGACTGATTGAATATCAAATTCCCACTTCATTAAAATGATAAATGGACCTATAATCATGTAAACCTATAAACTGTTATGAATACAACACACGGTATGTCAATTTGTATAATTACAACTGTACTGTTAATCATATGGTTAATCATACATACCCTGGAGTATGGCGGGGGGGTTGCAGGTGAAAGAGCACTGCTTGCCTAATGTTGTGCCCCAGGGGCAGCTGAAGACAGCCAAGTAGACGTGAGACTGGTCAGGGGGGCCACAGTCGATTGGCTGACAGCTCACAACACGGTCCCATGCTCCATGTATACACTGAAGCTCCGTTTCTCGCTTTCAATTGAAGATGAATAAATAAACATTACAGTCCTGATGTGCTATGGCATACTACTACAGTAATATAAATATCTACTACTGCTGCTACTTGTAGTAGTTCCTATATTTCGACAGTCATAGTAGGCTAGTACTATTTCATGTTACTTTCACAATGCTCTCAAATTCAATGTTGATGTGTAGGGGGATAAAGTGGAGGGGGCATATAATATATAATGTATATATGATTTCTATAATGCTCTGAATTGTTTAAATAGATTGAGGTTCTAGGGTTGTCAACCTAGTGTTGTGCTTACCTGATGGTGTAAAACCCTAGTCTAATCCTAGTGTTGTGCTTACCTGATGGGGTAAAACCCTAGTCTAATCCTAGTGTTGTGCTTACCTGATGGGGTAAAACCCTAGTCTAATCCTAGTGTTGTGCTTACCTGATGGGGTAAAACCCTAGTCTAATCCTAGTGTTGTGCTTACCTGATGGTGTAAAACCCTAGTCTAATCCTAGTGTTGTGCTTACCTGATGGGGTAAAACCCTAGTCTAATCCTAGTGTTGTGCTTACCTGATGGTGTAAAACCCTAGTCTAATCCTAGTGTTGTGCTCACCTGATGGTGTAAAACCCTAGTCTAATCCTAGTGTTGTGCTTACCTGATGGTGTAAAACCCTAGTCTAATCCTAGTGTTGTGCTTACCTGATGGTGTAAAACCCTAGTCTAATCCTAGTGTTGTGCTTACCTGATGGTGTAAAACCCTAGTCTAATCCTAGTGTTGTGCTTACCTGATGGTGTAAAACCCTAGTCTAATCCTAGTGTTGTGCTTACCTGATGGTGTAAAACCCTAGTCTAATCCTAGTGTTGTGCTTACCTGATGGTGTAAAACCCTAGTCTAATCATAGTGTTGTGCTTACCTGATGGGGTGGATGGCCCTTGCCACTGAACACAGTGAGGGTAAAACCTGGATGACAGTGGACAGTGCAGTGAGAGGACTCGGTCCTCTCTGTCCCGGGGCTGCAGGTGACAGAGGCATGCTCCAGCTGAGGAGGACTGCATGTGTCCGTCTGGCAGGGCCGTCGTGAACAGCTGGGCCACCATAATCACACACACACACACACAGAGGGAGAGGAGAAACACAGAGAGAAAGGTATGAGTTTAGCAAAGTTCTTAGAATTTTGTTGATTATTTCAATCTTCAACAGATATGGTAGAATATATCACACTCTTTGTGTGTGTGTGTGTGTGTGTGTGTGTGTGTGTGTGTGTGTGTGTGTGTGTGTGTGTGTGTGTGTGTGTGTGTGTGTGTGTGTGTGTGTTTGCACAGCAATGTTACTTGTTGTGTATGTCTGTGTGTATGCCTGAATGACTGTTTGTGTGTGTGTGTGTGTGTCTGTGTGTGCACATGTGTGTGCCTGTACATGTACATATGTGCACGTGTGTGTGCATGTGGAAGTCCTCGGAGACCCCACCCTCAGCGCACCTAGTGAGGGCAAAGGCGCTGAAGTGACATGATGTGCGCAGAGCGACTCCCGTCACGGCAACGAAGGACGAGGAGAAGTTGAGGATGACAGCGGTAGTCAGGAAGAAGGGTTGACTCAGGTTGTGTGTCACGTTCACCACCAAGGGATTCTGTTGGCACGACAGCTCAAAGGAACCTAAGGACAGACACAGGCCCTTTTTCAAAGAATCTTTCCTCAATTCCTCATCTTCTCAAAACATATTGAACAAGAAAGTCCAAGGGGAGGGACCTCGGACCTTATCCTCAACTACAGTTGAGAAGGAGGCGAGGAATTGTGAAGAGAGGAACTGAGATGGAGCCCCAGACAGGAATAAGACATGGATGCTTACTCACTACACTTTAAATATCACATGGCCATCATTGTAACCATCCATCATAACTTGTTCCTAGTCATAACCCTATCTCTACATATGTGTGAAGACATCTTGGCTTGGAAAATGTTTATTCAAACAGTCAGTCAGCTCTTTTGTCTGTCAAGGCGAACAGGGTTGCTAGTTCAAGTTCATACCCAAGGAGTGGTTTCTGCCACCAGTATCACACAGTTGGATGAAGACTGTTTTCCTGCACTGCTCTCCAGGCCAGGCTCCGTCTGACGCCAGATAGATGATGACAGACGTGGCAACTCCAGGTTGCGCAAATCCCACCTGGGACAACAATTAGAGGTTTTATGACAACAACAAACTGAGTTCAACTTAATTGAACTTCGTGCTTCTACACCTGCATTCTAGCTGTTTGGGGTTTTAGGCTGGGTTTCTGTACAGCACTTCGAGATATTATCTGATGTACGAAGGGCTATATAAAATAAAATTGATTGATTGAACTTAATAATAATCAGTTCCTGAATGTTCCCCACTTCAATGGTAATTAGATTGCATGGTAATGATACGGGGGAAAATATGACAACAGAAACAACGGAAACTGTGACAAACATGGAATGACAAATTGGGAGAAAGTACAAAGATGTGCCCTGGAACATAACAAAGGACTGTTGGAATATTACCTTGAGAGGGTCAAATAGTGTGTGGGCTATGGTCAAAAGTGGTGCACTTTAAAGGGAATAGGGTGCCACATGCATCCTCTGTGGTGAACTAGTGGACTGGAGTACCTTTAGCCATACTGTATCTTCCTCGCCATAGTGGGTCTGAGTGTATGACTGGGCCGTGCATGGAAACCATATGTCAAGTGACGGCTTCTCATTCATCTCCAGGTACTGGGGCTTGCATAGCTTTAATAAAAGGGGAATCATGCAGCAATTATTTAAAACCTCCATAACAACACTCAATATAGTCACATTTACAGAAAAAATAACAATTGTATCCAGGAGGTGAAGGACAGGGCAGAGGTAAAGCACTGCTACCTTGCTAAGTGAGGGCTCTCCGGTGGCTCCCAGGGCAGAGCAGCTGCTTTGATCCTGATAGGAAGCTGCTGCGGTTGAAGCCCACTGGTCACTGTACCCATGAGGGGTGAAGTAACCACAGTCCTGTACGCTGGAGCCCCTCTCAAACACCTCACACACACCATCACCCTCAAACACGTAGCACAGACTGGGTTCATCTAGGGGAACCAATGGAGGGAAAGGTATGTGGTGAACAAGGTTGTGTCCCAAACGACACCTTATTCCCTTTACATGGCACTACTTTTGACCAGGACCCATAGGGCTCTGGTCCAAAGTAGTGCACTATATAGGGAATAGGGTGCCATTTGGAACTAACACAATCTGGTGGGGGGATTGCATTTTATAACAATAAGTAGATGATGTCATAAGAAAACATTACCTAACTGGAAATATGTGCTTTAATAATAAAGATGTCTGACAAAGGTTCAAACAGAGAGAATAAAATAGCAAAACATCATGTAATACACAAAATATTCATAATGAGTGGGCTTGATGTGCATAACATCAGAGGCTGGACTTGGCCCTGTCTGTTAGTTACAGACAGCTGCATGGGTAGGAGAGAGTTCAGTCACTGACAAGGTATTGAATTGGCATAATTAATCCAAGGAACTATGTCTCAAAAGTAAAGTCTAGACAATATGAAATCAAACCACATCATAGCAGGTTGTTTGGCCAATTGTGCGCTGACCATAATATACAGTATGTGTTTTTACTTCAGTTGTTTGTCACAGCAATATCACTCTCAGGATAATACAAGTTGATGTTCATGCTACAGATACATTGACTTCATGATCCATTCTGGTGTTGTAGGAGTTGTCAAGCATCAAAATACCCAAACATGGAAGCAAATTTGTGCATGACTGAGTGAGAGTGGTGAAATTATTCTGTTTTATAAGTGTTGCAATTTCGAATCTGTTTTTTTCCCTGCTGGTCGTGTTTATTCCCTAAGAAAATGTAACACTTTCAGTCACGGCATCTCTGAACCTTCACGGAGCTGCTTTCTTTTTTCAATCTTGACGAAGTGGAGGATCTGTTGACGTCCTAGCTGAGTAATAGATTCACAAAATTCTGTGCCAAATGGCACCCTATTCCCTTTATAATGTACTACTTAAAAATATACATATTATGTGTATGTCATTCATTCTTGTCTTGTCCTTGTAAATCATTGATGATGCTTGAGGTTATAAAACAATTTCCCAAATTGAGATTAATCAAGTAATACTCATGAGGCTCTGGTCAAAAGTAATGGAATAAGGTGCCATTTGGCACATACACATATACAGTATGTGAGAATCGAACATGTAAACATATTTGAGTTACTCAGTAACCATTAGGGCCGACTGCCTTATGATCTATATTGTGAGCCAAATGACACATTTTATATTAAGAAAACACATTGCTTTAACTAAGAGCATGATCATAAAGGAAGAGGACAAAAGCATTCCCCAGCATGGTAGATGCATTTATAGGCGACACAAGAACACCACAAATGTGAGGTTGACATTTGCTGTTGTTACTGTGTGTGCAATGTCTACTTTAACCTTGCCAAGTCTCTGAATGAAAACCAGAGAAAAGGCAGTGTGTCAGCTTGACAGCGTTGTTGTGTTGTGGAAATCAAAACAAGCTAGCTGCAGTAGTAAACTTACCTCAGGAAAGAAAAATACACTTCATAATTCACATCTCTGTTGTTTGAGTCTTTGAGTTCATATGGATTCATTTTGAATTCTATTCGATTATTGTCTGCATAATACGTAGTTTGGGGAAATTGAGATGGTTAAGCACAGACTGACTACAAATTAGTTGTGTGATATGAAATCAGTGCATGGAGCTAATGTATGTGATCAGTGATGACTCTTTGCTTAAGTGTTAAGTAATGTCTTGACTTACACTAGTGTTCAACTTTATAAAGACATTTTGACCGAGTTTGAATTTAAACTTCTGCTTGCAATTTCCTTTTTGGTCTAGTTGGGCTTCTGTTGTGGTCAAGGATTGTGGTCAAGGAGACAAGGATTAGGAGAGCAGTCTTGTCTGTTCTTCACTCACCATTGCAATTGAAGCCTGACTCCATATGGCACTTCTTAGAGCAGCCATCACCATCCAACAGATTGCCATCATCACAGTCTTCTGTCCTACAGAGAGAGAGACAGCAAGGATCAGTTGTCTCTATAGGCCTTACAGTTTCATTACAACACACAAACATCCTTTGATTTCACCAAATTCTCTACCTAGAGAGACCAATATGTATGAGACCAATATGTACAGGTATGACCTATGTAAGTATCACAAGAGGCTGGTGAGAGAAGGATGGCTGATAATAATGGCTGGGATGAAGTGAATGGAAAGGTATCAAACTCATGAAAACCCGTGTTTGATACCATTCCATTGATTCCGTTCCAGCAATTACAATGAGCCCATCCTCCCCAATTAAGGTACCACTTGACTTGCACACGTGCTAACTTAATTATCCTGTCTATCCCTATCCCTGTCTCAAGTTTGAGGTTAGTGCTCATGATCTTCTAAGGGATTTTATGTGACATCATGTCCTGTGTATTTGAAACTGTCTGTACAAAGTGGTTGACTTGTTTACCATGATTACAATATTGCTGTGTATTAATTAATAGTATGAATTGATGAATACATTATGTACATTGTCATTCTACTGTTGGTGTTGTCTACATTGGATGAGAGAAAATATGACATATCTGTGATGTGAATACTGTGTAAACTGACTGACCCCTGGAGTAGTCCATCTCCGCAGTAGGCAGCTCCATGGGTGTAGAGGAGAGGTGGGGAGAGTTCACTGAGGAGACCATCTGCTTCCACCTGAACTCTGTACTGGTATTCCTTGTCCTTTACAATGTCGCTGTAGGAACACATCAAAACATTCAATATTCAAGTGTAAACATTGTTCAAATGACATGCTTGTCTCATGGAAATGTATTCCTTTACTAATACAGATATAATTAACATTTTGGATTATTTCCAGGTTGAATAGAGATACACAATTACCAAAAACTAAAAAGTACTATCAAACAACAACCATTTTGAACAACAAGGTTAGATGGACACTGCACAGTGCACACACACACAATGCACAATAAAAAATGGATTGTTCTTGTCAGTGTTGGGGAGTAGTGAACTATACATGTAGTTCAACTAGTAATTGAACTAAATTTGGCGGTAGCTTGGTGGTAGTAGAACTAAAATCCATCTAGGTAGTGTTTTCAGTAGCTCATTACTTTTTTTGCCTTGAAGCGGTGTAGCTAACTACACACTACTTTTTTTGCAGCAAAATAAAATATAATATGGGTGAAGTAAGTGTATCCCATGCTATTTTAGACATTTCATAACGATTTCACAAAACAAGACAGTTCCTAACTTCTTTACACTAATTCTATGGGTTGGGAGTTTGTTGGCGACCCCTACAGTCTGAATGTCTTTTGCTGTTTTGCTCTTTCCCTGTTGCCTTCTGACAAGAACGCCCACGAACTGTGAAACAGAAAGAAACCTAGAAGAAACCTAGAAATATTGAAATTGAGAACTTAGAGAACTTACTGGAAACAAAAGTTGTTGAGTATACTGAATATTTAGTGCTTAGATAAGAGTTTGCTGAACCAGAGGGTAATTTTGATGTTTTTTCCTTTGATGTTAATGAAAAGAGAATCCTGGTGATATAGCTTTATGCTAGCTGAATTCTATGCCTGTCTGAATGAATAACTAAAGTGCACATGATGTTGACAATCTAAAATCAGTCCGAATATTTACATAAGCATGTATGCGTGCTTCTACATCCGCATTGCTTGCTGTTTGGGGTTTTTGGCTGGGTTTCTGTATAGCACTTTGTGACATCGGCTGATGTAAAAAGGGCTTTATAAATCAATTTGATTGATTGATTATGCTTTTGAGAGTGATGGTCGTTTAGATTTTAGAACGTTTTGCAATGTGCGTTTGCCATCGCTACATGTGCATTTCTTTGTATGAGAGTGATTGAACAGTAATGGCACTCGAGTGTAGTTGCCTTGCCGCAGTGGAAAAGAACGTGGGTTTTGCAACATAATCTGTAAATCCTTTTAAGAACTCTACATGTAACAATAGTTATTATTACAGAACAGTACAGAAACTTTGTTGTTGATAAAAGTAAGAGACTGAATAATTGATTATTTTGTAAGTTCTGTGCAGACTGGGTTTCGTACCCCCCATTTGATTTGACAGCACCAACGCCACCTGCCATCTTCTACAAACTACTTTGCCATTTACAGAGGCTCATCATCTACAGTTTCTACAATCATAATCGTTGCCTCAACTCTAAAGAGAGACAATGATAATAATTGAGTGCACTCACATTTGATATTTATTTGGTACACAGTTTATTATAATCTTTTTTACTGTTTTGGACAAAACTGTATTGTTGTGAATGAATGGCCATTGCAGTTGTGATACCACATCTCCGGATTCCTACCGCAAGCTCTGAACCTTTACATCGGATAATCGCGGCTATCTAGCTGCATCCGAGCGGCTACTCCTGGCTAACGTCCTTGTCCCGAAGCAAGCACCAGTTAGCCTTGAGCTAGCCTCGAGCTAGGCACATCTCCCACCAGCTAATTCTTGGGCTACAATACCTCTTTTGCCAATTGGCCTGGACCCTTTACTGCAGACACAGAGCCCCGCCGATCCATCACGACTGGTCTGCCGACGTAATCGTCCGAGGTGGTTTCAACAGGCTCTTCCGTTGCGATGTCGCCGGAGGCCCATTTGCTTTCCCCGGACCGCTAGCTGTCTGAATCGCCGTGTCTCCAGCTCGCCTAGCATAGTAGCGACTAGTGAATCAGCTCCCTGACTCATCTATTGCTATTCATTGAACCGTATGATCACTCGGCAACACATGCCTCTCCGTAATGTCAATATGCCTTATCTATTGCTGTTTGGTTAGTGATTATTGTATTATTTCACTGTCGAGCCCCCAGCCCTGCCCAATATGCCTTAGATAGCCCTTTTGTTCCACCCCCCACACAAGCGGTGACCTCACCTAGCTTAACTGGTGCCTCGAGAGTCAAAATCTCTCTCATCGTCACTCAATGTCTAGGTTTACCTCCTGTACTCACATCCTACCATACCATTGTCTGTACATTATGCCTTGAATATATTCTTCCACGCCCAGAAATCTGCTGCTTTTACTCTCTGTTCCGAACACACTAGGCAACCAGTTCTTATAGCCTTTAGCCATACCCTTATCCTACTCCTCCTCTGTTCCTCTGGTGTAGAGGTTAACCCAAGCCTTGCAGCCCCCAGCACCACTCCCATTCCCCAGGTGCTCTCATTTGTTGACTTCTGTAACCGTAAAAGCCTTGGTTTCAAGCATGTTAACATTAGAAGCCTCCTCCCTAAGTTTGTTTTATTCACTGCTTTAGCACACTTTGCCAACCCGGATGTCCTAGCCATGTCTGAATCCTGGCATAGGAAGGCCAAAAATCCAGAAATGTCCATCCCCAACTACATTGTCCAACAAGATAGAACTGCCAAAGGTGGCGGAGTTGCAATCTACTGCAGAGATAGCTTGCAGCGTTCTGTCATACTATCCAGGTCTGTGCCCAAACAATTCAAGCTTCTACTTCTAAAAATCCACCTTTCCAGAAACAAGTCTCTCACTGTTGCCGCTTGTTATAGACCCCCCTCAGCCCCCAGCTGTGCCCTGGACATCATATGTGGATTGCCCTCCATTTATCTTCAGAGTTCGTACTGTTAGGAGACCTAAACTGGGATATGCTTGACACCTCGGCCGTCCTACAATCTAAGCTAGATGCCCTCAATCTCACACAAATTATCAAGGAACCTACCAGGTACAACCCTAAATCCGTAACCATGGGCACCCTCTTAAATATCATCCTGACCAACTTGCTCTCTAAATACACCTCTGCTGTCTTCAACCAGGATCTCAGCGATCACTGCCTCATTGCCTGCGTCCGTAATGGGTCCGCGGTCAAACGACCACCCCTCATCGCGGTCAAATGACCACCCCTCATCACTGTCAAACGCTCCCTAAAACACTTCAGCGAGCAGGCCTTTCTAGTTGACCTGGCCCGGGTATCCTTGACCTCATCCCGTCAGTCGAGGATGCCTGGTTGCTCTTTAAAAGTGCTTTCCTAACCATCTTAAATAAGCATGCCCCATTCAAAAAATGTAGAACTAAGAACAGATATAGCTCTTGGTTCACCCCAGACTTGACTGCCCTTGAGCAGCACAAAAACATCCTGTGGCGTTCTGCATTAGCATTGAATAGCCCCCGCAATATGCAACTTTTCAGGGAAGTCAGGAACAAATATACACAGTCAGTTAGGAAAGCTAAGGCTAGCTTTTTCAAACAGAAATGTGCATCCGGTAGCACTAATTCCAAAAAGTTTTGGGACACTAAAGTCCATGGAGAATAAGAGCACCTCCTCCCAGCTGGATCCCTACAAATCAGCTGGGCTAGACAATCTGGACCCTCTCTTTCTAAAATTATCCACCAAAAATGTTGCAACCCCTATTACTTGCCTGTTCAACCTCTCTTTTGTATGAGATTCCCAAGATTGGAAAGCTGCCGTGGTCATCCCCCTCTTCAAAGGGGTCGACACTCTAGACCCAAACTGTTATAGACCTATGTATATCCATCCTGCCCTGCCTTTCTAAAATCTTCGAAAGCCAAGTTAACAAACAGATCACCAACCATTTCGAATCTCACCGTACCTTCTCCACTGTGCAATCTGGTTTCTGAGCTGGTCATGGTGCACCTCAGCCACACTCAAGGTCCTAAACGATATCATAACCGCCATCGATAAAAGACAGTACTGTGCAGCGGTCCTCATCAACCTGGCCAAGGCTTTCGACTCTGTCAATCACACCATTCTTATCGGCAGACTAAATATCCTTGATTTCTCAAATGCCTGCCTCGCCTGGTTCACCAACTACTTCTCAGATAGAGTTCAGTGTGTCAAATCGGAGGGCCTGTTGTCCGGACCTCTATGGGGGTGCCACAGGGGTCTATTCTCGAGCCGACTCTTTTCTCTGTATATATCAATGATGTCACTCTTGCTGCTGGTGATTCTCTGATCCACCTCTACGCAGACAACACCATTCTGTATACTTCTGGTCCTTCTTTGGACACTGTGTTAACAAACCTCCAAACAAGCTTCAATACCATACAACACTCCTTCCGTGGCCTCCAACTGCTCTTAAATGCTTGTTTAACTAAATGCATGCTCTTCAAACGATTGCTGCCCTCACCCGCCCGCCTGACCATCATCACTGCTCTGGACGGTTCTGACTTAGAATATGTGGACAACTACAAATACCTAGGTCTCTGGATAGATTGTAAACTCTCCTTCCAGACTCACATTAAGCATCTCCAATCCAAAATGAAATCTTGAATCGGCTTCCTATTTCGCAACAAAGCCTCCTTCACTCATGCTGCCAAACATATCCTCGTAAAACTGACTATCCTACCGATCCTTGACTTCGGCGATGTTATTTACAAAATAGCATCCAACACTCTACTCAGCAAACTGGATGTAGTCTATCACAGTGCCATCCGTTTTGTCACCAAAGCCCCATATACTACCCACCATGCGACCTGTATGCTCTAGTTGGCTGTCCGTCGCTACATATTCGTCGCCAAACCCATTGGCTCCAGGTCATCTATAAGTCTTTGCTAGTTAAAGCCCCGCCTTATCTCAGCTCACTGGTCACGATAACAACACCCACCCGTAGCACACGCTCCAGCAGGTATATTTGATTGGTCATCCCCAAAGCCAACACTTCCTTTGGCAACCTTTCCTTCCAGTTCTATGCTGCCAATGACTGGAACGAATTGCAAAAATCACTGAGGTTGGAGACTTATAACTCCCTCTCTAACTTTAAGCATCAGCTGTCAGAGCAGCTTACCGATCACTGAACCTGTACACAGCCAATCTGTAAATAGCACACCCAACTACCTCATCCCCATATTGTTATTTATCTTCTTGCTCATTTGCACCCCAGTAGCTCTACTTGCACATCATCATCTGCACATCTGTCACTCCATTGTTAATGCTAAATTGTAATTATTTCGCCTCTATGGCCTATCTATTGCATTACCTTCCTACCCTTCTACATTTGTACACACTGTACATATATTTTTTATATTGTGTTATTGACTGTACGTTTGTTTATGTGTAACTGTGTTGTTGTTTTTGTCACACTGCTTCGCTTTATCTTGACCAGGTCGCAGTTGTAAAATGAGAACTTGTTCTCAACTGGCCTACCTGGACAAATAAAGGTGAAATAAAAATAAAAATCTGTTGTTGTGCATTAATCTTTGAACATAAAGCCACCAAGTGACAGACTGTCATTTGACCTTGACGATTCCCCTGTCCCAGAAGAGTGGAAGAAGCGCATTGCTGACAAATTGAATACCATACCAGAGGTATTCATTGTTGATCTTCCCATGGACGTACTTCTGCAGCCCAACATCATATAAAATCCAGGATTAGAACACATTCAAAGAGAGACCCAGGCCCATCCATCCCTGTGACAGAACAGCGGTGAAACAACACTTGAGAGAACTGTTAGATACGAAGATCATTAGAGAATCAGAGAGTCCATTTGCTTCTACAATAGTGATAGTGAAAAAGAAGAATGGCAATAACAGATTGTGTGGATTTGGGGAAATTGTACTTGCCCACTATCAAGGAGTTTACGCCCTCCCCAACTTGAAGAAACTTTCTCCGCCCTTAATGGTGAAAAATGGTTCTCTGCCATGGACCTCAAGTCAGGCTATTATGAAGTAGAAGTTGCTGAAGAGTATAAGCACAATACAGCTTTCATGTACATGCCTGTTGGGCTTTTGGGAGTTCAATAGCATGCCACAAGGTGTCACAAATGCACTTAGTACACTCCAATGTTTGATGGAGAAGTGTGTTGAAATCTACACCTGAACTAAGTACTTGTGTTCTTGGATGAGCTAATATTCTTCTCAGACATGTTGGAGGAACACAAGAGCAGACTGATGAAGGTGTTGAACCAGCTCAAGGACTATGGCTTGAAGCTATCCCCTGACAAATGTGATTTCTTCCAGTCCTCTGAATGCTGAAGGAGTCCACACTGATCCAGACAAAATTTCTGCTTTAAAGGATTGGCCCCGTCCCTCTAACAGAAAAGAACTGAGGGGTTTCTTAGGCATCACTGGATATTATATTATATATATTATATTATGCTTCGTTGAGGGTTAATCGAAGATAGCCAAGCCGTTGAACTGTCTCATCACTGGGTATGTTGCACCTATGTAGAGAGAAAAGAGCTACAAGAAACCCAAAGTCCAGACATGTAAACCCCAGCCAGCCCTTTGGAAATGAATGGACAGCGGAGTGTGAAACCGCCATCAGAGCCCTCATAAACAAGTTGACCTCTGCCCAAATCCTGGCCTTTGCCAATCCTAGCATCCCTTATGTCTTCCATACAGATGCTAGCTGTGAATGACTTGGTA
Source organism: Salvelinus fontinalis (assembly GCF_029448725.1). Taxonomy (NCBI): domain Eukaryota; kingdom Metazoa; phylum Chordata; class Actinopteri; order Salmoniformes; family Salmonidae; genus Salvelinus; species Salvelinus fontinalis. The sequence continues at coordinate 29,025,542 of NC_074681.1, read as the reverse complement.
CTGCTTTATATCAAGAACAGGAAGGAAAACTCAGACATGTAACCTACACCAGTAGAGGGCTATCTAAAAGTGAACAAAACTACCCAACTCGAAGCTTGAGAACTTAGTATTAAAGTAGGCTATATGCAAGACATTTCATTATTACCTTTAGGGTATCGAGTTCACAGTTCTAACTGAAAATAATCCCCTTACTTATGTGTTGACCACAGCAAAACTTGTTGCAGCAGGGCATCACTGGCTAATAGCTCTGTCAACATATAGGTTCAACCATAAAGTACAGGGTTGAAAACACAAATCAGGACACAGGCGGTCTGTCTAGGCGACCGCAAGACCCCTCCCAGGAAGATAACACTTTCCTAGAAGAAAAAGGATTTAAAAAACTCACACAGTGTACTGAATGAAGAACACAGGATAATTTCAGAGGATACATTCACATTCTTGTATCAAAGACACTCTGAAGGAAACTGGATGTTTTCAAGAACCCCGCCGCTCTGGCTGAGTCCTTAGAGCTGGATGTCACTGCTATCCCAGCCTCTTAAGCCTGTCTTGGACTTGACACGCTTCCGCGGATGACTCATGATGACTGGTACAAATCCCAAAGAGAGGATCCCTCCATCCAACAAATCATTCACTTCATTGAAGGGAACACAAAGCCCACCTTCAAGCAAACAACCTTAGAGTCACCAGAAGTCAAGTTGGTTCTTAGAGAGTGGAATAGGCTAGAGCTCAAAGATGGAATGCTATTCAGAAGGTGTCTGGATAGGCTAAATGTGAAATATCAGTTATCCTTACCTAAGAAGTACAGAGCCAGCGCTATAAAGGGAGTTCACAATGAGGTAGGCCATCTTGGGTTTGATCGTGCTCTTAACTTTGCATGTGTCAGGTTCTATTGGCCGAGAATGGCCCAAGTGGTCAATGAGAAGAGTCACATGTGAAAGATGCTTTAGAAGAAAAGCTCATCCTGAGAAAGCTGCCTCCATGATGAACATTCTGACAAACTATCCTCTTGACTTAGTCTGTATGGATTACCTTTTTATTGAACCAGACAACAGAGACACAAGAAATGTCTTAGTAATCACAGACCACTTTACAAAGTTTTCAGTTGCTGTTCTTGCTGGGAGAACATCATAGTCTGTTATGTTTTTCCTAGCTGCCTACATAGCGATCAAGGAAGCGATCAAAGAATTGTGTTCACTTATTGGAGCAGAGACGATGAGAACCCCCCTTAAAATCCTTGTGGGAACCCTGTCGAAAGGTTCAATAGGACTCTGCTGACTATGCTTGGAACTTTGGAAGATAAAGACAAGTACCACTGGATAGACTTTGTGAAGCCGCTTGTCCACGCATACAATTTTACGAGAAAAGACACTACCGGCTACTCACATTACGAGTTGATGTTCGGCAGGCAGCCAACCCTTCCAATCAATCTTATCCTTGGACTTCAGCCGCATGGAGATGGTGCCAGAACCAACTCTGAGTATGTCAAGAACCTCCGCCAGCGACTGAGAGTGAGCTATGCATTAGCCGCAGAGAGTGCTCAGAAGATGGGAGAAAAGAACAAGTCAAGGTTCAATGCTAAGATCAGAGCAGCAGAACTTGTCCCCAGTGATCGAGTATTGCTGCGGAACGTTAACATCAGAGGAAAACACAAGATTGCAGATAGATGGGATTGTACCATTTGTGTGGTAGTGAAGAGGATTGCTGATGATCCGGTTTATGTCGTCACACAGAAGAAAGGCCAAGGGCCTTGCATACCCTACACAGAGACCTCCTCCTGCCCTGTGAATTCTTACCAGTAGTAGAGATGGCCAGACCTGAAAGAGAAGAAGGCTTACCTGTGAAGAGAAAGTTGAGATCCAGAGAGAACTGGCAGGCACACAAGAGGAGTCATGTCCAGATCTGATGATGATGAGGAGTCCTTTGGTACCAGTGATTATGAAGAAATCGTCTACACAGGACCTGACCCAGAAGTAACCACAAGAGGCCCCTTCTATGAAACCATAGTGAGGAAAGATAACAGAAGAGGCGAGAAGAGACCAGTACCTCAGCGCACTGATGCTATGGTAAGAAAATATAATGGAAGGCTTGAAGACAGAGCCCAAGCAGTGCAATACTCTTCAAGAAGGGTCCTACGCACATTGGCTGCTGAATATTTGAATGTCCCAGGCCGTGTTCCTCAGCCGTTGGATCACCCATCCTACAGTCACAAGATGGAATGTAGCCCATGCTGTAGCCCATGCTATTTTAGACATTCCCTAACGTTTTCACAAAACAAGACAGTCCCTAATTACTTTACACTAATTCTATGGGTTGGGAGTTTATTGGCAACCCTTAGAGTCTGAATGTCTTTTGCTGTCCCCCTGATCTCACTTGTCCCTCTTGCCTTTTGGCGGGAGCGCCAACGAACTCTTAAGAAGAAAGAAACCTAGAAAAAACCTAGAAATATTGAATGTTGAAAACCTTGATAACTTACTGGAAACAAAGTTGTGGAGTATACTGAATATTTTCTACTACAGAAGAATCAAGTGCTTAGATAATCAGAGTGAGCTAGCTAAATTCTATGCCTGTCTTGAGGAATAACTAAAGTGTACATGATGTTTACAATCTGAAACGTGTCAGGATACTAACATAATCATGTATGCTTTTGAGAGTGATGACCATTTAGATTTTAGAACGTTTAGCATTTTGCATTTGCTATCGCTATTGTGTGAGAGTGATTGAACGGTAATGTTGCTCGGCTGTAGTTGCCTTTTTGCAGTGGAGAAGAACGTGGGTTTTTCAACATAATCTGTAAATCCTTTTGAGACCTCTAAGTCAAAATAGTTATTTTTACAGAACAGTTGCTGAAACTTTGTTGTTGATAAAAGTAAGAGACTGAATAATTGATTATTCTGTAAATTCTGTGCAGACTGGGTTTTGTACTCCCCGTTTGATTTGACGGCACCAGCGCCACCTGCCATCTTCTACAAACTAGATGGTGGCACAGAGGAGGGCGCGTGTCTTGCTGGTTTCTGCTCGGCTTAGCTTTTTTATGGCTATTTTTGCGTTATTTTTTCAAATCAAGTCTATTTATAAAGCCTTTTTACATCAGCAGATGTCACAAAGTGCTTATACAGAAACCCAGCCTGAAACCCCAAACAGCAAGCAATGCAGCTGTAGAAGGAAGTATTACTTTGTTTGCTCAGAATGTTTGTGCAATAATTTCCTATGACCGACAAACACTTCTATATTATGAATTGGAAGCTACACACTTATCTCTCAGCCTCTCAGATCTGGAATACTACATTCTCTCTGTTGTGAATAATTATCGTTAATGTGATGACATGCTATTTATCGAATAATTAACTATGTTTATAATTACATGATTACATTAATCAGGTAACCATTAACTCTATAACCTGGGGCACCATGGGAAAAGTTTGTTTAAAGAGTTACCGTTTCACGATTTAACTCAAAGAATATCAGAATATCGATTTCATAGCAGTCACGAATTATTAATTCATTTCCTCATCAGCCTCATTCTGAACGTTGCATAATTCGTAAATCTGTACAAACCGGGGACTCACTAAATCATTCCGTACCACAGAAATTGAGTTGATTATTTATTTACTAGCAAGCTAAATGATAACATAAGATACACATACACAAACCCACACAGTCTAGGCTATTGATTTTACCTTAATACATTGACAACAGGTCCCTAGCGGACCAACACAATATGAAACATGTTACACAAGATGGAGATTTAAAGAGAGAGAGAGAAAGAGCAAAACAGAAATTCAAGAGAGAAAAGCGCACTTGGATATATTTGTAAGCTATGCTTAGTTTAGCTCTAACACCTTGCCCCGAACATGCCGCTCTTATGAATCAGAATTATAATGCATGTATTTATGTGTTGAAGGTCTCCGTTGGGGATCTCTTAGTCAGGTCTTTTGTCTCCAGGTGTAAGTCTCTGATTGTCCTAACAATGTCACAATGTTCTTTCTCTTGGTTGTCTGTTTCCTTGCTCTCGTTCTGTGAGAGTGGTCTTCTTAGGAGGCTAATCAGCCGTGTCGACGCTCCCAGCTTGGGTAGGAGGACCGTGTAGACAACTGATGATTTGAAGAGAATAATTCTTGAATTTACCTTCTTAGATACAGAATAGTTACTCCACCATTAACTTGATTGTTCAGAGATTTTCTTTGTCTTCAACCTCGTGTTGTGTTTCAGGGTCATGACTAGTCGTAAATCTCGGTTGCAGCACGATATGTCTGATATGTAAATTCTTAACTCACATGTTTTATAACCTAGAGTAGAAAAGGGTTCCCTTGGGCGTAGCTAGCTTGGGCGTAGCTAGTTACAAGGCAAGGTACTAAGATTTATTATGCTCTCTTTTAGACAACTAAAATCACAGTCTTATCATCACCAAAACATTCTCTTTCATATGGATATTCTCTACACAACATAAAGTATGTAAACATCACATATACAGTTGAAGTCGGAAGTTTACATACACTTACGTTGGAGTCATTAAAACTTGTTTTTCAACCACTCTACAAATTTCATGCTAACAAACTATAGTTTTGGCAAGTTGGTTAGGACATCTACTTTGTGCATGACAAGTATTTTTTCCAACAATTGTTTACAGACAGATTATTTCACTTATATTCACTGTATCACAATTCCAGTGGGACAGATATTTACATACACTAAGATGACTGTGCCTTTGAACAGCAAGGAAAATTCCAGAAATTATGTCATGGCTTTAGAAGTTTCTGATAGGCTAAATTACATAATTTGAGTTAATTGGAGTTGTACCTGTGGATGTATTTCAAGGCCTACCTTCAAACTCAGTGCCTCTTTGCTTGACATCATGGGAAAATCAAAAGAAATCAGCCAAGACCTCAGAAAAAAATGGTAGACCTCAACAAGTCTGGTTCATCCTTGGGAGCAATTTCCAAATGCCTGAAGGTACCACGTTCATCTGTACAAACAATAGTACGCAAGTATAAACGCAGCCGTCATACCGCTCAGGAAGGAGACGCGTTCTGTCTCCTAGAGATGAACGTACTTTGGTAGGAAAAGTGCAAATCAATCCTAGAACAAAAGCAAAGGACCTTGTGAAGATGCTGGAGGAAACAGGTACAAAAGTATTTATATCCACAGTAAAACGAGTCCTATATCGACATAACCTGAAAGGCCGCTCAGCAAGGAAGAAGCCACTGCTCCAAAACTGTCATAAAAAAGCCAGGCTACGGTTTGCATCTGCACATGGGGAGAAAGATCGTACTTTTTGGAGAAATGTCCTCTGGTCTGATGGAACAAAATAAAACTGTTTGGCCATAATGACCATCGTTATGTTTGGAGGAAAAAGGGTGACGCTTGCAAGCTGAAGAACACCATCCCAACCGTGAAGCACAGGGGTGGCAGCATCATGTTGTGGGGGTGCTTTGCTGCAGGAGGGACTGGTGCGCTTCAAAAAATAGATGGCATCATGAGGTAGGAAAATTATTTGGATATATTGAAGCAACATCTCAAGACATCAGTCAGGAAGTTAAAGCTTGGTCGCAAATGGGTCTTCCAAATGGACAATGACCCCAATAATACTTCCAAAGTTGTGGCAAAATGGCTTAAGGACAACAAGTCAAGGTATTGGAGTGGCCATCGCAAAGCCCTGACCTCAATCCTATAGAAAATTTATGGGCAGCACTGAAAAAGTTTAACAATTTAAAGGCAATGCTCCCAAATACTAATTGAGTGTATATAAACTTCTGACCCACTGGGAATGTGATGAAAGAAATAAAAGCTGAAATAAATCATTCTCTCTACTATTATTCTGACATTTCACATTCTTAAAATAAAGTGGTGATCCTTTCTGACCTAAGACAAGGATTTTTTACTAGGATTAAATGTCAGGAATTATGAAAAACGGAGTTTAAATATATTTGGCTAAGGTGTATGTAAACTTCCGACTTCAACTGTACATTATGAAAACTCTTCAAGATACAACGTTTTCGTTACAACATCCTAATTTAACTTTTAATAACATCATAAAATATACTTACATTTTCATATTCTATCCATCATTGTTACCACCACTTTGGCTGATGAAATATATTGTCCCAAAGTCCATTCATTTGATGTTCTGTAGTTTTTTCCTCTGTAAACTCTTCCTAAGGCACACAGACATTCCAGTCTCTCACATTAGAGAACAGAATGGTGTTGGGCTGCTGCTTTATAATTTACGATGGGCGTGAGATCATTAAAACCCCCCACCTCCATACCTCTCCCCCTCTAACCTGATCCTCACAGGCCAGTCATGACACCTCCTTTGTTTCCCGCACATCTGGCCTACCTGCTGCTTCTGGCCGAGATGATTCTAAGGCAATGCCGGCGATGACAAAGAAGAGGAAGGAAAAGGAACTCTGAAAAAACAGGCTACATGGCCTCTTCTTCCTAGTATCCTGATGGCTAATGTCAAATCACTGGAAAAAAACGTTGTGATCTCAGAGCAAGGCGTCAATCGCAGAGGGACATCAGGGAATGCTGTGTCTTTGATTTTACTGAGGCGTGGCTTAGGGACAATGCACTCGAATTTCTGATAAGAGTCGGGGGGGGGGGGGGGTGTATATGTTTCCTCATAAACAATTCCTGGTGTACCGAAGTTGAAAACATTGAGAGCTCCTGTTCACCTGACCTGGAGTTTCTAATGCTGAAATGCTGACCCCACTATTTGCAGATGGAATTCACATGTGTTTTTATCACGACTGTGTACTAGAGGTCGACCGATTATGATTTTTCAACGCCGATACCGATACCGATTATTGGAGGCCCAAAAAAAAGCCGATACCGATTAATCGGACAATTTTTTATTTATTTATTTGTAATAATGACAATTACAACAATACTGAATGAACACTTTTATTTTACCTTAATATAATACATCAATCAAATCAATTTAGCCTCAAATAAATAATGAAACATGATCAATTTGGTTTAAATAATGCAAAAACAAAGTGTTGGAGAAGAAAGTAAAAGTGCAATGTATGCATGTAAAAAAGCTAACGTTTAAGTTCCTTGCTCAGAACATGAGAACATATGAAAGCTGGTGGTTCCTTTTAACATGAGTTTTCAATATTCCCATGTAAGAAGATTTAGGTTGAGGTTATTATAGGAATTATAGGACATTTCTATCTATACCATTTGTATTCCATATACCTTTGACTATTGGATGTTCTTACAGGCACCTCTCCTCGCCCCTACCTGGGCTCGAACCAGGAACACATCAACAACAGCCACCCTCGAAGCATCGTTACCCATCGCTCCACAAAAGCCGTGGCCCTTGCAGAGCAAGCGGAACAACTACTCCAAGCCTCAGAGCGAGTGACGTTTGAAACGCTATTAGCTAGCCATTTCACATCGGTTACACCAACCTAATTTCAGGAGTTGAAGTCATAAACAGTGCAATGCTTGAAGCATTGCGAAGAGCTGCTGGCAAACGCACTAAAGTGCTGTTTGAATGAATTCTTACGAGCCTGCTGCTGCCTACCACCGCTCAGTCAGACTGCTCTATCAAATATCAAATCATAGAATTAATTATAACATAATAACACACAGAAAGACGAGCCTTAGGTCATTAATATGGTAAAATCCGGAAACTATAATTTAGAAAATAAAACGTTTATTCTTTCAGTGAAATACGGAACCGTTCTGTATTTTATCTAACGGATGGCATCCATAAATCTAAATATTCCTGTTACATTGCACAACCTTCAATGTTATGTCATAATTACGCAAAATTCTGCCAAATTAGTTCGCAACGAGCCAGGCGGCCCAAAATGTTGCATATACCCTGACTCTGCATGCAATGAACGCAAGAGAAGTGACACAATTTCCCTAGTTTAATATTGCCTGCTGACATGAATTTCTCTTAACTAAATACGCAGGTTTAAAAATATAAACTTCTGTGTATTGATTTTAAGAAAAGCATTGATGTTTATGGTTAGGTACATTCGTGCAACGATTATGCTTTTTTCCCGCAAATGCGCTTTTGTTAAATCATCCCCCGTTTGGCGAAGTTGGCTGTCTTTGTTAGGAAGAAATAGTCTTCACAGTTCGCAATGAGCCAGGCGGCCCAAACCTCTGTATATACCCCGACTCTGTTGCACAGAACGCAAGAGAAGTGACACAATTTCCCTAGTTAAAAGAAATTCATGTTAGCAGGCAATATTAACTAGATCTGCAGGTTTAAAAATATATACTTATGTATTGATTTTAAGAAAGGCGTTGATGTTTATGATTAGGTACACATTGGTGCAACGACAGTGCTTTTTCGCGAATGCTCTTGTTCAATCACCCGTTTGGCAAAGTAGGCTGTGATTCAATGATAAATTAACAGGCACCGCATCGATTATATGCAACCCAGGGCAAGCTAGATAAACTAGTAATATCATCAACCATGTGTAGTTTAGTGATTATTTTAAGATTGATAGTTTTTTATATGATACGTTTAATGATAGCTAGCACCTTACCTTGGCTCCTTGCTGCACTCATATAACAGGTAGTCAGCCTGCCACGCAGTTTCCTCATGAAGTGCAATGTAATCGGCCATGATCGGTGTCCAAAAATGCCAATTACCGATTGTTATGAAAACTTGAAATGGGTCCTAATTAATCGGCCATTACGATTAATCGGTCGACCTCTTCTCCAAAAAACAAGCCTGAAACTCTTTCTAAAGACTGTTGACATCTAGTGGAAGCCCTATGAACTGCAATCTGGGAGGTTTTCCCTTCATATTAAACATGACAGCCATTGGAAACAGTGGTGGGCTGAATTTTTTTTTCTTTTTCTGGATGGTTTGTCCTCTGGTTTTTTCCTGTCATATCAGTTCTGTTATACTCACAGACATAATTTTAACAGTTTTAGAAACTTTAGAGTGTTTTCTATCCAAATCTACCATTATTACAATTATATGCATATCCTAGCATCTGGGCCTGAGTAACAGGCAATTGACTTTGGGCACGCTTTTCATGCAGACGTCAAAATACTGCCCCCTAACCCAAAGAGGTTTTAACACAGGGCCCCCCCCCAGGGGTGTGTCCTCGGTCCTGTGTCGTACTCCCTGTTCACCCATGACTGCGTGGCTTTGCACAACACCAACTCCATTTTCAAGTTTGCTGAGGACACCATGGTTGTAGGCCTGATAACCAACAAAGACAAGTCAGGCTATAGGGAGGAGGTAAGTGAATTGGAATTGTGGTGTCATGAAAACAACCTCTCCCTCAAAGTCAGAAAAACAAAGGAGTGTATTGTTGACTTCAGGAAGTTCCTCAGCATCCACATCACCAAGGACTTGTCATGGACCAAAACCACCACAACTCTTGTCAAGAAAATGCAACACCATCTCTACTTCCTAAGGCGGCTGAAGAAATTTGGCATGCTGCCCCGAGTCCTCTCCAAATACTACCACTGCACCATCGAAAGCGTCCTGCTCTGATTCTCCACACAAGCATCCCCTCCTTCCCCAATACACGTGTAAATATTGTACTATAAATTGTGCCTTTCTATATTATACTTATACTCCAATGTTTAATCTATACTACTGCCATTTACTGCATGTTCGTCTTCTTCGTTTTACTATTTAATTTTACATTTCTTTGGACGATGTTTACCATGCGTATCCCATACGACTAATGAAACTTGGAACTACTTCACCACCTACAGAGGGTCATCCTCTACAGCTTCTACAATCACTATCGTTGCCTCATCTCTATAGAGGGACATTTGACTGGTGCATCGTGGTAGGAACTGAACTGAGATCATTTACTGCACTCACATTTTTTTATTCAGTACACAGTTTAGAATTATTTTTGTATTACTGTATTGGACAACACTGTATAATTGTGAATGAATGGTCATTACGGTTGTGATACTCTATTGTTGTGCATTGCGCTTGGAACATACAGTTGCAAGTAAAAGTATGTAAACACTTTGGAATTACCTGGATTTCTAAATAAATTGGTCACAACAATAGACAAACACAGTGTGCTTAAACTAATAACACACAAATTATTGTATTTTTCTTGTCTATATTGAATACATAATTTAAACATTAACAGTGTAGGCTGGAAAATATTTGTGAACCCCTAGGCTAATGACTTCAAAAGCTAATTGGAGTCAGGACTCAGCTAACTTCGAGTCCAATCAATGAGACGAGATTGGAGATGTTGGTTAGAGCTGCCTTGCAATATAAAAAACACAAAATTTGAGTTTCCTATTCACATGAAGCATTGCCTGATGTGAACCATGCCTCGAACAAAAGAGATCTCAGAAGAACTAAGATTAAGAATTGTTGACTTACATAAAGCTGGAAAGGGTTTAAAAAGTATCTCTAAAAGCCTTGATGTTCATCAGTCCACGGTAAACAAATTGTCTATAAATGGAGAAAGTTCAGCACTGTTGCTACTGTCCCTAGGAGTGGCCGTCCTGCAAAGATGACTGCAAGAGCACAGCACAGAATGCTCAATGAGGTTAAGAAGAATCTTAGAGTGTCAGCTAAAGACTTACAGAAATCTCTGGAACATGCCAACATCTCTGTTGACGAGTCTACGATAAGTAAAACACTAAACAAGAATGGTGTTCATGGGAGGACACCATGGAAGAAGCCACTGCTGTCCAAAAAAAAACATTTCTGCACGTCTGAAGTTCGCAAAAGAACACGTGATTGTTCCACAGCACTACTGGCAAAATATTCTGTAGACAAATTAAACTAAAGTTGAGTTTAACTATGTGTGGAGAAAAAAAGGCATAGCACACCAACATCAAAAACTCATCCCAACTGTAAAATATGGTGGAGGGAGCTGCTTTGCGGCCTCAGGGCTTGGACAGCTTGCTCTCATCAACGGAAAAATTAATTTCCATGTTTATCAAAACATTTACCAGGAGAATGTAAGGCTATCTATCTGCCAATTGAAGCTCAACAAAAATTGGGTGATGCAACAGAACAACGACATAAAACACAGAAGCAAATCAACTACAGAATGGTTTCAACAGAATAAAATACGAAAATATGAGTTACAGACGGAATTCAAAATGGATTAAAAAAAATAATCTCAGCCATCTACAATCAATACCACATAATGACAAACGGATAGATTTTCAAGCCAATTTAAGTCAAAACATAACTAGGCAGCTCAGGAACATTCAATGTCGTCTTGGTAAGTAACTCCATTGTATATTTGGCCTTGTGTTTTAGGTTATTTTTCTGCTGAATGGTGCATTTGTCTCCCAGAGTCTGTTGGAAAGCAGACTCAACCAGGTTTTTCTATAGGATTTTGCCTGAGTTTAGCTCTATTCTGTTTATTTTTATGCTAAAAAACTCCCTAGTCCTTGCCAATGACAAGCATGCCCATAACATGATGCAGCCGCCACCATGCTTGAAAAAAATGAAGATTGGTAAACCGGTGAAGTGTTGTGTTGGATTTGCCCCAAACATAACATGCTGTATTAAGGAAAAAGTTGTATTACTTTAGTGCCAAACAGGATGCATGTTTTGGAATATTTTTTATTATGTACAGGCTTCCTTCTTTTCACTGTCATTTAGGTTAGTATTGTAGAGTAACTACAATGTTGTTGATCCATCCTCAGTTTTCTCCTATCACAGCCATTCAACTCTGTAACTGTTTTAAAGTCACCATTGGCCTCATGTTGAAATCATGGAGCGGTTTTGTTCCTCTCTAGCCACTGAGTTAGTAAGGAAGCCTGTATCTTTGTAACGACTGGATGTATTGATACACCATCCAAAGTGTAATTAATAACTTCAACATGCTTAAAGGGATATTCAATTAACACTTTTTTTTATCCATCTACCAATAGGTGATCTTCTTTATGAGGCATTAGAAAACCTCCCTGGTCTTTGCGGTTGAATCTGTGTTTGAAATTCACTGCTCGACTGAGGGACCTTACAAAAAATTGTATGTGTGGGGTACTGAGATGAGGTAGTCATTTAAAAAATCATGTTAAACACTATTATTGCACACAGAGTGAATCCATGCAACTTATGTGACTTGTTAAGCAATTTTTTACTCCTGAACGTATTTAGGCTTGCCAAAACAAAGGGGCTTGCCATAACACTTATTGACTCAGACATTTCAGCCTTTCATTTTATATTAATTTATAAAAAAAATGAAATCAACATAATTCCACTTTGACATTATGGGCTATGGTGTGTAGGCCAGTGACACAAAATCTCAATTTAATCCATATGAAATTCAGTCTGTACCACAACAAAATGTGGAAAAAGTCAAGGGGTGTGAATATTTTCTGAAGGCACTCTAACCTGTAACACTGGGGTAAAGTGATTTGTTCTTGCAATTTGTAGTGTATGACATTTCAGATTTACATATGATAATTTTTCACGAAGTAGTTTGGATGTAGTGAACTATTTTTTTCAAAGTAACTTTAATTATGTAAATGATATATTTGTTTAGCTTTAGTGCAGCTTAACTTCTTCCAGTGTGAAATAGTTGCTAGCTTGGTCAACTTTATTTTCAGAGTAGCTTCCCCAACACTGTTTCTTGTCTTGTGTATTTGTGTCTAGTCACCTAATCATCTAACCTTGCTGTAGGAAGCAGTGACCTTAAACCTAAACTGGATGTACAGTGGGCACGGTGATATCATACCTCCTGTCCCAGGGCTATTGAGCTGTTTTGGTCAGCTCCAAACTATAAAAAGAGCCTACCCTTGATTTCCCGGCAGCACTGCTTGATTACCATTGTCTCCGGCCAGCTGTAAAGAATACCTACAAAAATGCACATTATCTACTCTCTCAGGCGTGTCGGATTTCCTCCCGCTACAAATTACCCTTATTAATTATGGATCAGCTCTAAGAGCCCTCTCTCTCTCTAGCATTCCACCGGAGGACATTTTACAGGAGTGTTTTTTTGTCAGGTCTTAGATCTGTGTAGTTTTGTGCCTTAATGGACACTGGAATGATACAATCAGTCATTAATGTACGAAATAGTAGAAACCAAAAGATGAAGGTCAGGGGGAAAAAATACATCCTTGACCATGGATTAACGACATCTACTCCTATTTCACACATGCCCCAAAAGTGATTGTTTTCACTACTAATGGACCAAAAATGTGAATCTATTTTTAAGGATTAGGATATCAAGTGCAAAACTATCTTGCTTTGCCAGATATACCTCTTGGTGGCAGTGTAGACTCAGTCAGTCACAATGCTTAGCCTTCCTTTAATTTCTCTCCTACAATACACTCCACTTCTCTCTCTTCACCCCCTCTTTCAAATGACAGGCCGCTCACTTATCATTTACTAACCATGATGAGCATACAGTGAAGAGCCTTCAGTGAGAGGAAATAGCTGAGGAACAGGTCCAAACAGCCACTGGTGTTTACTGTTTCTGCTGGTCACATTTGGTTTATATTCCAGAGACTGCCTCTCTTCCCTCCACATAACTTAATTCCCCTTGGTTTTTACATCTTTTTGCACTTACAGCTGCTTGTGGAACTTTTAGAGACCAAATGTATTCCTCAACGTGACCTCTTCAGCATATCCACCTACTCCCGCAACTAAGTGCTTGAAAAGAAACATCCCTGAAAGTGTTTGTGAAAAATTACAAAATCATTCACAAAAAATAGTGTATGATGCGAATATAGAATCCAAGCAGACTGTTATGAATAAAAGTAAGATAGAACAGAATAAAAAACAAAGAACGCTTAAGTTGTTAAGTTGATTCAGATAATCAACTTAACACCTTTTCTCACAGTGTGGGATAAAAATGATTTGACGTACGCCGGAATCCACTGAAAACATTTTTTTGAATAAGGCCCTTGATGTTGATTTGTATCAGTAGCTAGGGCTAAGAAGCATATTGAATACATTTGGTTTTTGTGTTGCGAAAACAATACCAGACCAAAACACTGGAATTATGAATATCTCAGCTTATGTGGCTATAGAAGATTGCATTGTTTGATCTTTGTAACTGACATACATTATGATTGTGATTTTTTATTTCTTTGTATTTTTGAGCCCAGTTCTTGGAGCAGTGGTACATGACCCCCAAACAATAAATCTGAGTCCGCACAGGAGAACTTTCTGGACTAAGGGCAAAGTATTTGCAGAGTTCCAGAGTGTAAACAATACATCTGTGTCGGCACAGGAGAACTTTCCAGACTAAGGTCAAAGTATTTGTCAGTGTCAATCTTACTTGTGTCAATCTTACCTGTCTGTAAATGTAAGCAGAGTTTGCTGGACCAGATCGCCTGAAAACGCCGGTTGCCTGACAACTCGGTAGATCAGAGGCTGGCAACTGGAGCAGAGAGGATTGTGGGGGCCAGAAGTGAACAGGATAGCATCAATCTCCATCTTCTCATCAAAGGTGCTCAGTTTGACAGCTGCCACCCTTTTTTCGGTGTGCACGCGTAGAGTGAGGGGCATATCACAGAAGACGTGCTGTGGACCCATGTCAAGAGACTCGTCTGTGTCTGTTATTAGCTCGATGTTGGCGATCGCCTGGTTATCTGTAGAGACAACATGGTGGACAATAATCATCTGTATTATCAAGCAGTTCCAGAGTAAAATGCGTATGCTTATCCCTTTATTTATTCATAAACACCTAGAAAAAAATACTTGGTGTGACTTGACATTACCTGCTAAGATGAACAGCCAAAGAATTATGATTCAGGTAGACACAATGCGTGGCTTGTATTGTGGAGAGTTTCAATAATTGCTAAATGTATGCTGTTGTCACCCCATGTTCAAGAATGGCCTTTTTCCCTTCACTCGGATTACAACCTCCCACTTTCGGTTATTTGAAAATTAAAACATCTCCAAAATATCGCTATTTTTAAAACAAGCAATAGAAAGCTGGTTGCAATTTCAGTTTAATCCACCAGAAAATACAAAAGGAATATTAGAATAAATATTATGGTTATACTCAAATATATTAATTTCTTTAAAAAAAATAGGAATGCACGATATATCGGTGAACATATCGGAATCGGACAATATTAGCTAAAAATGCCAACATCGGTATCGGCCCGATGTCTAGTTTAATGCCAATGTGCAAAGACGATGTCAAAGCTGACGTGCATACCTATATAACGTAGGTACATGACGTAATGACGCCACGTAAAATTTGTGCTACATGTGCAACACACTAGCCCACAATGTCTGCTGTGTAGAACGAGCAGTCAACAAGTCGAGCAGTTATTTGAAAGAGTAAGAACATTTCAGCGAGACAACTCAAAGGTGAAATCCATTAACGCCAAGATAATGGAATTCATTGCCCTTGAAAATCAACCGTTCTCTGTCATGGGTGATGTTGGCTTTCGCGACTGGTCGAGCACACTACCAAGTGCGCTATTTTTCAGATGTTGCCCTACCGGAGTTACAAAGTAATAGCGTCACTGCAATTAGCTTCACGACATACTATGGAATGCCATTTAGGTCTTTGCGTGTCAAAGAAGATACACGTCAAATAACACTATTTGACAATAACACTACTTGACGGGTTAAATAAGCTTATAATTTGACACATCAAACATCAAGCATCACAGTTCTATTATAGAATGTTGTGTTTTCTGAATTTGCACATGCAAGCCAAGTGCCACCACCACTATCAGTAGCACTGTCAAAGCTGTACAAAAAAGTCTGCAAACAAGCAAACACCGGCCATGAACGATGTGTTTACAATACCGCGTTGGTAATAAAGCATTATTTGTTCGACCGCAACATCTGGGGTAGCTAGCTAGCTTTAACTTGGAACCTAGCTAGCACCAATACAACCAGCCTGAAAACAATGACCAGTAGAAATTGCAGTCATTTTCATTATTCTTAGCAATGATTAAGGAATCCGTGTGAATAAGTATTAGCTAGGTAGCCAGTTGTTGTTCGCCTATTGAAATTGAACTTCAGTTCATGAAAATAAATATCTAGCCAGCTACTTAACCCTGTTGCCCAAAGCTAACATTATAAGCAGCCAGCTAGCTTCATCTGGCTAGTGAGGCTTGACCGGACCGGGTTATGTGTTGTGAAGCTAACCACAATAAGGATGACACCCACAGTACACAACTGTGAAGAATTAACGCAAATATTAGCGTTGTAGCACTTATCGTGGGACTGTGACTGTGTCACCCCCCCAATCAGCCTATTGTATGTATTGTGTGTATTGACATTCATATTGCACTGTGCAGCTTTACCTAAGGATTGGGGATCAATTAAATGGGGTATCAGTCTACTCAATACCCAACATATTTTTTCCCAACATCCTCCTCAGAGTTATCAGACTCCAAAACATCCACGCAGTATTGTTTTTCCTCTGGAATAGTGTTCAATACACAGAGTAGGTTGACA
This sequence comes from Salvelinus fontinalis, assembly GCF_029448725.1. Taxonomy (NCBI): domain Eukaryota; kingdom Metazoa; phylum Chordata; class Actinopteri; order Salmoniformes; family Salmonidae; genus Salvelinus; species Salvelinus fontinalis. The sequence continues at coordinate 29,009,188 of NC_074681.1, read as the reverse complement.
ATAGATGTGGCTCAATTCAGTTCTTTCACATGATCTAGTCAATGATGGCATAATTCTACTATTTGTATTCATTCGCATCACTGTCAAGGACATACTTTTATTTTGAAGGCCAACCAAATAGTGTTATTTGACGTGTATCTGTTTTGACATGCAAAGACCCAAACGGCGTTCCATAGAAATCCAGGTTGAGAATGAAACAACTGAACGAATGAACAACAAAACAGCAAAGCAGGTAAGTGAAAGAAATAGGTTTTGATTATGTTGTACTGGTAATGGGGATATACGTAAATGCCAACAAAATAACTTGTTGGTCAGTGTGGTGTGTGTGTGTGTGTAACCTTTATTTAACTAGGCAAGTCAGTTAAAAACAAATTATTATTTGCTGCCTAGAAGGCCAGCATCACGGAGTCGCCTCTTCACTGTTGACATTGAGACTGGTGTTTTGCGGGTACAATTTAATGAAGCTACCAGTTGAGGACTTGTGAGGCGTCTGTTTCTCAAACTAAACACTCTAATGTACTTGTCCTCTTGCACAGTTGTGCATCGGGGCCTCCCACTCTTCTTTCTATTCTGGTTAGAGACAGTTTGCGCTGTTCTGTGAAGGGAGTAGTACACAATTTCTCACATGGAATAGCCTTCATTTCTCAGAACAAGAATAGACTGAAGAGTTTCAGAAGGTTCTTAGTTTCTGTCCATTTTGAGCCTGTAATCGAACCCACAAACGCTGATGCTCCAGATACTCAACTAGTCTAAAGAAGGCTAGTTTTATTACTTCTTTAATCAGGACAATAGTTTTCAGCTGTGCTAACATAATTGCAAAAGAGTTTTCTAATGATAAATTAGGCTTTTAAAATGATAAACTTGGATTAGCTAACACAACGTGACATTGGAACACAGGAGTGATGGTTGCTGATAATGGGCCTCTGTACGCCTATGTAGATATTCCATAAAAAAATCTGCCGTTTCCAGCTACAATAGTCATTTACATTAACGTCTACACTGTATTTCTGATCAATTTGACGTTATTTTATGGACAAAAAATGTGCTCATCTTTCAAAAACAAGGACATTTCTAAGTGACCTAAACTTTTGAACGGTAGTGTATGTAGCTTGTTTTTGTCCCAGGTTCAGGAATGGCCACCGTGAATCCCACCATGAAGCATGGAGGAGGTGTGATGGTATGGGGGTGCTTTGCTGGTGAGATTGTCAGTGATTTATTTAGAATCCAAGTCACACTTAACCAGCATGGATACCACAGCATTCTGCAGCAAAATACCATCCGCTTAGTGGGATTATTATTTGTTTTTCAACAGGACAATGACCCCAAACAAAGGGCTATTTGACCAAGAAAGAGAGTGATGGTGCTGCATCAGATGACCTGGCCTCCACAATTACCCAACATCAACTGAATTGAGATGGTTTGGGATGAGTTGAACCGCAGAGTGAAGGAAAAGCAGCCAACAAGTGCTCAGCATATGTGGGAACTCCTTCAAGACTGTTGGAAAAACATTCCTCATTAAGTTGGTTGAGAGAATGCCAAGATTGTGCAAAGCTGTCATCAAGGCAAAGGGTGGCTACTTTCAACAATCTAAAATCTAAAATATATTTTGATTTGTTTAACCATTTTTGGGTTACTACATGATTCCATATGTGTTATTTCATAGGTCTGATATCTTCAATATTATTCTACAATGTAGATAATAGTAAAAATAAATAAAAACCCTTGAATGAGTAGGTGTGTTCAAAGTTTTGATATATATATGCTGTTGGAGACCACTAGAATGAACCCGGGACCCACCGGCTGAGACGTATGTGACCCACACAGTGAGGCTGTCAGGGACCACAGGGTGGAGGAAGCGCAGCATCAGGACGCAGCCCTCGGTTTCAGGGCAGGGAGACGTCACATTGGCATCATACAGGCTAAGCTCTGGACTCCAGGCCTGTAGGCTGGGCTCACATGGCTGGTATACATCTGGAGGGCCTGTAAACACACACACACATCTTGTTTTACAATATAATATAAATAAATAAATATATATATATATATATACGCATGTAGGGGTCTATATATATATATAAATATATATATATATATATATATATATATATATATATATATATATATATATATATATATAGACCCCTACATGCGTCCCCAATGGCACACTACTTTTGACCAGGGCCATTTATGGAATATTTGGGATGCAACTAAAAAAAGGACAGTTACAACCCAGTATCACAGATTATTGTGAAATAGACACAAATTGCTTATTGGAAATTTGTGAGAGGCACATGAAAAAGCAGTACACATTTTTGTATACAATGCATTTCAATTAAAGATTGAAGACAGAAACAATGGGAGGGAGGTTGGTCAGGGAGGACAGCTGGGCGTATAACGCGACCGTCTAGCAACCCAAATGTTGTGTGTTCGGATCACGTCATGGACTTCTAATTAGCAACTTTGTAACAACTTACTACTTTTTAACAAATTAGCTAGAATGCTAGCTAACCCTAACCCTAACCTTAACCCTTTAATTACTTAGCTAGCATGTTACCTAACCTTAACCCCTAGCTTACAGTAGCTAATGTTAGCCACCTAGCTAGGCTAGGTAATATTAGCCACCTAGCTAACGTTAGCCACAACAAATTGGAATTCATGTAATCTTCATGAATGTGTTATGAAAGAAGAAAATTGTGTAATACACACAAAATGTGTTGTGAAGATGCATTTTAAATGTAACCTTTATTTAACTAGGAAAGTCAGTTAAACCTCTCTGGGATCGTTCGGGATGCTAGCGTCCCACCTAGCCAACAGCCAGTGAAATTGCAGGGCGCCAAATTCAAACAACAGAAATCTCATAGTTAAAATTCCTCAAACATACAAGTATTATACACCATTTTAAAGATAAACTTCTTGTTAATCCAGCCACAGTCTCCGAATTTCAAAAAGGCTTTACAGCGAAAGCACACCATGCGATTATGTTAGGTCAGCGCCTAGCCACAGAAAACCATACAGCCATTTTCCAAAGAAGGAGAGGTGTCACAAAAGTCAGAAATAGCGTTAAAATGAATCACTAACCTTTGATGATCTTCACCGGATGGCACTCCCAGGACTCCATGTTAGACAATACATGTGTGTTAGGTTCGATAAAGTTCATCTTTATGTCCAAAAACCTAATTTGAAATTGCCGCGTTATGTTCAGAAATGCATTGTCTCAAACAAAAATGCAGAGAGCCACATCAAATTACAGAAATACTCATCATAAACATTGATGAAAGATACAAGTGTTATACATAGGATTAAAGATATACTTCTTGTTAATCCAGCCGCTGTGTCCGATTTCAAAAAGGCTTTACGGCGAAAGAACACCATGCTATTATGTTAGGTCAATGCCTAGCCACAGAAAACCATACAGCCATTTTCCAACCAAGGAGAGGTGTCACAAAAGTCAGAAATAGCGTTAAAATTAATCCCTTACCTTTGATGATCTTCATCTGATGGCACTCCCAGGTCTCCATGTTAGACAATAAATGTTTGTTTTGTTCGATAAAGTTAATCTTTATGTCCAAATACCTCCTTTTTGTTCACACGTTTAGTCCAGTAATCCAAATGCACAAAGCGCAAGCACAAAGTCCAGACGAAAAGTCAAAAAAGTTCCGCTACAGTTCGTAGAAACATGTCAAACGATGTATATAATCAATCTTTAGGATGTTTTTATCATAAATCTTCAATAATATTCAAACCGGACAATTCCGCTAGAAAAGGTCATTAGAAAGGAAAGCTCGCGCTCACAGCCGCTCGTGATAAACAACTAAAGGCTTTCAGCTGAGCCACTTACTGTGAGTGGTCTTATTCGTTCCCCTTTACAATAGAAGCCTGAAACAACTTTCTAAAGACTGTTGACATCTAGTGGAAGTCTTAGGAAGTGCAATCTGACCCCATAGACACAGGATATTGGATAGGCGATCACTTAAAAAAACTACACACCTCAGATTTCCCACTTCCTGGTTGGATTTTTCTCAGGTTTTTGCCTGCCATAAGATCTGTTATACTCACAGACATTATTTGAACAGTTTTGGAAAATTCAGAGTGTTTTCTATCCAAATCTACTAATTATATGCAATATTCTAGCTTCTGGGCCTGAGAAACAGGCAGTTTACTCTGGGCACGCTTTTCATCCAAACTTCCCAATGCTGCCCCCTATCCCAATTAAGAACAAAAAACAACTGTCCAGTGAAAATCTCACTTTTAAAAGTTCATATTCTGTTAACTCATACCCAGATAATGTTTTTGACTAGTCCTATACTCTTATTTGTGGCCAAAGCATAAATTGGAGAAAAAAACATTTTTTAAAAAACACCCCAAACTTCTATCTCAAACAGACCGTTTCAAAAATGCTTGCTATTTCCTCATAGAGGATGAAGTCATCCTCCTGAGGAGGATGAACTGGTCAATCAGCGGTCTACTCGCATGAATATTTTTAATGACTGGTATATGCCCACACCATTCTGTTGTTGGGGTATGCAGATACTATTCCAACACAGAAAAGCTGCTTTTTAACATACTTAATTACCATTGTTTGGAAGGAAAACTATTTCACTCATATTGTAATTAATTATAGGCCATATTTTATAGAAATCTGTAAACACTGGACTGTTACCGTTAACTGATGACATACAACTTACCTGCCCAACCACAGAGGTAAAATGCAGCAAGGTTATTAATTGGGTTAAAAGGTAGGCACTTTACATTCTTCTTTGTCTTTAAATGGGACATCAGCAGTTGCTACATCCATTTTTGTACATATAAATCAATTCTATGTACCCATTGATTTTTTTTGAAGAATATAACTTATAAATGCCTCATGAGCATAGTTCAACTGTCGTACCACATCAGAACCCAAAATATAACCTTTTTTACTCCAATGTTTATAAACAAAGTAAATGAAAAAAAATACTATATAGCCTAACAAAACACGGTTCAAACTATAATGCTGATATCATGGATGATCGGTCCTTGCATCCACAGCTCTAAGCATTTGAGAGTAGTTACAGTTTTTCCAGCCCCATCCATCAGCTTTTTACCAAAACAGGTAGTACACTTAATTGTTTATACTGCTGATTGACACTTTAAGTAGTGTACTATCTCTCAGTTTGTTTTATGATTTCGATTTCACTAATAAAACATTACTGTACTGTTATTAAAGAAGAGGGCTACTGGAGAGAGCTTGGGAAAGTCACACAACCTGGCTGTGGACTGGACTGGTCTTCTCCAAGCCACCCTCTAAAACACAACATACCCAGGTGCAATTTCGCACAGGAAAGAAATCCATGCCTTAACAATGTATAAAGCATGTTCATTTCCTCTGTGGTACAAATGGGAAAAGTAGCAGGTAGTATGTCTCAGCAGAGCACTGAACTAAACTGCTGGATGGTGAGAGGGACAGAGCCTGCAGCGGTAGCCCCAGCCAGCTAATGCATGAACATCCACAGCTTCCACAGCTTCTGCTATTTGCACCCAATGTGGCTCCTTCACATGTGTGGATTTTTTCAGGGTAAACATCAGCACGCCAAGTCAAACCATAAAACTAAATTGGTCAGATAAACAGAGAAAGGCCTCAACACAGGCCCAGATTAATCGTTGTATCAGATGTGGCAAACGGCTCCCACAGGAAAGCCTAGTGCTTCAAGATCTTAGTGTATCATCCTTCCTGCTTTCAGCAACTTAACAATGCCACTACTTTTCCCTTTCTCAAGATTAAATAGACTCCCCAGGTTTGGAAATGCATGCTTGGGTTTCAGTGGAGGAACACATCAAAGGGAAGATCTGTTTCTGTGAAAAGAATGAAGTATACAGTATGTTGTATGCATTTTTTATTAATTCAGTCAATGTTTAAAACTTAACTAAATCAATTTCGAGGCCTAACAATTTAGAGGCCTAACAGTTTAATTAATTTGTAAAAGGGTAACAATGGTACTGGGGTGGAACTGGGGTGACTTGTTTTCATGTAGGCTGCGATCTAATGCAAGGTACGTTGTAGCGAAGTGCACTATTTTAATGGCAATTTACGCTTGAACCAACATGTGCAGCGTTTACCATGAATAGGATCTTTGCAAACATCTTTGAAAATGCCTTTAAAAAAACTGCAAAAAAAATTGTCAGATGTATAGTGTGCTGCGCTATAACGTGATTGCATTTAATCCCGCCCTAATCAACCTTAACTTGTTTTCCTGTTAAACCTAGAATCTGCAGTTAAAACAAAAGCAAAACGGACACCCGCCTCTGTTTTTGTAAAAGGCTGATGTATGAGCCTTGAGAAATGTAACCACTCTCAAATTTAGAGTCAGAGCTATGGATGCAAGGACTGACCATTCATGTTATCAAAATTATCGTTTTACATTTACATTACATTTAAGTCATTTAGCAGACGCTCTTATCCAGAGCGACTTACAAATTGGAGCGTTCACCTTATGACATCCAGTGGAACAGCCACTTTACAAACAGTGCATCTAAATCTTTTAAGGGGGGGGGTCAGAAGGATTACTTTATCCTATCCTAATAAATGTATGTTTTAACCATGTTTTGAGGTTATAAAGTGTCTGTTTACATTTACGTTGTTTACAAACATTGGAGTATTATATTTTGGGTTCTGATGGGGTACAACAGTTGAACTAGGCTTATGAGGCATTTATAAGTTATATTCTTCAATAATCAATGGGTAAATATAATACATTTATTTATGTCCAAAAATGGATGTAGCAACTGCAGGTTTCCCCTTTAAGTTGAGGATAGAGGGCGCTATTTACACTTTGGGGGGAAATTGTGCCCAATTTAAACGGCCTCGTACTCTATTCTTGCTCGTACAATATGCATATTATTATTACTATTGGATAGAAAACACTCTCAAGTTTCTAAAACCGTTTGAATTATATCTGTGAGTAAAACAGAACTAATTTTGCAGCAAACTTCCTGTCAGAAAGTGAAAAATTTCAAATCGAGGCTCTGTTCCAGGCCCTCCCTATCATTTTGCTTGAGATTTATGACTATACATGCACTTCATACGCCTTCCACTAGATGTCAATAGGCTGTGAGAGGTGAAATGGGTTCTCAATCTCTTTCTATGGGCAAAAGAGACAGCTTGGAATGACATGACCCCAGAATTCGTTTGTTCAGGAAGCGCATATTGGCTTCTGAAAAGCAATCGTTATAGACGTCTTATATCTCCGGCTTTGATTTTATTTGATAAATGTGAAAATATCATCGTAAAGTATGTTTTTTCAATATAGTTTGATTAGATTTTTGAAATTTTTTCGGGAGTTTAAACGTGTTGCGTTCTTTGCGTTTGGTGATGAAGGAGAGCTTAGCGCCACTTGGCTAGTTTTGCTTGCTCATTCGAGAGGGAAAAATGCCATTCTAAAACCAAACAACGATTGTTCCCGACAAAGGACCCCTTGTACAACATTCTGATGGAAGCTCAACAAAAGTAGGACCCATTTATGATGTTATTTCATATATCTGTCGGAACATGTTTACTAAAAGCTTGCGCCCAGATTTTGGGCACTCTCTCGCCATAACGTAAGCTGCATGTCGTAATGAAGTTATTTTTTGAATTCTAACACGGCGATTGCATTAAGAACTAGTGTATCTATCATTTCCTATAAAACATGTATTTTTTAGTAATGTTAATGAATAGTTATTTGGTCAGAATAGGTGATTGTCAGAAAAATATCCGGACGTTCTGGGAAAAAGATGCTACTTTAGCACAATGTATAACCACTGATTTCAGCTCTAAATATGGACATTTTCGAACAAAACATAAGTGTATGTATAACCTGATGTTATAGGACTGTCATCTGATGAAGCTTAACAAGGTTAGTCAAAAATTATATATATTTTGCTGGTTTGTTACGATCGCTAACTTTTGCTGCTGGGAAATGGCTTGTGTTTCTGGCTATTGTGGTAAGCTAATATAAGGCTATATTGTGTTTTTGCTGTAAAACACTTAAGAAATCGGAAATATTGGCTGGATTCACAAGATGCTTTTCTTTCATTTGCTGTACACCATGTATTTTTCAAAAATGTTTTATGATGAGTATTTAGGTATTTCACGTTGGTGTCTGTGATTACTCTGGCTGCTTCGGTGCTATTTGTGACGGTAGCTGTGATGGTAGCTGCAATGTAAAACTGATTTATAGCTCAAATATGCAAATTTTTCAAACAAAACATAGATTTATTGTGTAACATGTTATAAGACTGTCATCTGATGAAGTTGTTTCTTGGTTAGTTTGGTTGGTTCTTGGTTAGTTTGGTTGGTTTTGTGCAGGCTACCTGTGCTGTGAAAGAAATGTCTGTGCTTTTTTGTATTTGGTGGTGAGCTAACATAAATATACGTGATGTTTTCACTGTAAAACATTTAAAAAATCAGACATGTTGACTGGATTCACAAGATGTTTATCTTTCATTTGCTGTATTGGACTTGTTAATGTGTGAAAGTTAAATATTTCTCAAAAATATTTTTTGAATTTCGCGCTCTGCCTTTTCAGTGGAATGTGGGAGTAGTTCCGCTAGCGGAACCCCGGGGCTAGACAGGTTAAGGGAAAGGAACACAGCCACCTCGCTCTCCAACCAATTTCCATTTCCATTTTAGTCATGTAGCAGACGCTTTTATCCAGAGTGACTTACAGTAATGTGTGCATACATATTCATATTTTTCATATGTATCATTGTCACGCTCGTCAACGGGACTGAGAGAGGACCAAGGCGCAGCGCGTGGAAAGTACATCCTCTTTATTTGAGAAAGAAGACGAAAAACGAAACAAACACTATACAAACTACAAAAACAACAAAACAGACGACCGTGAAGCTATAACAAACATAAGTGCTGCCACTAAACACTCTGACATAGACATAGACAATTCCCCACAAACAGCTAAAGCCTATGGTTGCCTTAAATATGGCTCCCAATCAGAGACAACAATAACCAGCTGTCTCTAATTGAGACCCAATTCAGGCAACCATAGACTTTCCTAGAACCTACACTCAACCATAGACACAGCTAGACACATACACTCAACACAAACCCATACACTACACCCAACACCCCCTATACCATATAACCACCCAAAACCGACAAAACACAAACATTCCCCATGTCACACCCTGACCCAACCAAAATAACAAAGAAAACAAAGAACACTAAGGCCAGGGCGTGACATAACCCCCCCCTTAAGGTGCGAACTCTGGGCGCACCAGCACAAAGTCTAGGGGAGGGTCTGGGTGGGCTTCCTTCCACGGCGGCGGCTCCGGCACTGGTCGTGGTCCCCACCCCACCACAGTCACTACCCGCCTCCGTAGCCTCCTCCAAATGGCCACCCTCCACCTCAACCCCACTGGATTAAGGGGCAGCACCGGACTAAGGGGCAACCCCGGACTAAGGGGCGGCACCGGACTGAGGGGCGGCACCGGACTGAGGGGCGGCACCGGACTGAGGGACGGCAGCTCCGGACTGAGGGACGGCAGCTCCGGACTGAGGGACGGCAGCTCCGGACTGAGGGACGGCAGCTCCGGACTGAGGGACGGCAGCTCCGGACTGAGGGACGGCAGCTCCGGACTGAGGGACGGCAGCTCCGGACTGAGGGACGGATCCTGGCTGGATGGCTCATGGTTGGCTGACGGATCTGGCTGCTCATGGCTGGCTGGCGGATCTGGCTGCTCATGGCTGGCTGACGGATCTGGCTGCTCATGGCTGGCTGACGGATCTGGCTGCTCATGGCTGGCTGGCGGATCTGGCTGCACATGGCTGGCTGGCGGATCTGGCTGCACATGGCTGGCTGGCGGATCTGGCAGATCCTGTCTGGTTGGCGGCTCTGGCAGATCCTGTCTGGTTGGCGGCTCTGGCAGATCCTGTCTGGTTGGCGGCTCTGGCAGATCCTGTCTGGTTGGCGGCTCTGGCAGATCCTGTCTGGTTGGCGGCTCTGGCAGATCCTGTCTGGTTGGCGGCTCTGGCAGATCCTGACTGACGAATGGCTCTAGCGGGTCCTGACTGACGAACGGCTCGGACGGCTCGGGACAGACGGGCGGCTCTAATGGCTCGGGGCAGACGGATGGCGCTGGGTAGACGGATGGCTCAGATGGCGCTGGGTAGACGGATGGCTCAGATGGCGCTGGGTAGACGGATGGCTCAGATGGCACTGGGCAGACTGATAGCTCAGATGGCGCTGGGTAGACTGATGGCTCAGATGGCGCTTGGCAGACGGGTGGCTCAGATGGCGCTTGGCAGACGGGCAGTTCAGGCACCGCTGTGCAGACGGCATATTCTGGCCGGCTGAGGCGCACTGTAGGCCTGGTGCGTGGTGCCGGAACTGGTGGTACCGGGCTGGGGACACGCATCTCAGGGCTAGTGCGGGGAGCAGCAACAGGATGCACAGGACTCTGGAGACGCACAGGAGGCTTGGTGCGTGGCGCAGGAATTGGTGGTACCGGGCTGGAGACACGCACCATAGGACGAGTACGTGGAGGATGAACAGGGCTCTGGAGACACACTGGAAGCCTGGTGCGTGGTGTAGGCACTGGTGGAACTGGACTGGGGCGGGGAGGTGGCGCCGGAAATACCGGACCGTGCAAGCGTACTGGTTCCCTTGAGCACTGAGCCTGCCCAACCTTACCTGGTTGAATACTCCCCGTCGCCCGACCAGTGCGGGGAGGTGGAATAACCCGCACCGGGCTAGGTATGCGAACCGGGGACACCATGCGTAAGGCTGGTGCCATGTATGCCGGCCGGAGGAGACGCACTGGAGACCAGACGCGTTGAGCCGGCATCATGGCACCTGGCTCAATGCCCAATCTAGCCCTACCAGTGCTGGGAGGTGGAATAACCCGCACCGGGCTATGAACACGTACAGGAGACACCGTGCGTGCGCTCTACTGCGTAACAAGGTGTTCGCCTGTACTCCCGCTCTCCACGGTTAGCCTGTGAAGTGGGCGCAGGTCTCCTACCTGCCCTCGGCCCACTACCTCTAAGCCCCCCCCCAATAATGTTTTGGGGCTGACTCACAGGCTTTCTACCGAGTCCTCGTGCTGCCTCCATTTGCCGGTATCCCTCCTCACACTGCGCCAGAGAATCCCAGGCTGGCTCCGGCACTCGCCCTGGGTCAATCGCCCACCTGTCGATCTCCTCCCACGTAGTGTAGTCCATATTAGCTCCCATTTCCATTCCTCCTTGCGCTGCTCCTGTTGCAGCTTTTCACGCTGCTTGATTCCGCATAAGTGGTGGGGAATTCTGTCACGCTCTTCAAAGGGACTGAGAGAGGACCAAGGCGCAGCGTGTGGAAAGTACATCCTCTTTATTTGAGAAAGAAGACGAAAAACGAAACAAACACTATACAAACTACAAAAACAACAAAACAGACGACCGTAAGATAAGGTAAGATGAATCTCTTCCCCCCATAAATTACACTACAGTACACAACAAAAGCCAACAGACTGTGTCTCTCCCCAGAACTGTGGATTCCACTCTCCTCTCCTGGACAATGCTGTAATTGTCTTTATCATCATTAAAGTACAGCATGGGAGAATAATCACCACCTCCTCTTTTTTTTCATAGCACAAATTCCATCTGAGGATTTCCACATATTTGGGTGGAATATTCTAAAACGCTTTATACACGTCATTTCAAAAGACTGCGCTTCTCCACACTCAAATAATCTTGATTGGAACAATAAGGAACATCTGTTACATGAAGTATAAAGATTCAAAGCACTACAGGATACACAGTTTTTATGACAGTTCAATGTTGGACGGCACCCAACATTACCAAGCACCCTGTTTATCTTATGGCCAAAACAAGAGAAGCTCTTTAGCCTGGCAACAATTATTTTATGACTTTCTTATTTTTCTTCCATACAGTCTTTATCCCTGCACGCACCTTACCACCAGGAGAATAAGGGATCCTCCTTGCAGAAAGGTAGAACTTAAACTATAAGTAACTGAATGTTTTGTGTGTGTTCAGAATGGACATAATAACACACTAAAATCAATGAGATTAAAATAAATGATTTATCAGATGATGAGTATGTGCTCACTTTACTATGTTTTTGCAGGGTCAGAGACATGTCACTGAGTGTGCAATGTAACTCGGCCTTGAGACTACTATCCTAGATTAGCTTGCTTACTAGTGGCTAATGGAATTCTCATAACATAAATATTTTATGCCATTTAGCAGACGCTTTTATCCAAACCTATTTACAGTTGTGCATGCATGCATTTTTATTATAGGTGGTCCCAGTGGGAATTGAACCCACAACCCTGACGTTGCAACTGGCATGCTATACTAACTAAGCCACACAGCCACACACACACAGGCAAAAGAGAAATACTGACCAATAGCCTCTTCAGGTGTCCAGTATCCGGAGGAGTCACAGACCCGGGGCGAGGTGGCCTCATAGGCATACTGATGGAACACACCGTCTGCCTCACAGTCCCTGCAGTTTACACTATCCACTGTAGGGGAACTGTTAAGAGAGGTGCTCAGATGTAAGTATCAGAAAATCTTTGAAAATATCATTATCATTCATGAATATCTGTGTCTGTATCCCAAATGTCACCCTATTCCCTTTATAGTGCACTACAGGCTCTCTATGGGCCCATGGTCAAAAGTAGTGCACTATATAGGGAATAGGGTGTCATTTGGGATACATATTATCTCATTACTGCTGATATGAGGAAACATTTTAGCTACACACTTATTCTACCTTTGATGAAGTGGCCCCCTTACAGGTGGCAGCCAATGAATGGAGACCGAGTCTGAGCTCTGTCGAATCACCATGGGCTTGAGAGGGATGGGGGAGGGCCTTCTGTTGTTCAGCCAGTTCTCGTAGACTAGATCCATATAACAATGCATCCGAGCCACTTGATTTGGTGTGAAATGGTTGGTGCAGTTATCATCTGAGGAGAAGAAGTGAAAGTAGAGTTAATGTTCCCAGCGGAAATCATCAAACAGCGTCAGAATTCTTGTGCTTACGTACTCCCTTAAAAATGAGTGTGCTTGTGTACTCCCTTAAAAGACCTTCTCTTGAAAAAAAAGCAGCAATGTTACTGTTTGTCCATTTCAGTGGCGACTCATCATACAATATGATTTTCTGTATTTTTGTTTTAGATTCCGTCTCTCACAGTTGAAGTGTACCTATGATAAAAAATTACAGACCTCTACATGCTTTGTAAGTAGGAAAACCTGCAAAATCGGCAGTGTATCAAATACTTGTTCTCCCCACTGTATATATATTATTGAGTTAATAAATCAGCATACTAACATGTTCTCTTTTTTGTTTTCTTGAGTAAGGCAGCTCTAAAATGCAGGTGTTTAAGCCTAGCTCAGTGCTTTCATTAAGCCTAGCTCAGTGCTTTTTTTTGCACCGTGATTGGCTCAGTGTTCTATCACTCATGGGGACACTATGTCACAGCCAAGTCTAAGGGTAGACCTAGAAAATTCTAGCCTCATGGGTCGTTGCCAGAGATATTATAGAAAGGAGAATGAATAAACGTATAACGCCCCACCCAGCACTGTCGAAAAATCGCGTTCACTTTGTCGTACTGCGTCACACGGTTGCTAATCTAATTGTCACACAATCCATTCTCAAATTCAGTGTATATGTCGAGAAACAGGCATATAATTTATTCGAAAGTACATAATGTCACGATTCCAAAGCTATACGATATTACAGATAGCAAGTTAAATATTTGTAATTTTGTAATTCTTGTTGAGGAAATTCGTGCTAATGTTGGGTTTTTGAGCTAGCGCCCAATAGACCCATTCACTCCTTGAAGGAGAGCACTCCTTGTCTCAGAATCACCTAGAATGCACCGCACGGCCCATTGACGTAACATGGGCAACATTTCCCATCTCCTCAAAAGTATATCTGCCGTTGTGAACGTCAGACTCCACTCTGTGAACCACATCGATCTGCAGGTTGAGTTTGAGATTGTAGTGAGATTGTAGACTCCTAAATTGATAGTGCAGTATGTTTAGGCGGTTTTACAGCTAAGTAGCTACTTTACATGCTGATATTGTCTTTGGTATTATTGTGTGTAGCTACATTTGCTAGGTAGCTAGCCAGCCAGCCCATAGAGAGATTATTGCATTGTGGATTTTGTAGATTTGAGCTGCAACAGATTTCCACAACGAAATATTGTTCTCACATATTAGTATTATTTAACACTATATATTAAAGGAATTTGTTTTGGGTGGATTTTTCCTTTAAGCAAGTTAATTTTTATCACTCATTTGACGTGGATGAATTAGCCATACTATGCAATCCATAGTCCAAACGAAATACACTTGGATTTAAGCTCACATATACAGTAGACCAGGGGGGATTTAGCTTTTGGTTTTAAAAAATACTGTAAAATCACCAGGAATTCAGCAAGAAATCTGTTTGTTAGGAAATCTGTTCCCAAGTATTTCCACAAATAAAAACATTGACGTGATCGTCTCTCAATGTAATCAAGGTATGAAATTATTGTTATTTTCAAATCTATTTTTTGAGTTTAGCTGTGGCCAACTTGCAGTGTACAAATTACCCCCCCCCCTCCAACAAAAAATCATCCTGTGGCTAGTTGCCTACCCCTGCTGTAGACATTTGTGGTCTTGCAGTAGGAGTATGGCACCACTGCCTAATTTTAGGAATGCGCCCCAAATGGCACCCTATTCCCTATACAGTGCACTACTTTTGACCAGGGCCCATAGTGATCTGGTCAGAAGTAGTGTTCTATGAAGGGAATAGAGTGCCATTTGGGATACAACCTAGCTGATGCTGACTGCATTGCAGAGAGGTTACAGTAGACATACCTGTGTAACTCATGTAGTTGTTGTATGGTGTGTTCTGGTAGAGCGTTATCCCACAGGTGTCATTGACATGACCAGGGTCGTGGCAGGCCTTAGACTTGGGTGTAGGGGCTGTGTCTGCACATAGGTCTCCTGTCTCCATGGAGGGAGTGGTCTCCTGACAGGGGTCATCACAGGACTCCCGCTCACTGACCCCCTTGAAGACATGGTACAGTCCAAAGATATGGCCCATCTCATGGATCATTGTGTTATTGTGTCCAATGGTGCCAAAGTATGATGGATTCATCACCATTCCACCTGTGGATAGGATGATATAGTTATTGAACAGAACTCAACAAGTGGTGAGATTGCTGAAATAGTCTGCCTTTGTTGCTTCTCAAATACTCCTAGAGCCTGTTAAATAACTTCCATCCCAGATCTACTCCATGATCACAGTGGGACATGTTTTTGGGGTGGCAAAGATGAATCAGACACAATCTCTATGTCAACTTCTTTCAATGTTTTTTTGGTGTGTTTATTGATTAGTCAAGCTTGCCATCTCAGACAAACAGTCAAACACATTTTGTCTGACAAGTACTCTTGAGTAATAGCATGTTAACATTTGGTTTTAGAACCAACTAATGTCATAAAAACCCTAAATTATGTGACATTTATAACCACTTAAAGACGAGGCAAACCTTCAGCAGTTTTAAACTCAGCATGTAAGAAACAAGTATAGTGCTATCCTGGAAATAATTTGCATAATTTCTTAGGATGGAATTTATGGAATATGGAAGCAGAGGTTATTGCCCGTTATAAACTTTAAGAACTGGAATAGAATAAAAATGCTATTTGTTTTCTAATTAAGAAACATTATTCAATTTGTGAGGACCTCTGCTGGGACCGTTGAGACAACTTCACTTTAATAGCACATTTAGCCTGTAAACATAGCCTGTAAACAATGACAGATGTATGCAGGGCTCGGCTTCAACATTCAATTCGGTGGAGAATATATTCTGGTGCAATTGGGAGTAAATTGGGAGAGGACCTGCTTGTCAGACGAAGACTCCCTGAATGTAAGGCCTGATTGGACTCACTAAAAAGGTTCTCATGGTTAGTCCTCAGAAATAAATCATCAGGTCTGATATACAAGCTTAACCGTTAGTTACAAAATAAGACTGGGAAAAGTAACTACACAATTGACACTATAAAGTTTCTCTTCTCTCTTACAGTCGTGGCACCACTGCATCTTTCCCTGTATCATTCAACCACTTACTGTCATCATATTGAAAGATGTGGCTTTGAGTGAAATACCCTCACTTCAGGGAGCTGTGGGGTTCAAAGAGGGGATGGAAACCTGCAAGACGGTGGTCCATCAGGGACATACTGTATCAGAGAAAGCCCAGCCCAAAACACTGACTGGCTTGTTGATGCAGTTCAACCCTGAGGAAGAAGAAAAGGACATCTGTGCTGGAATGCACCGAACGCTATCCCCAGGGCCCATAATGAATGTGCCAGGAGGTAAGACGCAACCCAGAGGGAGCAAAACAACAAACCTGATTGAACGGAGAATAATACTTTAAAGGGGTTTCACTCCCCGGCCAAGCACTCTTACTGAGTGATTTACAGCTCTTCAGTAGGTGGAAGAGAATACACAGAAGAGGATATAAGATATTTAAGGGTAATTTACAAGAAGCAACTTGACTGTAGCGCAGTGTTTCCTATTGGGGTAGAACAATTCCATTAGCAATACACAGACAAAATAATACCAGTCCAAACCAGTCCCACTTCAGGTAAAGTTGTGATTTATTAAATAACTAGATGTGAGGAGAAAACTCTTAGCTTTAACGAGCGATTGAAAACAGTAACAATGAAAACAGTCATATGGGCTGAAAGAGAAGTATGAATTGCAACAGGGCATTACCCTGGCTTTTCTTGTTTTTGTTTGGTTGTTGTTGGGGTTGTCTTTACAGTGGAAAGTCCTAATGATTAGGAGGCAATCTGCCAGGAAATCTATGGGTGCTGTTAGTGTTGTCTACCCAGGATTAAGGCTAATTCATCTTGTTACAGCTAATACTGAGATCAAAGAGTGGAGGGCAAGAGATGAGGAGAGTGAAGGATGGAGTGAGAGAATCTGAAGACAATGCCTACTTTCTCTTCTTCTGCATTTTACTTTGTGTAACTTTTTTGTGTACTTTCTAACCTAATAGAAGTCAATGTAATCCAGTTTGGCATGTTATAGCATGCATATCATTTTGTAGCTCAATGTCGTTTGTGTTTGATTTAGGTAAAGACAGAAGGAAGGGGTATAGCAGTAGCTTACCCTGATGATTGAGGGCCTCCTTTGCCCATGGCCAGGTTGCAGCCCCTGCTAACTCTTCACGGGCTGAGTTGTTGGCAAAGAAAACATTTAGGGTGTCTGTGCTGCTCAGGTGTAACAACTCTTTCAGTTCCTTCACACTCATATAGGCTCTGCAGAAAAGAAAATAAGTATATGTCATTAGTATACATTTGTTCTTGCATTCCCTGCTTTTAGTCTAGGCCAATTGGACAGTTTGTTCACACAATCCTACAGTAAATAGCAATGGTATATAGTTTCAAATACCCTGTGAAAATATCAGACAACACAGGTGTAGAATGAATGAACTCCCAGATACACACACACAGTCAGGTCCATAATTATTGGCAGCCATGATAAAGGTTCGCAAAAAATACTGTATGAAATAAATAAAACAAATATTAAGCTATATTGTATGCTACATTTTGGGGGGAAATGATTATGTTATACTAACACAATTGCTCGGAGAAAGATATTTTGTTTAACAAGTCATTTTAAAAAATCTAAAAAGATAAGGGTAAAAATATTGGCCCCCGCATTAACCCCAGGTTTTCAATGTGGTTCAAGTCTGGAGACTGAGATAGCCATTGCAAAATGTTGATTTTGTGGCCAATTAACAATTTCATTGTAGATTTTGATGTGCTTCGGGTTATCGTATTGCTGAAAGACCCATTTGCGGCCAAGTTTCAGCCTCCTGGCAGAAGCAACACGGTTTTTGGCAAAAATGTTTATGATGCCGTTGACCTTAACAAGGGCCCCAGGACCACTGGAAGCAAAATAGTCCCTTATTATCAAAGATCCTATGGCCTGGTCCTATGGCCCTTGTTAAAGTCAACGGAATCATGAACTTAACCAGGACAGTAACAGGACATTTTAGCCAAAAACCTGGTTGCCTCTGACAGGAGGCTGAAACTTGGCAGTCCTTAATCGCAGAGAAAGGATATCAAGGATCTGGAAAGATTCTGTATGAAGGAATAGTCTAAGATCCCTCCCAATGTGTTCTCAAATATCATAATTTGTTTTTAAAAAAGACTCAGTGTCGTTATCCTCACATGTGGAGTGTGCTGAAGTACAGGGCTGCCAATGTTTTTTTAGATTTGTTTGATACATTTTTTAACTAAATATATTAAATGTCTTTGAGCATACAAAATAGCTCAGTATTTGTATTTATTTTATAGTGTTTTTTTGCTCATCTTTATCAAGGGTGCCAATAGTTATGGACATGACTGTAGATGGGATCCCATGACATCGTAATGAAAAAGTCCTACAGTATGTTGTGGTACTCAACGGAGAAAGTAGACAGTACAATCATTTGTTTGGTAACATTCAAGTCAAGTAGTCTAGTCAGAAGAGCTCCTGATGAGAAAGTAGCTCATCTGGGAGTTAATTTCCAATTCTCTCCTTTTACATCCAATTCTACTACTTCCAAAACAACATTGTTTGAATTGGTTCGGATAGCTACATTAAACCACTACCTTGCACTTCCCCCCACTCCCAACTGTGATAAATTGCCATAGAACTGCTTTGATGTGTGAAGTGAACTTGTTTTTTTAACGCTAGATTATGTCACATGTCATTTTTCTCTTTTGCTTTTATAGCTGGAAAGCCTTTCCACCTATCACTGGCCCATTCGTTTGAAAAGGTATGAGTGTTAATGCTCTTTTGAAACCTGCCAAAGGGTCTAGCCCATTAGTTGAACCACCTACTGTTTCTTGGATGTGTTCCACCCAAGAACTGACCAAGTGTAGTTTGCCTTACATCCAGGTTTCATTAAACAAGCAAACGCTGTGTCAATCTGCTTGAGTGCTCCAATTCAGCACTAGGTCAAATGAGTTTCATAATACATATAACATATTAAATATAAAGAATGGATTGATCGTTTTTAATAATATAGTATTTGTTGTTCATTTTGAATTCTACATTATGAAGCAATATTTTGGTTGGTAGAATCCATTCAATATAGCTATGGACACAATTCAGTCAGTTGAGAACTCTATTATTCAGAGACAAACTTCTTGCAACACTGGCACTTCAAAAAATACACCTGGAAAGGGGGTATTACATTACGTAATACAGTAGGCCTACTTTCTAAAAAAGTATTATACGGCACAAATTTGATAGAATTATGTTTAAAAACTGGGACTATAGAACTGTACTCAAAGGCCATGTAACTTTTTCCAAATGTCCTTTCATTGTTGGAGAAAAAGTGATTTTTGAGAACCACCTAGTTTGCCTTGCAAACGGATTCAAACCACCAGTTCTGGATCCCCTCAGCGGCAGGGGAATATCCTAGCATTAATGGCTAAAATGTCCTCCTCATTTTTCCTTTCTCTGTCATGTGTGGCCAAAATCTTCATGTACCTGGCCATTCCTCATGGCTGTCTCTCTGTCTGCTTGAACAACAAATTTGTGTAGTGACAGCAATTGGCTAGGGATTGAGTTCTATTGCCCAGCTGCAGATACCTGGACAATAACTCAGACAGAAAAATACCAAAATCCCAGACCCAAACATAAAATTGTACGCTCTACAAATGCCATCAAAATGTCATCCCTGCACTAATTCTCTTAAAACTCTGGATTGCAGTCCAGGGATTGCACTCTTCCAACCAGCTCAGTTCAGGACCTTTTAAAGACCTAGGCTACACTGCAGATATTCCAGAAAGCCGCGTTTTATTAAGCATTTCCATCTATGGTGGATTCGCAATTCATACAGTTTAAGTGAATGGTAAGAGGTAGGAAAAACTTTGGCAAGTAATTGAGAGAGATTACATCATTGCAAGCTATAAATCAGAAGTCAGTTCTACACTCATGCCTTCCCGACACTTACTTTTATATCCGTCTCGGGGCCTGGCTTTTTAGCTGATGTTGTTGCTCTTTAAAGTACAAATACCAGCCCTCCCTCTCTGTGCAAAACAACACATTGACTGATTGTACTCCAAATGTATTGTTAGTGCCCAATTAATCTCTGCGGGAATTAATTTTGAACAGTTTATGAACTCTGTCTGAAAACTCCCTACCAAAAAGACACAAAACTACCAAAAAGGAAACTACTAATACAGTATGCCGACTTGTGAAGAGAAAGTCACTGGTTCTGTTGGACAGGTACCCCAAACTCATTGCAATATTGCTTCAAATGAAAATGTTTAATTATCTTATCAATAGCATTTACATTACCATAATCACCAGCTATACGTTTGGGAAAGTATCACCAGTACATTTGATCCTGAAAATAACTTTTAAGTTTATATTACAAAAAAACATGACGATAGACTATATAATCTACAGGAAATTGTATTCTTCAGGAAATTGTAACACATTTTTAGCAGTCTATAATCCTATGCAATGCATCGTAAGCTCAAACATGCACAGTATACTGTATATTAGATGGTCTATTGATTTGTATCACATCTGTGAAATGGATCAGAAAACAATCGCAGGTTAAGAATTTCTACCTACATGCTGTGCACAATTAATGAAGAACGACATTATGGCAAGACATCATGCATTTTGTTTGAAACCCAAATAAGCCTGCCTGTCAAAAAGAATAGAACAGAGCGGAAGAGACTTCTGGTTTCGTTGTTTAGCAATAATAAGTGTATACTTTGGCTTCTCTCTCCATTCACAGTTTCACATGCTTTCGGAAACTGTTCCAGAGTTTCAATGTGTGTGCCTCACATGTTGTCTAATACACATTCCCTAACAAAACAAAGTACCCTGAAGACAGACACTTAAGGCCTCTTTAGTAAATCAAGACATCGCTAATTAGGCATTAAGCTCCCAAAGCCTACGTAGAGCCTCAATATCATTACTGTCATTATCGTTAAACTCACAACATCCACAAAGTACAATAAATCCAGGGTCAGGCAGCACCACTTTTCTGGTTGCAGTAGCTAAGGGAGGCTAAGGATGACAGACCCAGCACTTTTTTCTTTGTCAGAACTAGTAAAGAACACCATTATAAACCCATTAATTGAATTGGAAATTAGATAGAAGATCCTCTGGACCACAATATGCATAAAGGTATTGTTTGTGACTAAATCATACATTCCAGACGATTGGGCCAATTTCCCAAAGCAGCAACTGCATATACATTTTCAACCATTCAACTGATCTTCAACACCTTGATTAGAGTAATCTGTGTTTCTGTTGGGACAAACACCTGCAGTACTGCTGTGGCTCTCTTGGAGCAGGACTAAGGATCCCTGACAAAAACTAATTGAAAAAAAATGTCTCACCTATCTGGGGACTCTGGATCGAAGCATGTCTTCAGAACATCCGTGACCTCAGGATCACAACAGTCTCCATCATCGTAGTCGTAGTGGATGCTGTTGCACTCTGTGTTGCAGACCCCGTCCCTCCTCTTCCAGTTGTAGCAGGGCCCCAGACGCAGACAGTCCCCACCATCGTGACCCGTCAGTGGGTGGTCACACTCCGCGTCACAGTGCCTGTTACCAATCTTACTGATCCGGCAGTTGCTGAGGATGAAGCGCTGGCGTACAGATGTGTTCTGGACAGTATGCGTGCTCAGCTCCAAGCTGATGTTGTAGGACCGGAAGGCTTCGACAAGTGCCTGGTGCTGCATCTGGATCTGGGCCTGAGAGACAGTGGGACGACTTCCGTCATTGTTACAGATGTTGACAATGCGGTAGCGGATCCTTTTCTCTGTGCGCAGCTGCCAGTGGTTATTGTAGCCGAGGATGATGTCTGTGTTGTCACAGGTTGTTAATCCACAGGGAGGGGGCAGAAAGGGGGACACATTCTCCTGCTCAGGGATAGGGATGATGACTATGGATGGGTGGTAGCCCTCCTTATGAGGACTCCACTGTTGCTCTACCTCGGAGAAGTCAGCCCAGAGAGCGAGGTTTGGTTCCCTCTTATCAATCCTAGAAGGCCCTTTAAGGAGGTCCTCGTGAGTGCGAGGGAGCACCCATAACACAATGCCTCCGATGTGCCCTCGGAAGTTGTGCCCAAGGTCTGACTGGTCCCCACCTAGAAGAAGTGTTCGACAGGTCTCCATGAATGGGCTGTAGAGGTTACCAGACTGCAAACTGCTCTCCCCAACCTTGGCACCATCTATGTAGAGTTTCATCTTGTGGCCATTGTAGCTGGCAATCAGGTGAGTCCAGGAGTTAGGGTGGTAGCGCTGATGCCCATAGATAGTCGTAGCTTTGGGAGCTCGGTCTGTACGTAGTGTAAAAAAGAATCTGGCATCTTTTCTTCCACCGGGCTTTACTGTGCGAATACCTACTGACCATCCTTTCTCACTGAAGGAGTAGGAGCAGTTGTCAAAAACCCCTGCACAAAAGGAATACAAATATTATTTTGCAAAAAGACCAACATTGAGCATCCTCTTTCAATGTAATTAAAGCCAGACTACCCAGAGAGTTGTGGGGTTGAAGGTATTTCCCTAAACGAAGGCACGGATTCCCAGCTGTTTCTCAGAAAGAGAAAATCACATCTGGCTTCCAGATGTTCTATGCTGGGACAGCTAAAGGTCAGGGAACCCCTTCACCCTCATTCCATACACACTGTACACACAAAAACTCAGAAATGTTTTTGGACATTGAAAAGAAATCTGGGTAATTGTAACAAAATATCCCTTAGGAGGATGGGCCAATTTCATGGTTAAAATTTAATTCACTCAAAGTAGTGGTTAGAACACAGCATCTCTGCCAAGTAAAAGTCTTGATACTATAATCTGGCAACAATAGAGGGACGGATTTATAATAGTAGAGAATAAAACTAGTCTGTCATGTGCTTATCTGGTAAAATATTATGGTCAATTTTTATAGAAATTTTAATAGAAAAACAAATGTGATTATATAAATGTGGAATAAACTAATTGTCAAATAGGGTTCACTAAAGATTTAGGCCAAAGCTTAAAGCTTTGATTAACAGAAAATGATGAAAACCTGCAGGCATTGTGCCTCTTGTGGACTTGTGGTTGCCTAACCCCCTTCACTAGCATGTTAGTTTTACATGTGTAAGGTTTCAATCATTGCTCCTGGCTATTTTCTACATCATTCAATAAATGGCATCCCAATTCTGACATCCAACTTCTGTTATTTCAATCAAAATAGAATTGTGATTTATTTATTGATTTTCTACATTCATTTACAGTGAAATAATGAATTCATATTGCCTATATCATATTTATTTCAAACCTTAGCCTTATCCTGCTGTTATGCTGCATTCATAACCAAGTGGGACGGTGGGATTAACCACATATGACTGGGACAAATCCACTTGAATGCCCCTAGTGGGAAACCCTGGGAAAACCTGAGCTCCGACTTCTCCCAAATGCATTTTCAGCTGTTAAGTGTAATCAAAATACATAATTTATAAAAAGCAAGCTATTAATATGGCTTTTGAACATTGTAATTGGTTTACAAGCATGATAGTTGTACTTTTAGTTTATGGTTGATGCAGCTTGTGGGCCATTAGCACATGAATGCATCCAAATGGTATTTATGACTTCACAACTGGTAATTACCACCTTCCCACTTGGTTATCAATGCAGCATTAGACTAGCGTCGGTAAATTGCCTGCAGGATACGAGGAGACTAGGGCTACACTATCAATAACAATTTGATCTATACAGTGGTGAAAAAAGTACCCAATTGTCATACTTGAGAACAGTGGCGTCTGGTAAGACAAGGGGTGGCGTTCTGTGTATTTTTGTAAACAACAGCTGGTGCACGAGATCTAAGGAAGTCTCGAGCTATTGCTCACCTGAGGTAGAATATCTTATGATGAGCTGTAGACCACACTACCTACCGAGAGAGATTTCATCTGTATTCTTTGTAGCTGTTTACATACCACCACAGTCAGAGGCTGGCACTAAGACAGCATTGAATGAGCTGTATTCTGCCATAAGCAAACAAGAAAACGCTCACCCAGAGGCGGCGCTCCTAGTAGCAGGGGACTTTAATGCAGGGAAACTTAAATCCATTTTAACAAATTTCTATCAGCAGGCTGAATGTGCAACCAGAGGAAAAAGAACTCTGGACCACCTATACTCCACACACAAAGATGCATACAAAGCTCTCCCTCGCTCTCCATTTGGCATTTCTGACCATAATTCTATCCTCCTGATTCCTGTTTACAAACAAAAATTAAAGCAGGAAGCACCAGTGACTAGATCAATAACAAAGTGGTCAGAGGAAGCAGATGCTAAGCTACAGGACTGTTTTGCTAGCACAGACTGGAATATGTTCTGGGATTCCTCCGATGGCATTGAGGAGTACACCACATGTCATTGGCTTCATCAATAAGTGCATCGATGACATCGTCCCCACAGTGACCGTACGTACATACCCCAACCAGAAGCCATGGATTACAAGAAGCATCCGCACTGAGCTAAAGGCTAGAGCTGTCGCTTTCAAGGAGCGGGAGCTTATAAGAAATCCCACTATGCCTTCTGATGAACCATAAAATAGGCAAAGCATCAATACAGGACTAAGAATCGTACTACACCGGCTCTGACACTTTTCAGACGTGGCAGGGCTTGCAAACGATTACAGACTACAAAGGGAAGCACAGCCGAGAGCTGCCCAGTGACAAGAGCCTACCAGACGAGCTAAACTTATTCTATGCTCGCTTCGAGGGAAATAACACTGAATCATGCATGAGAGCACCAGCTGTTCCAGAAGACTGCGTGTGAACGCTCTCCGTAGTAAGACCTTTAAACAGGTCAACATTCACAAGGCCGCAGGGCCAGATGGATTACCAGGACGTGTACTGCGAGCATGCACTGACCAACTGGCAAGTGTCTTCACTGACATTTTCAACCTCTCCCTGTCCGAGTCTGTAATACCAACATGTTTTAAGCAGACCACCATAGTCCCTGTGCCCAAGAAAACTAAGGTAATCTCCCTAATTGACTACCCACCCCTAGCACTCACATCTGTAGCAATGAAGTGCTTTGAAAGGCTGGTCATGGCTCACATCAACACCATCTTTCCAGAAACCCAAGACCCACTCCAATTTTCATACCTCCCCAACAGATCCACAGATGATGCAATCTCTATTGCACTCCACACTGCCCTTTCCCACCTGGACAAAAAAAACACCTATGTGAGAATGCTATTCATTGACTACAGATCAGCGTTCAACACCATAGTGCCCTCTAAGCTCATCAATAAGCTAAGGACCCTGGGACTAAACACCTCCCTCTGCAACTGGATCCTGGACTTCCTGACGGGCAGCCCCCAGGTGGTAAGCGTAGGTAACAACTGCAATGTAGCAGGTTGAAAGCTTCAAGTTTCCTGGTGTCCACATCACCAACAAACTAATATGGTCCAAGCACACCAAGACAGTCGTGAAGAGGGCATGACAAAACCTATTCCCCCTCAGGAGACTGAAAAGATTTGGCATGGGTCCTCAGATCCTCAAAAGGTTCTACAGCTACACCGGTGTCAGAGGAAATCCCTAAAAATTGTCAGAGACTCTAGCCACCCTAGTCATAGACTGTTCTCTCTGCTACCGCACGGCAAACGGTACCGGAGCGCCAAGTCTAGGTCCAAGAGGCTTCTAAACAGCTTCTACCCCCAAGCCCCCAAGCCAAGGATCCTGAACATCTAGTCAAATGGCTACCCAGACTATTAGCATTGCCTCCCCTCTTTACACCACTGCTACTCTCTGTTGTCATACTACCTCAACTAACCGGGGCCCCCGCACATTGCCTCTGCATCGGTACCCCACTGTATATAGTTTCGCTATTGTTATTTTACTTTTGCTCTTTAATTACTTGTTACTTCTGTCTATTATTCTTATCCATCTTTTTTTGAAACTGCATTGTTTGTTAGTGGCTCGTAAGTAAGTATTTCACTGTAAGGTCTATACCTGTTTATACCTGTTGTATTCGGCGCATGTGACTAATAAAATTTGATTTGATTTGAGTAAAAGTAAAAATACCTTAATAGAAAATGAATCAAGTAAAAGTCACTCAGTAAAATACTGATTGAGTAAAAGTATAAAAGTATTTGGTTTTAAATATACTTAATTTATACTTTTACTTTTAATACTTATGTCAAATTCCTTTTATTAAGCAAACCAAATGGCATGATTTTCTTGTTGTTTTAATTTACAGCTAGCCAGGGGCACACTCCAGCACTCAGACATAATTTACAAACTAAGCATTTGTATTAAGTGAGACAACCTGATCAGAGGCAGTAGGGATGATCAGGGATGTTCTCTTGATAAGTGAATGAATTGGAACTGTAATGAGTACTTTTGGGTGTCAGGGGAAATGTATGGAATAGAAAGTACATTATTTGCTTTAGGAATGTAGTGGAGGAATAGTTAAAGTTGTCAAAAATATAAATGTTAATTACATATACAAAAGAAAACTACTTAAGTAGTACTTTAAATCATTTTTACTTAAGTACTATACACCACTGGTATTGAACCTCCACATAACCTTGCACTTCAGTTTACTCCTACTATTTGAAGTTTGTCACTTTTCGTGAACACCAAGACTAAACATCTTTGATTTATCCCACCTACAGTCAGCAGAGGAAATGACAAAACGTCAATGCTTGTCAAAAATACCTAGGAATTTTGTTTTTATATAAATCAAATGATTGGGACAACTTTACATTTATTCATTGAAGTTATCATCACGTGGCTATGAATCTATTTGCTCGGTAGCCGAGAGCATTGAGAGCATTAAACATCGCAAGAATTTACGTCAAAACAACAAGCTTGCAGGTGGTGGCCATTTGTGTCTGTAACATTCCACCCCTTAACCCTTATGCATCTCATAATGGCTGATTTCCCAATTTCTCTCATTTGCCCAACCATGCCATTTGTGGTCTATATACTGAATTTGATATTTTTAACACTTTTAACACTTTAACGATGATAGGGAGAGAGAGGTTTTGGAATTTCACTCACCTGCTATGATGGCTGGGTTAGTCTGCCCACCCTCTGGGTTGACCCACAGTTCAACACTGAACTTAGCCCGAGGAAGCTCAATACCAGCTGCTGGATTGACCCTCAGTTGTTCCTTCTGTCCACTAAAGTACAAAGCAGACATCCACTTAGGGGGGACGTCTGGAATCTGGGCACCCCACAATGTGCTGGCGCGGCTAGGTGGTCCCTCCTGCTCCCCAGGGTAGTCCTCAATCTCAGCAGAATAGTCACTGTGCTGCCGAAATGTAGAGAATATCCCACGGGACTTTACTATGCTCTCAGGGAAAGCTGCCCAACTGTCTTCACCATGGGAGACTGTAAGGGTACGGCGGACCCTTCCAGTCAGAACTCTCTGTTGCTTCTTGAGCAGCAGCTGCTTGTGTGGGCCCTCAGAGCGCCCACCATCAACCTCTGGTTTGTCATTGTCACTACTTGAGTCCACTGTCACATCAGCCTGACTAGGAGGCTTTCTGCGGACGTTGGGGTAAGGAGATCTGACCATCCCTATAATCTTAACATGTCTCTCCTCCTTGTCTTTGGGTATCACTGCCTCTGAGTTTCCCCGACTAACCTTCTTCTCACCTTTGCCCCAATGAGAGGCACTATCCAGTCCCGAGTTAGAATTAGCATCAGAATTGCACCCACCTGAACAGGAGGACTCCTCAAGATGAGTTATATGATAGAGACCACTATGCCTTGTGGTGTATCTCCTTGGGTGAGCCACTGGAGGGAGATGTGGAACTGATGCTGAGTATGCTGTTTGTCTCGGTTGTCTGGTGGACCTGCACTGTTCACTTGCTAAGTGAGCCAGGTCACTGTCAGCTCTTTGAGCCATTGCGCGTTTGTATCTTCGGATATGATCTGATTGAGCAGAGTTCAGCAGCCATGTGTTGATCATTATGAGGACAACAGCCAGTAGTCTAACAAACAACATTTTGGAGTTTAGATTTGGAATTGTTGTTTTGGAATGTTTTCAGTTCTGGAACCCTGCCTTCTTCGATATAAAGTTGAATACAGCAGCAAGATCAGATGTGATTAAACCCCCTATTCCCCATTACATAAACTATTGATAAGTGGGTAACTGTGCATTTCTCAACTAATAGTATTATAATAAATCCAAGGATTACATTTTTTTTAGGTATCCTATTTTTTGCAAAAGCAATTGCCTATTTTTGTTTGGACTGGTCTATTTAGTGCAATGCAGTCAATGCCAGTTATGCATTCATCAATTTAATTCACATGTGTTTACAAGGCAGATGTCTCATGCATACTTTCATCAAGATGCCAGTTTTCCTTCCAGACTTCAAAAAGTAGCTAAATAGAAGCCTGTCAGTGCACTCAAAGAGAGAACTGTAGCAGTGTGTTACATTGACTGAGTGCAAAATCTTCAGGCTGTTGCATATGGAGGTTCAATGTATTTTTAGTTTATAAAAGCTTCTGGCTATTTCACCGGTCTAAACAAAACTACAACTTGCCTCTCATCTAACCTCCACTGCACGCATCACATCAACTCGCCTTTAAAACCTGCTGCACTGTGAACCGGCCACTTTATTAGGGAAAGTGACGGTCAGAGCAACCTACCACAATACCGCCTGTTTGAATAGGATGGAAGTATTGTCATTAGGCTACTGTATTTTGCAGCATCAATTTTGAATTTGGAATGAAATTGTGAAATATGGTTACTTTCAGTCGATCTGCTTGTCCATAGAATTCAGTTGGAAGACTATTGTCCCTGGTTGGAGTTCTCTTTTTATTATTTTTAATATAGGATCATTCACGTGATGCTTTCATTGTTTTCATCCATTCCGCTCAAAATAAAGGTTAGTTCATGTCTTGCCTTCAGGTCTTGCCACCAATCTCCTCCTTGTGCGCTATTTTCGATAGTGCCGGTTGTTGTTAACTTAAAATTCACCCTGTGCGAAGGATGCAGGGGTGACCAAAACAATGAACAAGCTGGCTGAGGTTTTTAAGCCAATATTTCTCATTCAATGACTATACTATGAAGTCACATAAAGTAAAGGTAAGCTTTATTGAAAGATAAACCTTAATTGCAGTCATAGGCTACACAATGGCAGAAATATAAGTAACCTAACCATCAACCATTGTCTATTGTTATTTATTTGCTATTTCCTTTCCCTGCATTTAGTTAAAAAGTAACAGCAAGGTATGAGACAAGAAGCAAGAGCAAATCAATGGGAATCAGACTAAATGCTCTGCTGGTCCTGTTGAGAGAGACTCCAAATAAAAAATTGTCATTAAATCACCTTCAAGAGCGCGTAAAGTCCTCTTGTATGCCCATTTGAAATTGTGGATATATTTTCTGCGCTGATGAACCGCCAGTCTCGCTCTCCTCCATAGCCTATTCAGAAGATCAAACCAACGCGCTGAAACGTTTTATCTATTACTCTCAGACTGACATCACTAACCCTGCCCCTACTACACACATTAGTAAAGAAAGGAAACCTTTCTATCCAAGGCAGTCACTCTTCACCATCGACGTCGAGTTGTGTGCACTGTCCATACTCCGTAACTGTATTGTTCAGGCACTTTTATGAATAGTCAGTCTAGTGCCCCACCACAGCCATTGAACAGTGATTCTGGCTGAGCCTCACACCATACGAACACCACTCTCTCACACACATCTGATTGACACATGAAAAATGATAAACCTATTTATTTAATTGATTGGAATAAAAACGAGCATGCCATATGGGCAGGTTCCTCCGTAGCCTAAATTGTTATGTATGGGTAACATTGGTATGGGAAAAAAACTAGGGTGCTCATGCTTGGTATCACTAGTGCTTTATCATTTGATGCACCTGCTAACTGAACTCATCAGTGTTGTGGTCAATTCAGTTCAGTTTCTGAATTGAAATGGAATTAATTAATTGAAAATTGCCCATTGTTTCTTATTATTTTTCAATCCACTTGACCATACCCTGTAGCTAATCAGTATAGAATTTCATCGTGGGGATGCTTGAAAACCTCTTGCTACATCAGTAACCTGGGCTTTTAACAGCACTAAGACATCAAATTAAAAAATAATATTAATTTGTCAAATCAACTCTAATTGCAGTGCAAAATACCTATTGCATTTAGTTAGAACATGCATGATGAAAAACATATCCATCATTTAAACTAAATTATCTTCTCACCAGAGTAAAACTTTAAGATGGGCTATAACTTTTATGAGAAACATATGCATCATCCTATGTGGGAGCCTCTCTAAAGTAAACTGTGCTGATGACTTTGCCTTTGGACAAAAATATTATTAGAATATGATAGGATGTTCAACTACAAAAACAGACTGGTAAATCTTATTAAATCTGTCCCAAATGTACATTGTATATTGGCCCCTTGACTTTTTTCGTTCATTTTTGTTTGCTGCCACTGTGTGTGGCTGAATTTGTGGGTGCTCTCTTCTCATCCACTTTACTACCAATCTTAAAGGAATGACACCACAGAACTGCTATAGGAAGTCCCTGAACCATCTCGCCATGCCTCTTCTTATCGTGGCCTGATCACAATTATCTACCCCACCTCTAACACCAATATCACGGGAGGGTGCGTCTTTAGATTTGAACCAGCTCACTTTGTTACAGTGAGCTAAACACTAGGGTGACAAAATGCTACAAAGACTTTTGGTAAAATACTATTTGCATTTTCATTATTCAAATCAATTTGTTTTATTACTGTACAGGTGTTCCTGTCTCACAGAGCTCACAGTAATATAATTTGGACCGTATCACTCATGTTACTTACTTACTAGACATCATACCTCTTTTTTGATCAAATGTAGAATTGCAGATGTAATATGTCTAAATGCACCCATTTTCTCACCCCCACTATTTTTGTCAGGCTCAATTTGCAAACAGCCCAGCTTGAAGCAACTGGCAGTTTGTGAAGGGGCCCCTTAATGGGTAAAAAGGTTGCTAACAGTGGGAGGCAAGAATTCCGCAACCAGCCTGAGGATCTGCCTGCAAAACATTCTGCTTTTTTATCGAAGTGCTTTGAGATCCTGCTGCAACTGTCTAAAAAAAAGTGAATGGCTGCTCCTGGGCCTCACCCCCCACTGCAAAGGACCTCTAGGAGATTATCCTTCATTTGAGCCTGCCCAACCCCAACCCCTATACCACAATCTGAGTGACCAGAAACAGAATGGGGAAAATCCAACCTGATATGCCGGACAAATGGAGAGAGGGAGGGGGGAAAAACACACTTGGTAAAAAATGTAAGAGGGGGCACACAATTGTTTGAAGGCAAATGTAACTTAATAGGTAATTTACTTAGACAAATTATAATGTTGATTCGCAAACTGTATAACACAGTAAAACAAATTACAAAAAAAAACAAACTTTTAGGCTACTTTTTGTTGTGTGAGTAGTGAATCCATTCTGTCTGTATGTTGTAATTGAAAATGGTCTACTTAAAGAGAGCTGTACTGTCTCAGTTGTCTTTAACATGTGAATTATGGAAGAAAGAAGGACACAGGATTCATAAATCTGTTCCACAAGTGAAAACATTGGGGAAATGATTTGCTGTGAATGCTGTGCAGACCTACATGCACACCTAATATTCCACTTTGACTGAGGTAGGGTAGATATAACAAAAAGAAAACAGGTAATCCAATGTATATTTATGTGTAAGAAAATATACGAATACATAAATAGATTTTGTAAAGCTTGACTAGACAGCCTGGTTTACTTGCCACTTGAATGAGCCTTGGTGAGGAGTGTGGCAGAGGTGATCATGCCCTCTGCTGTGTGCTGTCAGAACTTCATGAGGCAGGTTTGGTCACCATTACCAACACTTCAACTTGCCCAGGTTACTTTCATACAAAAAACATATCTGTCAATATCTATCCTTTGCAGATTTTTATAGTCTGAATTTTGGGGAAAATATTATTATATACATACAGTACCCGTCAAAAGTTTGGACACACTCATTCAAGGGGTTTTCTCTATTTTTTTACTATTTTCTACATTGTAGAATAATGATGAAGACATCACAACTATGAAATAGCACATGTGGAATCATGTAGTGATAAACAAATCAAAATAGATTTTAGATTCTTCAAAGTAGCCACCCTTTGCCTTTGACAGCTTTGCACACTCTTGGCATTCTCTCAACCAGCTTCACCTGGAATGCTTTTCCAACAGTCTTGAAGGAGTTCCCACACATGCTCAGCACTTGTTGGCTGCTTTTCCTTCACTCTGCGGTCCAACTCATCCAAAACAACCTCAATTTGGTTGATGTCGGTTGATTGTGGAGGCCAGGTCATCTGATACAGCACTCCATCACTCTACTTCTTGTTCAAATAGCCCTTACACTGCCTGGGGGTGTGTTGGGTCATCGTCCTGTTGAAAAACAAATGATAGTCCCACTAAGTGCAAACCAGATGGGATGGTGTATCGCTGCAGAATGCTGTGGTAGACATGCTGGTTAAGTGTGCCTTGAATTCTAAATAAATCACTGACATTGTCACCAGCAAAGCACCCCCACACCATCACACTTCCTCCATGCTTCACCGTGGGAACCACAGACGCAGAGATCATCCTTTCATCGACTCTGTGTCTCATAAAGACATGGCGGTTGGAACCAAAAATCTGAAATTTGGACTCATCAGACCAAAGGACAGATTTCCACCGGTCTAAGACCATTGCTCGTATATCTTGGCCCAAGCAAGTCTCTTCTTATTATTGGTGTCCTTTAGTAGTGGCCTGATTCACGCAGTCTCCTCTGAACAGTTGATGTTGAGATGTGTCTGTTTCTTGAACTCTGTGAAGCATTTATTTGGGCTGCAATCTGAGGGGCAGTTAACTCTAATGAACTTATCCTTTGCAGCCGAGGTAACTCTCGGTCTTCCTTTCCTGTGGCGGTCCTCATGAGAGCCAGTTTGATCATAGCGCTGGATGGTTTTTGAGACTGCACTAGAAGAAACTTTTAAAGTTCTTGAAATGTTCCGGATTAACTGACCTTCATGTCTTAAAGTAATGATGGACTGTCATTTCTCTTTGCTGATTTGAGCTGTTCTTGCCATAATGTAGACTTGATCTTTTACCAAATAGAGCTATATTCTGTATACCACCCCTACCTTGTCACAACACAACTGATTGGCTCAAACGCTTTAAGAAGGAAAGAAATTCCACAAATTAACATTTAACAAGGCACACCTGTTAATTGAAATGCATTCCAGTTGACTACCTCATGAAGCTTGTTGAGAGAATGCCAAGAGTGCGCAATGCTGTCATCAAGGCAAAGGATGGACTTTGAAGAATCTAAAATCAAAAATATATTTGGATTTGTTTAACAATTTGTTGGTGTTATGTCATAGTTTTGATGTCTTCACTATTCTACAATGTAGAAAATAGACAAAATAAAGAAAAACCCTTGAATTAGTAGATGTGTCCAA
The DNA here is from genome assembly GCF_029448725.1 of Salvelinus fontinalis. NCBI lineage: Eukaryota > Metazoa > Chordata > Actinopteri > Salmoniformes > Salmonidae > Salvelinus > Salvelinus fontinalis. Next base: position 28,975,705 of record NC_074681.1, on the reverse strand, counting down.
ACTGTTGACTGGTACTGTATATAAAACAATCAGAATTCAAACTACTCTACAATATATATTATTTTCTACGTTTTTTTGCATCGACAATTGTATTGGTGTGGGTGCGTTCATTCAGTGCAGGCATAGGACTTAGTTACGACTCCGGTGCAGTAGGGGGGAGTAAATCATTTTTGCCAGTAATTTCGTTTGGGTAGGCGAGGATAGATTCGAGAGATTGGTTTCTAAATCCCTAAACGTAGACAGACTTTGCGCTGAATATTTTATAATTCTTGCAACTTTGTTATGGTCGACTTGTTGACAAAAGCCTACAATTTCACCTAAAGAAGCAATCTAGCTAAAAGCAAGCTTTTATGTATTCGTACATTGTTGTTTTATCTTAGCTAGCCCATTGCCATTAGCTGGTAAGCTAACATTAGCTAGCCAATAGCTCAGCCCGGATGCGGTGAACTACAACAAGCTTTGGCCTTGGAAGAGTTGAGCATCGGGCTTGATTATGTCAAGCAACCGTCAACAGCAAACTGGTGGTGGAGCAGGTCCTGGGCCTGGAAGTAGCAGCAGTACCGGTGGCACTACCAATGCTAACGGTGCTACCAGCGTAACGTTAGGCGGCAACGATAGTGCGAATGTGAACAATTCCCCAAATGTTGTGCCCTCGCGGACTCTGGCAACAGCTGGCGAGGGGTTGCTTGTACCTGGAGTGGCTGTACAGTCTCCAAGATGCTTAGCCCCACTAAGCAGATCCAGTTCATCCTCCTCTGGCACCAGCAGAAAACGTCCTCTCCACCAAGCACCTCTCTACAATGGTCTCTTGAATTCCTACGAAGATAAAAGCAACGATTTTGTGTGGTGAGTTTTCCTGAAAAATGTTACCTTAGCCTGCTAGCTAACTTACTTGGCTAACTTTTAGCTAACTACCGTAACTAGCTTGGTGACTAGGTGTTGTTAGTTACATATGTAGGAATAGCTAGATAGTTCAACTTTGGAGTGCATTCTTGTTTACAATGTCCATTTGACAGTTGGTTAGCTAGAGTTACGTAACGTTGTCATTTAACCAGACTCGCTGATGTTTCCATATCTGAACACTGTCAAAGTAAAGTTAATGTTGTTGCATTACATTTTCTTTTCAGCCCAATCTGTTTTGAAATGATTGAGGAGGCACATATGACAAAATGTGGACACAGTTTCTGGTAAGCAAACATGATTGCATTGGCAAGGATATAGTAACGTTACTTCCATCTAATTCCTATAGCACCGTTCCATATTAGCTACCGCTAATTCCTTTTGTATCGTCCACCAATGCACCATTCATTTTTTCCTATGCTGGTTTTCTTGAACTAACATACCCCATTATATTTCTGGGTTCAGCTACAAGTGCATTCGCCAGAGTTTGGAGGACAGCAATAGGTGCCCAAAATGTAACTACATCATTGACAATGTGGATCAGCTCTATCCAAACTTTCTTGGTAGGTTTGTCTATTAAAAAACAATTTCTTTGATGGGTAGATGGGTGCATTACTTATCTGTGGTGTAGCAACAGTTGAAGTCGGAAGTTTACATACACTTAGGTTGGAGTCATTAAAACTCGTTTATCAACCACTCCACACATTTCTTGTTAACAAACCATAGTTTTGGCAAGTCAGTTAGGACATCTACTTTGTGCATGACACAAGTAATTTTTCCAACAATTGTTTACAGAAACATTATTTCACTTAATTCACTGTATCACAATTCCAGTGGGTCAGAAGTTTACATACACTAAGTTGACTGTGCCTTTAAACAGCTTGGAAAATTCCAGAAAATGATGTCATGGCTTTAGAAGCTTCTGATAGGCTGATTTACATAATTTGTGTCAATTGGAGGTGTACCTGTGGATGTATTTCAAGGCCTACCTTCAAACTCTGTGCCTCTTTGCTTGACATCATGGGAAAATCAAAAGAAATCAGCCAAGACCTCAGAAAATAAATTGTAGACCTTCGAAAGTCTGGTTCATCCTTGGGAGCAATTTCCAAATGCCTGAAGGTACCACGTTCATCTGTACAAACAATAGTACGCAAGTATAAACACCATGGGACCACGCAGCCCTCATACCACTCAGGAAGGAGACATGTTCTGTCTCCTAGAGATTAACCTACTTTGGTGCAAAAAGTGCAAATCAATCCCAGAACAAGAGCAAAGGACCTTGTGAAAATGCTGGAGAAAACGGGTACTAAATTACCTATATCCATAGTAAAACGAGTCCTATATCGACATAACCCGAAAGGCCGCTCAGCAAGGAAGAAGCCACTGCTCCAAAATCGCCATAAAAAGGCAGACTACGGTTTGCAACTACACATGGGGACAAAGATCGTACTTTTTGGAGAAATGTCCTCTGGTGTGATGAAACAAAATAGAACTGTTTGGCCATAATGACCATCGTTAGGCTACCTGAAATGTTTGACCCAAGTTAAACAATTTAAAGGCAATTCTACCAAATACTAATTGAGTTTATATACACTTCTGACCCACTGGGAATGTGATGAAAGAAATAAAAGCTGAAATAAATCATTCTCTCTACTATTATTCTGACATTTCACCTTCTTAAAATAAGGTGGTTATCCTAACTGACCTAAGACAGGGACTTTTTACTCTGATTAAATGTCAGGAATTGTGGAAAACTGAGTTGAAATGTATTTGGCTAAGGTGTATGTAAACTTCCGACTTCAACTGTAGCTTCTCTACAGCCTTGTCACAGGTTTTGTCCCAAATGGCAACCTGTTCCCTATTTAGTACAGTACTTTTATATGGGCCCTGGTAAAAATTAAGTTTTGTTCCTTTCTAATAGTACTAATAGTAATAAAAACTCTTGTTTTGATTTGATACAGTGAATGAACTTATTCTCAAACAAAAACAGAGATCAGATGAAAAACGCCTGAAGATGGACCATCCGGTAAGTGCTTCAGCAAATCAGGTCACACACACACACACACACACACACTTGCAATGGAAACCAGACCTTGGTCAAATATTACAACATGAGAACATAATGCAGACAACAAAATTCTGGTCTGGTTTTCCAAACACAGATTGAGCCTAGTCTTGGACTGAAATGCAAGCTCAATTGAGAATCTCCTTTGAAAAAGCTTCTTCGTCCCAGAGATGCAAACTTGTCTCTTTTCAGATATATTTGCCATTTTGATCTTAAAATAGGTCATCCAGGTGAATCATGTAGATCTGTAAAACAACATTTGGAAGGGTGTCTGACAAAAAGTGCGCATATCGAAATTAATGACTGAGCACAGAATGCATCCTTACGTGTTCTACAAATAGAATATCAGAGTTCAGTGTGCTGTCAGATATGTCATATCAGAATGAGTGCTTCATCCAATATCACGTGTGACAGCTGTGAGCAGCCAGCTGCATCCCCTAACCAGCCATTAGTCTACTCAGCTGCTTCTTGCCGTCTGTTCTTTCTGTGCATCTACATCCGTTTTTAAAATGTTATTTAGCTGTGATGCTGAGGTGTACAGACACCGATGGGGTTTCTGTTACAATAGTTTAATTATTGGGGCGGCACGCATTTACCTGTAAGAACCAGCAGGCCAGTCTGACTAGGCTTTACTGAGGAAAAACATTGCAGCAGAAAGGGAGAGGCAAAGCGAGAGGTTTCACACGCCAAAATCTGTCAAAAATTAGCCCTGTGTTCTATGGACTTATTTTGGACCTACACTTGCCATTATATACAGATCTCTGAGCACAGTGGCAGTAATACTTACGTCTTTACATCACTGAAAACCGCAAGTTTATAGCACGAACCACTCAAAACTTATCCCCCATGTTACCGGAGCTACCATCTCCTCTTTCTACCGCAAATTGAGGCACATTTTATATAATTTTATAAATCATGTCGCGGGCCGTTTTAAACTACTTGCGGGCCAGTTTTTGGTTTAATAACAAACTACCTTGTTTAGTCATGTTACCTTGCTGGCTAGCTAGCGTACAACTTTGGCTATGCACAAATTTGGATGGGATGGCACAGGAAAAACGGAAAAGGGATATTTAACCTACTCAAAGAGATGCTTCAAAGGTAGGATGCATATGCCTACTCAATGTAATTCTAAGCTAAATCTGAATAACCAAATCTATTATTCTGGTGTTCCTTAAATTCTGTTTGGTGCTTAACCTTTGGGAGGGGGGTGTGTCTGTGAGTGAGAAAAAGTGTGTGTGTGTGTGAGGGAGAGTGTAGGATGTGTATAAAGTGGTCTGAATAGTAGGTTAAAGATGGTTTCATATAGGCCTAGTGCAGGGTTTCCCAAACTCTGTCCTCTGGACCTCAAGGGATTCACATTGCCCAAGCAAAAACCAGCTCTGATTCAAATAATCAACTAATCATCAAGCTTTGATCATTTGAATCAACTGTAGTGTTAGGGCAAAAACCAAAACGTGCACCCCTTGGGGTCCCGAGGACCGAGTTTGGGAAACGCTGGTCTGGTGTGTTTTCCCCTTACTGCCACATTGAAAATGCAGATCAGTATGCATTTCTATTCCTTACTACATTCCTCCTGCCCAATCATAGGTAGGCCTTTGGAAATTAGCAAATCAGCTGTTTTCTGCAGTAGCCTTTTCTATTATACAGTAAAAAAAAAAAAATGGTGTGTAGTCCAGGACTAGGTGTTGTCTGTGTCCAGGAAACCGCTCTTAAAGGTAATAGTGAAGGAACTCAACAGTTAACTTAATTTACCAAAAGTATGTACACATTTCATTGTGTATTTCTCATGTTTTAGAATGGGTCAAGATGGCAAGTGTTCCAAGATGTCCTGGGCACAGACCAAGAGAACCTAGATCTTGCTAATGTCAACTTGATGCTGGGACTCCTTGTACAGAAAAAGAAACAGCTGGAAGCGGTATGTATATTTTGTGTAGGCAGTGCATATTTAACCAGTATACAATGAATGGCGTCGGGCGGCTTTACGCTAACCGAATGTGAACTTGTATGCTTTACCCTAACTTTTACCTTAACCTCACTGAAGCTATACCACATTAACCTTAACAAACCCTTGTCAATCCCTATGCTGTTTTTTCTGCCAGTCAAATATACACTTTTGTTTATTCTTAACATAAAATTGATCCTATAAAGTAGGGATGGGCATTTAAAATATCAGTTATCAAATAATATGATATTTTTTCAGATATCTGGTTAGTTGAAATATGTGTGTTAAGGGAAAGTGTTTTTTAAAAACTTCCATGGAGACCTGCTCTTGCGACATGAGAGAGTTGGTGCTCTGCTTGTTTCAGCAGTGGGGTGAGAGAGGAGCAGGGGCCGGTGTGTGTGACAGTCTATGTGTGTAGCATGGAGGGAGAGAGAGAAAGCAGCCAAACCAACTCACGCTAGTTAGACAAACATGTTGCTACCATAGGTTATCTATCATACCATCTGATAGTACCTATCTTGACTGCGTCAAATTGTTGTAAAGAAGCAAGGCTAATTGAGGCTATTATGCTGCGCTATTCAGCCAATGTCTGCAACTCCATTCATATAAAACAATAGCCTACCTGATGGTTGATCATTGTAGCCTGCTCCTTTTCATTTGTGTGTAGGCTACCTGTGCGTCTTTCACTCATACAAATTGTCAAACTGTTTCATAAAAATTCAGAATGTAATGTTCTATCTATGTAGGCTATGTAGCAATATCACATAGATAATTTAAAAGAAATGCGCTTTATAGTCATACCTTGATCGATCGACCTTTAACTCTGTCTGTTTATTCCCATAGGAATCACAAGCTGCTCAACGTCAGATCCTAATGGAATTCCTCAAAGAAGCAAGAAGAAATAAAAGAGAGGTGTACCCCATCTCTGTTTGGGATTGCATCTAAATATATTTCCATATTTAAGTACAGTATTAATCTGTGAGGAAATAACCATTTGTTATTGTGTTTTATCAATCAGCAACTGGAACAGTTGCAGAAGGAGCTAAACTTTTTGGAGGAGGATATCAAGCGTGTTGAGGTAAAATAATGTACATAGATAGCTATTTTAACATATCTGTACTCCTGAAATGAATTAGAATTCAGAGGTCTAGTTTCCTAGACACAGATTAAGGCTAGTTCTGGAGTAAAACGCGACTCAGAAACCACCACAGAATTTGACAAATGTACTCCTCCACTGTGTTTTTTGGTTTTCATGTACAGTTATGCAGGTTAAGCCTGTCTGTTGATGAGTTTTTAAAGCGAAATAGATTGTACATTTTCTAGGAAATGAGTGGACTGTACTCGCCAGTGAGTGACATGGATCGTAACTTGGACAGCACTGTACCTAATTTCGAGGCTCCCTCACCTGCACCCAGGTAAAACAAAATGTCCTGTACTTCAATTAGTCTTGTGAAAGGAACAAAGTAAATATCTGACTCAGAATATATTCATCATTCTATGAATATCCTTTAAAAGGTGTGAAAGAGTTGAGGTTTGACAGGAGACAGATACAGTTGAAATTGGAAGTTTACATACACCTTAGCCAAATACATTTAAACTCAGTTTTTCACAATTACTGACATTTAATCCTAGTAAAAATGCACTGTCTTAGGTCAGTTAGGATCACCACTTTATTTTAAGAATGTGAAATGTCAGAATAGTAGTAGAGAGAATATGTTATTTCAGCTTTTATTTCTTTTATCACATTCCCAGTGGGTCAGAAGTTACACTCAATTAGTATTTGGTAGCATTGCCTTTAAATTGTTTAACTTAGGTCAAACATTTTGGGGAGCCTTCCACAAGCTTCCCACAATAAGTTGGGTGAATTTTGCCCCATTCCTCCTGACAGAGCTGGTGTAATTGAGTCAGGTCTGTAGGCCTCCTTGCTCGCACGCGCTTTTTCAGTTCTGCCCACACATTTTCTATGGGATTGAGGTCGGGGCTTTATGATGGCCACTCCAATACATTGACTTTGTCGTCCTTAAGCCATTTTGCACAACTTTGGAAGTATGCTTGGGGTCATTGTCCATTTGGAAGACCCATTTGTGACCAAGCTTTAACTTCCTGACTGATGTTTTGAGATGTTGCTTCAATATATCCACATAATTTTCCTCCCTCATGTTGCCATCTATTTTGTGAAGTGCACCAGTCCCTCCTGCAGCAAAGCATCCCCACAACATGATGCTGCCACCCCAAAGCTTCACGGTTGGGTTGGTGGTCTTTGGCTTGCAAGCCTCCCCCTTTTTCCTCCAAACATAACGATGGTCAGTATGGCCAAACAGTTCTATTTTGTTTCATCAGAAGAGAGGACATTTCTTCCAAAAGTACAATCTTTGCCCCCATGTGCAGTTTCAGTCCGTAGTCTGGCTTTTTTATGGTGGTTTTGGAGCAGTGGCTTCTTGCTTGCTGAGCGGCCTTTCAGCTTATGTCGATATAGGACTCGTTTTACTGTGGATATAGATTATTTTGTACCTGTTTCCTCCAGCTTCTTCACAAGGTCCTTTGCTGTTGTTCTGGGATTGATTTGCACTTTTCGCACACCAAAGTACGTTCATCTCTAGGAGACAGAATGCATCTCCTTCCTGAGCGGTATGACGGCTGCGTGGTCCCATGGTGTTTATACTTGCGTACTATTGTTTGTACAGATGAACGTGGTACCTTCAGGCATTTGGAAATTGCTCCTAAGGATGAACCAGACTTGTGGATTTTTTTTTTCTTCTGAGGTCTTGGCTGATTTCTATTGATTTTCCCATGATGTCAAGCAAAGAGGCACAGCGTTTGAAGTTAGGCCTTGAAATACATCCACAGGTACACCTCCAATTGATCAAATTATGTCAATTAGTCTATCAGAAGCTTCTAAACCCATGACATAATTTTCTGGACTTTTCCAAGCTGTTTAAAGGCACAGTCAACTTAGTGTATGTAAACTTCTGACCCACTGGAATTGTGATACAGTGAATTATAAGTGAAATAATGTTTCTGTAAACAATTGTTGAAAAATTACTTGTGTCATGCACAAAGTAGATGTCCTAACCAACTTGCCAAAACTATAGTTAGTTAACAAGACATTTGTGGAGTGGTTGAAAAACGAGTTTTAATGACTGAAACCTAAGTGTATGTAAACTTCCGACTTCAACTTTATATATTCATAGTACCAGTCAAGAGTTTGGACACACCTACTCATTCAAAGGTTTTCCTTTATTTTACCAGTTTTCTACATTGTAGAATAATGGTGAATACATCATCTATGAAATAACACATATAGAATCATATAGTAACCCAAAAAGTGTTAAATCAAAATATATTTTTAGATTCTTCAAAGTAGCCACCCTTTTCCTTGATGACAGCTTTGCACACTCTTGGTATTCTCTCAACCAGCTTGACCTGGAATTATTTTCCAACAGTCTTGAAGGAGTTCCCACATATGCTAAACACTTGGCTTGTTTTTCCTTCACTCTACCATCCAACTCATCCAAAACCATCTCAATTGGTTGAGGTCAGGTGATTGTGGAGGCCAGATCATCTGATGCAGCATTCCATCACTCTCCTTTTTTGTCAAATATCCCTTACACAGCCTGGAGGTGTGTTGGGTCATTGTCTTGTTGAAAAACAAATGATAGTCCCACTAGGCGTAAACCAGATGGGATTGCATATCGCTGCAGAATGCTATGGTAGCCATGCTGGTAAAGTGTGCCTTGAATTCTAAATAAATCACAGACAGTGTCACCAGCAAAGCACCCACACACCATTACACCTCCTCCGTGCTTCACGGTGGGAATCACACATGTTGAGATTTTGCACCAAAAATGTCATTCAGACAGATTTCCATCGATTTAATGTCCATTGCTCTTGTTTCTTGGCCCAAGTATTGCTTGTGTTTCTTGGCCCAAGCTCTTCTTATTGGTGTCCTTTTGTAGTGTTTTCTTTGCAGCAATTCTACCATGATGGCCTTATTCATGCAGTCGCCTCTGAACAGTTGATGTTTAGATATATGTCTGTTACTCTGTGAAGCATTTATTTGGGCTGCAATTTCTGAGGCTGGTAACTCTAATGGACTTATCCTCTGCAGCAGAGGTAACTGTGTGTCTTTCTTTCATGAGAGTCAGTTTCATCATAGAGGTTGATGGCTTTTCAAATCAAATATAACTTTGTCACATGCGCCGAAAACTACAACGTGTAGACTTTACCATGAAATGCTTACTTACAAGCCCTTAACCAACAGTGCAGTTTAAGAAGAGTAAAACAAATATTTACCAAGTAGTCTAAAATAAAAGTAATAATAAAAACGATCACAATAAGAATAACAATAAGGCAATATACAGCGGGCACCGGTACTTAGTCAGTGTGCAGGGGTACAGGTTAGTTGAGGTAATTTGTACATAGAGGTGAAGCGACCATGCATAGATAATAAACAGCGAGTAGCAGCAGTGTACAAAAGGGAGGGGGGACCAATGTAAATTGTCCGGTGGCGATTTTATTAATTGTTCAGCGGTCTTTAAGCTTTTGAGGAGCCTTTTCTGGTCCTAGAGTTGGCGCTCCGGTACCGCTTGCCGTGCTGTAGCAGAGAAAACATTCTACAACTTGGGTGACTGGAGTCTCTGACAACTTTATGGGCTTTCCTCTGACTCTGCCTATTATAAAGGTCCTGGATGTCAGGAAGCTTGGCCCCAGTGATGTACTGGGCCATTCGCACTACCCTCTGTAGCGCCGTGATGCAACCGGTCAGAATGCTCTCGATGGTGCAGCTGTAGAACCTTTAGAGGATCTGGGGACCCATGCCAAATCTTTTCAGTCTCCTGAGGGGGAAAATGTTTTGTTGTACCCTTTTCACAACTGTCCTGGTATGTTTGAACCATGATAGTTTGTTGGTGATGTGGACACCAAGGATCTTAACTCTCGACTGCAATTTGCAACTGCACTTGAAGAAACTTCCAAAGTTCGGATTGACAGTTCAGATTGACTTTGTCTTAAAGTAACGATGGATTGTCGTTTCTCTTTGCTGATTTGAGCTGTTTTTGCCATAATATGGACTTGGTATTTTACCAAATATAGGTATCTTCTGTATACCACCCCTACCATGTTACCACTGATTGGCTCAAACGCATTAAGAAGGAAAGAAATTCCACAAATTAACATTTAACAAGGCACACCTGTTAATTGAAATGCATTCCAAGTGACTAACTCATGATGCTGGTTGAGAGAATGCCAACAGTGTGCAAAGCTGTATTCAAAGCAAAGGGTGGCTACTCTAAGGAATCTTAAGTTGTTTGCCACTGCTAGCGGCTTTTACCTTTTGCACAGACACCCATCCACTTTCAGCCTGGATAATACTTGCCAGTATCGGACTGTTTTCTCCACTTTCTCCGCTTCCTGCCGTAAGCGCTGGACCATTACCCCTGATCATCACAGCCAGCTAGCTTTGAGCCAGGCCCACCTCCCGGCATGTTAACAACAGAAGCCTCCTCCCTAAGTTTGTTTTACTCACTGCTTTAGCACACTCCGCCAACCCTGATGTCCTTGCCGTGTCTGAATCCTGGCTTAGGAAGGCCACCAACAGATTTCCATCCCCAACTACAACATTTTCTGTCAAGATAGAACTGCGAAAGGGGGAGGAGTTGCAATCTACTGCAGAGTGAGCCTGCAAATTTCTGTCATACTTTCCAGGTCTATGCCCAAACAGTTCGAGCTTCTAATTTTAAAAATGAATCTCTCCAGAAATAAGTATCTCACTGTTGCCGCCTGTTATAGACCCCTCCTCAGCTCCCAGCTGTGCCCTGGACACCATATGTGAATTGATTGCCCCCCATCTATCTTCAGAGTTTGTTCTGTTAGGTGACCTAAACTGGGATATGCTTAACACGTCGGCCGTCCTACAATCTAAGCTAGATGCCCTCAATCTCACACAAATTATCAAGGAACCCACCAGGTACAACCCTAAATCCGTAAACATGGGCACCCTCATAGATATTATCCTGACCAACTTGCCCTCCAAATACACCTCTGCTGTTTTCATTCAGGATCCTCATCCCGTCACTGCCTCATTGCCTGCATCCACTATGGATCCGTGGTCAAGTGGCCACCCCTCATAACTGTCAAACTCTCCCTAAAACACTTCTGCGAGCAGGCCTTTCTAATTGACCTGGCCTGGGTAACCTGGAAGGTAATTGACCTCATCCCGTCGGTAGAGGATGCCTGGTCGTTCTTTAAAAGTAATTTCCGCACCGTCTTAAATAAGCGTGCCCCTTTCAAAAAAATAGAACTAAGAACAAATATAGCCCCTTGTTCACTCCAGACCTGACTGCCCTCGACCAGCACAAAAATATCCTGTGGCGGACTGCATTAGCATCGAATAGTCCCCGCGATATGCAACTTTTCAGGGAGGTCAGGAACCAATACACGTAGTCAGTCAGGAAGCAAAGGCTAGCTTTTTCAAACATAAATTTGCATCCTGTAGCTCTAACTCCAAAAAGTTTTGGAACACTGTAAAGTCCATGGAGAATAAGAGCACCTCTTCCCAGCTGCCCACTGCACTGAGGCTAGGAAACACTGTCACCACCAATAAATCTACGATAATCGAGAATTTCAATAAGCATTTCTCTACGGCTGGCCATGCTTTCCTCCTGGTTACCCAAACCTGGACCGGCACAAATCAGCTGGGCTAGACCATCTGGACCCTCTCTTTCTAAAATGTTCCGCTGCCATTGTTGCAACCCCTATTACCAGTCTCAGCCACGCTCAAGGTATTAAACAATATCATAACCGCCATTGATAAGAGACAGTACTGTGCAGCTGTCTTCATCAGCCTGGCCAAGGCATTCGACTCTGTCAATCACAGTATTCTTATCAGCAGACTCAACAGCCTTGGTTTCTCAAATGACTGCCTCGCCTGGATCACCAACTACTTCTCAGCTAGAGTTCAGTGTGTCAAATCTGAGGGCCTGTTGTCCGGACCTCTGGCAGTCTTTATGGGGGTACCACAGGGTTCAATTCTCGGGCCGACTCTTTTCTCTGTATATATCAACGATGTCGCTCTTGCTGCGGGTGATTCCCTGATCCACCTCTACGCAGACGACACCATTCTGTATACATCTGGCCTTTCTTTGGACACTGTGTTAACTAACCTCCAAACGAGCTTCAATGCCATACAACACTCTTTCCGTGGCCTCCAACTGCTCTTAAACGCTAGTAAAACTAAATGCATGCTTTTCAACCGATCGCTGCCCGCCCGACTAGCATCACTACTCTGGACGGTTCTGACTTAGAATATGTGGACAACTACAAATGCCTAGGTGTTTGGCTAGACTGTAAACTCTCCTTCCAGACTCACATTAAGCATCTCCAATCCAAAATTAAATTGATAATCGTCTTCATATTTTGCAACAAAGCATCCTTCACTCACCGCCAAACATACCCTCGTAAAACTGACAATCCTCTGATCCTTGACTTCGGCGATGACAAAATAGCCTCCAACACTCTCCTCAGCAAACTGGATGCAGTCTATCACAGTGCCATCCGTTTTGTCACCAAAGCCCCATAAACCACCCACCACTGCAACCTGTATGCTCTCGTCGCCAGACCAACTAGCTCTGTAAGTCTTTGCTAGGTAAAGCTCTGCCTTATCTCAGCTCACTGGTCACGATAACAACACCCACCTGTAGCACGTGCTCCAGCAGGTATATCTCACTGGTCATCCCCATTGCCAACACTTCCTTTGGCCACCTTTCCTTCCAGTTCTCTGCTGCCAATGACTGGAACGAATTGCAAAAATCACTGAAGTTGGAGACTCATATCTCACTTACTAACTTTAAACATCAGCTATCTGAGCAGCTAACCGATCGCTGCAGCTGGACACTGCCCATCTGTAAATAGCACACCCATCCAATCTACCGATGTCATCCCCATATTGTTTTTATTTACTTTTTGCTCTTTTGCACACCAGTATTTCTACTTGCACATCATCATCTGCACATCTATCACTCCAGTGTTCATTTGCTAAATTGTAATTACTTCGCTACTCTGGCCTATTTATTGCCTTACCACCTCACGCCATTTGCACACACTGTATACAGACTTTTTTTCTATTGTGTTATTGACTGTATGTTTGTTTTCCATGTGTAACTCTGTGTTTGTCGCACTGCTTTGCTTTATCTTGGCCAGGTCGCAGTTGTAAATGAGAACTTGTTCTCAACTGGTCTACCTCGTTAAATAAAGATGAAATAATAAAAAATAAAAAAAATATTAAAAAATAAAACAATATTTTTGGTTACCACATGATTCCATATGTGTTATTTCAGACTTTTGATGTCTTCACTATTATTCTACAATGTAGAAAATAGTAAATATAAAGAAAAGCCCTGGAATGAGTAGGTGTGTCAAGTTTTGACTGGTACTGTATATATACTTACGGTAACAAGTCTTGTCTTTGCAGTAGTCTTATAGATTCTACAGAGTATGTGAGTCAACCTCCAGGTTTTGGTGGAACTTCACAGGTAAGTCTGACCCACTGTAATTTTCTGAGAGTCATACGCTGCATCCCAAATCTCCACCCTTCTAGTCATCATGGATTTAAATGCATAGGATTGGTGTAAGCATTGGATGGGGTGAGTTTTCACCATTGTTAAATCCATGCGACAAAGTGTGCAAGTTTACACTGGAGAAGGGTGGAAAATCGGAACGCAGCCATAGAGAACCATTGATTTTGTTTTTTCAGGTTCACGATTTGCAAATGTATGTGTTTAGTGTCTCATGTTTGATTTTAAGTCTTCTATTTCACCGTCAGGGGAAGAGACAAACATGGTACAACAGCACTCTGGCTTCTCGGAGAAAGAGGCTCACAGCACACTTTGAAGATCTGGAGCAATGCTACTTCTCTGACCGGATGACGCGGATAACAGGTAACCTAGGTTTCAGTAGAATTTGGATTATACAGCGCTACTTAAAAGGCTTCTCTGGAATGAGGTCCATATCTGGGTGAAGTCATGTCCTTGTATTCCAAAAGAAGAAGGTTGACAGCATCTCCCACAAATGACCACGACAACTTTTACTTGACTAAACTACATTATCTTGCAGAACATAATTTAGACTTGAGGTTCCTGCCAAGACATGAGGACAAATCCCATAATAAACAACTAAAACATTATTAATTTTCTAAGTGTGTTCTGGATTCAATATTTGTTTGTCTTGTTTTAGATGACACCAGGAACTTAAATCAACTGGATGATTTCATGGAGTGTCTCTCAAAGTTCACACGCTTCAACTCTGTGCGGCCGTTGGCGACCCTGTCTTATGCTAGTGATCTCTACAATGGCTCCAGTATTGTCTCTAGGTAATTTCAACTGTCAAACACAAAACCTTTTGATGGCTTAGCATATTAGTTACTGTCATAGGGCCAGTTTCCCAGACCTTGACTAAGCCTAGTCCTGGAATAAATCAAATCAAATGTTATTTGTCACATGCGCTGAATTCAACAGGTGTAGACCTTAGTGATTACTTACAAGCCCTAACCAACAATGCAGTAAAAAAAATATATATATTTTTTTAAATAAATAAGAATAAGTAAAAGTAACAAATAATTAAAAAGCAGCAGTAAAATAACAATAGCGAGTCTATATACAGGGGGTACTGGTATAGAGTCAATGGGCGCGGACACCAGTTAGTCGGTGTAATATGTACATGTAGATAAAGTTGTTAAAATGACTATGCATAGATAATAACAGAGTAGCAGCACGTTAGATTCTCCCTTGAGCTTTCTTTTTCGTCTAGGTTTAATTAAGGTCAGAGAACCTGGCCCATTGAGTCCACCAGCTTTCTGATTCTACTCGTTAGATTTAGCTCCATCCTAATGGTTAGTATGTACTTTGACCTGCGGAGGGTGCTCTTGTATCACAATACATCTTCTATTTGCCACTGGAGTGTAGCAGAAGGTACTGCAATGTCGTTTGCTGCCTCTATCTCTATGGAAAAATTGCAATCTAATGGGAGACATGGTGTTTTCCCAGTTGGCGCCCCATTCCCTATATAGTGCAGGTCAAAAGTAGTGCACTGAACTATATAGGGAATAGGCTACCATGCTTTACAAATCATGAAGTATTGCTTTATTGCACCTACATTTGCCATTGTGTTACTCGTTTGATGTGACGTCTTATTGGCTATTGAGCTTGATGTTTTGCTCTCTCTGTCTCTGCAGTATTGAATTTGACCGTGACGGCGATTACTTTGCCATCGCCGGCGTCACCAAGAAAATCAAGGTGTTTGAATATGGTACTGTGATCCAGGATGCTGTGGACATTCATTACCCTGTCAATGAAATGACGTGCAACTCCAAAATCAGGTGCCCTTTAACCCCATTTTATCGTTGAGAATTACCAACTCTGTATTATAATAGAAACTATACGCTTAACAATTTGGGGTTTTGTTTTAAAAGCTGGCATAGATTTCCGTATGTTTTCTATATCTAGCACATTCAATAATCCTCCTAGAAACATGGAAGAACAGTTCTCGGCTCTTACATCCCCATGCATTTTGTATTTCAGCTGTATCAGCTGGAGCAGCTACCACAAGAATCTGTTGGCTAGCAGTGACTACGAGGGAACAGTCATCCTGTGGGATGGTTTCACTGGCCAAAGGTCAAAGGTCTATCAGGTATGCACCAGGGGCCTCCTTTATAACCACATTTCTGTAGAGCTGTAGGCAGAATGTTTTTATATTTCACAGTGACTTTTTCAAACTAAACATGCATGCTGCCTATAGCGAGTGCCTCTCCCCGCATCCTGCAAGATTGACTGTATATTGGAAACAATTTAAAAGTATGCTTCAGCCCATACTTCTATTCAAAGGATAAGTTGTTGTTCAATATTTTGTTTAACAATAGATTATTGTGTTTCTATCGGACAGTCACACTGTAGTCTCCCCATACTGTCAAGTATTTTAAATAAGCTACCGGTCTATTTCCTGTGTTGGCAGAATGTTACATTTTTTGCTGTAATTTATGTTGTATCTGGCAAAGGATTGTCCGTTTCTGAAAGAGACAATGATGGCAAATTGTTGTGGACCTGTCAGCAGAACATTTGAATTCAACAATGTCGTCAAAAATCTCATTCCAAAATCATCTGCATTAATATGGATTTGGTCCCCCCTTTACTGCTATGACAGCCTCCACTCTTCTGGGAAGGTTTTCTGCTAGAATGTGGAACATTGCTGCAGGGACTTGCTTACATTCAGCCATGAGCATTAGTGTGGTCGGGCACTAAATTTGTGCAATTAGGCCTGGCTCGCAGTCGGTTTTCTAATTCATCCCAAAGGAGTTCGATGTGTTTGAGGTCAGGGCTCTGTGCAGGCTAGTCAAGTTCTTCCACACCGATCTCAACAAACCATTTCTCTATGGACCTCGCTTTGTGCACGAGGGTAATGTAATGGCATAGGATGCCAAAAAAACAAATTGAAATTACTGTAGGCTACACACAGTAATAGTATCCATGCTATAAACCGCACTGCCTAGGGGATTACATACAGCAAAACTTGAAAATATACTGAACAAAAATATAAATGCTACATGCAGAGTTATTTTTTATAAGGAAATCAGTCAATTGGAATAAATTAATTTGGCACTAATTTATGGATTTCAAAAGATATGGGCAGGGACACAGCCATGGTGCCAGGCCCAGCCAGTCAGAATGAGTTTTTCCCCGATTTTAAAGGGCTTTATTACAGACAGAAATACTCTTAGGTTTCATCAGCTGTTCAGGTGGACAGTTCTCAGACATTCCTGCTAGTGAAGAAGCTGGATGTGGAGTTCATGAGCTGGCGTGATTACACGTGGTCTGTGTTGTGAGGCCGGTTGGACATGCTGCCAAATTCTCTAAAACAGCGTTAGACGATCTTGCTTCTGTTGCCTGTTTGAGTGTTTAATAGCCTACTGGTTCTGTGAGCACCAAGCCTCATGCAACAACAAAATGTTGGAGAAAGCAATTTCACACATTCAGCTGTTTTTTTAAATCTTTGCTATGCTGTGATAAAGGCCTTACAATTTATTTTCAGTTAGGACAGACTGGTATTACTTAAGTTATTTAGTGTTGTTTACACTGTTCCAAACAGGCAGAAAATGTATATTGTCATCTAACTGCACCTGTTTGTCACACACAATATACACGCAGCTCTCGTTCCTATACCCTCCTTTTTCTTGATCTCCATCTTGTTATTGCAATTATTATTATGATCATTATAATGATAAGTAATATTGTTATCATTAGTAGGTTTTGTATAGTAGCCTTGTATAACCATCAATCTGTAGGCCTCAGAGCGCGTCTTGTTAGGCTTAATACCGTAACTTACTTAGGCCTATATTTCAATACTTATATAGGCTACTGCATCAATCAATCTTTTATTATTCTTTTCATCACACAGCATACGAGACATTCATGCTTTGAAATGCAATCAAGCAAAATTAGCCTAAACAATAAATACACCTCAATTCACGAATGCATGCAACAGTTGTTAGTGTGCTGTAATAAAGGTTTTATCTTTTTTTTTTACAGACTCTATGTTTACACTGTTCCAAATAGTCCGGAAAAGTGATATTATCTAACAGCAACTGTTTGGCACACACAATACTCACGCAACGCTTGCTCCTCCTATACCCTACTAGTTTCTTGATCTCCAGTAGTTTCCACAACTAAGAAAAATGTCTTCCACAGATCTGACTTCCCCTTTCCCTCCTGAGCAACCAGTAAACATTTGCCAGTTTCGAGTTTTTTTTGCATGTCTTCCTCATCAATTTCGGGGAATAGGGATTTTTTTCCCCGATAACTGAACTTTTTAGTCAGAAGCAATTCAACTAAATGTCTGATTGTTGCAGCTTCAGCACAGGCAGCACAATAAACACTTGCTGTGGTGCCTTTTCGCTGCAGTAGGGAAGAGAGTGAGAACGTGCGCCAGTCACACAGGCACTCACTGTCATTTTTTTAAACACCGTGACCCATCGGGCTCTTGAGTCATTTGTGTGCTTAAAGCATCAGACAAGCTCAGTGCTTGTAGTTGTCAAACAATACCTGCAGGAATGTCCACCAGAGCTGTTGCCAGAGAATTGAATGTTAATTTACCAAAAGCCGCCGCCAACATAGTTTTAGATAATTTTGCAGTACATCCAACCGGCCTCACAACTGCAGACCACGTGTACCCACGCCAGCCCAGGAACTCCACATCCGGCTTCTTCAGCTGTGGGATCGTCTGAGGGGGTGCTGAAGCATATTTCTGTATGTAATAAATCCCTTTATGGAGAAAAACTCGTGCCGATTGGCTCGGCCTGGCTTCCCAGTGGGTGGGCCTATGCTGTGTGTACCATGTTGATGGCGCCTTTGCCCAGTCATGTGAAATCCGTAGATTCGGTCCTAATTCATTTATTTAAATTGACTGATTTCCATATATGAACTGTAACTCAGTCAAATCTTTGAAATTGTTGCATGTTGTGTTTTATATTTTTGTTCAGTATAGATTCCTGTGTGTAATTATTTTAGAATCCAGAAATAAAACGCACACACTTTTCGGTCTTCTCACTAACGACAAATGGCTGCTTCGTATTTTGTTTTATGATTTTTATTTTATTTAAACTTTATGTAACTAGGCAAGTCGGTTAAGAACAAATTTCTTATTTACAATGATGGCCTACCCCGGCCAAACCTGGTCGACGCTAGGCCAATTGTGCGCCACGCCCTATGGGACTCCCAATTACGGCCCGGATGTGATACCGCCTGGATTCGAACCAGGGACTGTAGTGACGCCTCTTGCACTGAGATGCAGTGCCTTAGACCGCTGCGCCACTCGGGAGCCCATGAATAAGCATGTCATATTCCTCATTTGCACAAAATACTTAGCCCTAATTGCCTGCTTGCCATAAAATTCTTGAACCACTAGAAGATGTGCGTACGCATGGTCTAATCTTTGCGTGGAGGAAAGGCCATTCTCCCGTCAAGTTTTTATAAATGTCAACTATTGTGGGAACTGATACACACACATTTTGGTGTATATTTTGTACGTATGCATGGTTTATAAATGTTTCCCCTGGCGCACTCATTTCCCGAGGTTCCCCACTTTCAAATACCACTGCTCCAATACAATGGAACAGACCACAGCTGTGTATATTGTTGCTGCTAATGCCCCCTATACCCAGAAGCTTTTACCTTTTGTTTGGTTGTTTAGACACTACAGTATATCCATTACTAAATGGAAACGTCCACTTTGCAGATGTATTAAATACATATTTCATGCACTCTGTCTTGAAAGTAAACCATTGCTAAAATATACACTGTTCTCCTGGGCTAGTGAGATTCTTTGGGGGTAGAATGATCTGTAGATTTGAAATCTCTTCCGTTATAGAAGTCAGTTATGTTTGTTTCACACCTGTGATGTTCCTTCAGGAGCATGAGAAAAGGTGTTGGAGTGTCGATTTCAACCTCATGGATCCCAAGCTTCTAGCTTCTGGTTCTGATGATGCAAAAGGTAATGTTGAAACAATGCAATCGTTTGTTTGCACTTCTCCCTGTGTCCTAATCAACAAGATGCCTGCTGGATTTAAAGTGAACATAGTGCTAGTTTCAACATCTTTGTTGTTTTGTTATTGATCTAGGATTGCATATGGTTTTTGTTTTATCTTTCAGTGAAGTTATGGTCTACCAACCTTGACAATTCAGTTGCCAGCATCGAGGCCAAAGCAAATGTGTGCTGTGTAAAGTTCAGTCCAACGTCGAGGTATCATCTTGCTTTTGGTTGTGCAGGTAGGTTCATCTGTGACGCTACAATGCTTTCGGAAAGTATTCAGACCCCTTGACTATTTCCACATTTTGTTAGTCTTATTCTAAAATGGATTAAATAAAATAAATCCTCATCAATCTACACACAATACCCCATAATGACAAAGTGGTAACAGCTTTTTAGAAATGTTTCCACATTTAGTAAAAATAAAAAGCAGAACTACCTTATTTACATAAGTAGTCAGACCCTTTGCTATGAGAATAGAAATTGAGCTCAGCTGCATCCTGTTTCCATTGATTATACAACTTGACTGGAGTCCACCTGTGATAAATTAAATTGATTGGACATGATTTGGAAAGTGGCACACCTGTTTATATAAGGTCCCACAGTTGACAGTGTATGTCAGAGCAAAAACCAAGCCATGAGGTGGAAGGAATTGTCCGTAGAACTCCGAGACAGGATTGTGTCGAGGTACAGATCTGGGGAAGGGTACCAAAACATTTCTGCAGCATTGAAGGTCCCCAAGAACACAATAGCCTCCATCATTCTTAAATGGAAGAAGTTGTATTTAATTATCTTTTTCTCCACAATTTTGTGATATGCAATTGGTAGTTACTCGGGAGAGGCAAAGGTCGACAGCCGTCCGTCCTCTGAAACACGACCCTGCCAAGCCGCACGGCTTATTGACACACTGCTTGCTTAACCCGGAAGCAAGCCGCATCAATGTGTCAGAGGAAACACCATCCAACTGGTGACCTAAGTCAGTGTGCATGTGCCCGGCCTGCCACAAGGAGTCGCAAAAGCGCGATGAGACAAGGACATCCCAGCCGGCCAAATCCTCCTCAAACCCGGATGATGCTGGGTCAATTGTGCGCTGCCTTATGGGTCTCCCAGTCGCAGCCGGCTGAGACAGCCCGTGATCGATCAAGTGCCTTAGACCGCCGCGTCACTCAGGAAGCTCTAAATGGAAGAGGTTTTGGACTTCCTAGATCAGACCACCCGGCCAAACTGAGCAATCGGGTGAGAAAGGCCTTGGTCAGGGAGGTGACCAACACCACAATGGTCACTCTGACAGAGCTCCAGTGGTTAGTGTTGGGCCAGTAACCGAAAAGTTGCTGGATCGACTCCCGAGTTGTTCTGCCTCTGAGCAAGGCAGTTAACCCACTGTTCCCGGGTGCCGAAGACGTGGGTGTCGATTATGGCAGACCTCTGCACCTCTCTGATTCAGAGGGGTTGGTTTAAATGTGGAAGACACATTTCAGTTGAATGCATTCAAATCAAATGTATTTATATAGCCCTTTGTACATCAGCTAATATCTCAAAGTGCTGTACAGAAACCCAGCCTAAAACCCCAAACAGCAAGCAATGCAGGTGTAGAAGCACGGTGGCTAGGAAAAACTCCCTAGAAAGGCCAAAACCTAGGAAGAAACCTAGAGGAACCAGGCTATGAGGGGTGGCCAGTCCTCTTCTGGCTGTGCCGGGTGGAGATTATAACAGAACATGGCCAAGATGTTCAAATGTTCATAAATGACCAGCATGGTCAAATAATAATAATCACAGTAGTTATCGAGGGTGTAGCAAGTCAGCACCTCAGGAGTAAATGTCAGTTGGCTTTTCATAGCCGATCATTAAGAGTATCTCTACCGCTCCTGCGGTCTCTAGAGAGTTGAAAACAGCAGGTCTGGGACAGGTAGCACATCCGGTGGAGAGGTCAGGGTTCCATAGCCGCAGGCAGAACAGTTGAAACTGGAACAGCAGCAAGGCCAGGTGGACTGGGGACAGCAAGGAGTCATCATGCCAGGTAGTCCTGACGCATGGTCCTATGGCTCAGGTCCTCCGAGAGAGAGAGAGAAATAGAGAGAGAGAGAAGGAGAGAATTAGAGAGAGCATACTTAAATTCACACAGGACACCGGATAAGACAGGAGAAGTACTCCAGATATAACAAACTGACCCTAGCCCCCCGACACATAAACTACTGCAGCATAAATACTGGAGGCTGAGACAGGAGGGGTTAGACACTGTGGCCCCATCCGATGATACCCCCGGACAGGGCCAAACAGGAAGGATATAACCCCACCCACTTTGCCAAAGCACAGCCCCCACACCACTAGAGGGATATCTTCAACCACCAACTTACAATCCTGAGACAAGGCCGAGTATAGCCCACAAAGATCTCCGCCACGGCACTAACAAGGGGGGGTGCCAACCCAGAATGCATTCAGTTGTACAACTGACTAGGTATCCCCCTTTCCTCTGTGGAGATGGGAGAACCTGCCAGAAGGACAACCATCTCTGCAACACTCCACCAATCAGGCCTTTATGATAGACTGGCCAGATGGAAGCCACTCCTCAGTAAAAGGCACATGACAGCCCGCTTGGAGATTGCCACCAGGCACCTAAAGGACTTCCAAACCATGAGAAACAAGATTATCTGGTCTGAAAAAAACAAGATTGAAGTGTCACGTCTGGAGGAAACCTGGCACCATCCCTACGGTGAATCATGGTGGTGGCAGCATCATGCTGTTTGAATGTTTTTCAGCGGCAAGGACTGGGAGACTAGTCAGGATCAAGGAAAACATTTACGGAGCAAAGTACAGAGTGATCTTTGAAGAAAACCTGCTCCGGAGTGCTCAGGACCTCAGACCGGGGCGAAGGTTCACCTTCCAACAAGACAACGACCCAAAGCACACCACCTAGACAACGCAGGAGTGGCTTCGAGACAAGCCTCTGAATGTCCTTGAGTGGCCCAGCCAGAGACCGGACTTGAATCCGATCCAACATCCCTGGAGAGAACTGAAAATAGCTGTGCAGCGATGCTCCCCACCCAACCTGACAGAGCTTGAGAGGCTCTGCAGAGAAGAATGGGAGAAACTCCCCAAATACAGGTGTGCCAAGCTTGTAGCTACATACCCAAGAAGACTGGCAGCGATTACAGCATCGAAAGGTGCTTCTACGAACTACTGAGTTGAGGGTCTGAATACTTATGTAAATGTGATATTTCAGTTTGGTTTTTTTTGCGAACATTCCTAAAACCTTATTTTTCACTTTGTCATTGTGGGGTATTGTGTGTAGATTCATGAGGAAAATAAATAAAGTTGTAACCTAGCAAAATGTGAAGTCAAGGGGTCTGAATACTTCCCCGAATGGGTGATTCTCACAATCTTGGTTTCTTTGATTTCAAACATGAAATCTTTAAAAATACTTGCATCAACAAATTTCCTTTTTAGACATTAATAACAAGGTCTGAAGTGTTTGTGAGCATTAATTTATAAACATTTACTGACAATTTAACACCTTTTGAACATATTTTCCCGAAACAAGTCTTTTAAAAATCTCATTAAGGCAATGGTTTGAAAACCACAAGACCATTAGGAAAGGTAATACATTAAAAAAAATATTAAGTCATGCACAGTTACTTGAAACTCTGAAATAATATATATTTTTTAATTACATTTTTTATTTGATTTTGACTGATTTCTCTCATTACCGCAACACCTTCTGCAATCTACAACCTAATATTTTTGATATTTCATTGAAACCTGACATATTTTCAAAATGTGGCAAGCCTGAAGAACATAACGTAGATAATCTGCACATGCAGTTAAAAGCAAACTACTATTTTTCCATTCATTAAATTAACACCTGTTGCAGTAATGATACATAGGTTTCGAAAATGGGGTTGATGATTTCGATAATGATAATAAGTATACTAAGACAGAGGTATGGTTAAAAACATTATACAATTTGATGTAGAAAATAAATTAGATAATATTGGCACAATCATGGATTCAAGTTCAATCAATTTCATTTTGCAGTGCTTCAAAGTACAGAACAAACAATACAGTGCCTTGCAAAAGTATTCACCCCCTTGGTATTTTTGCTACTTTGGTGCATTACAATCTGTAATTTAAATTGGTTTTTATTTGGATTTCTTGTAATGGACATTGACAAAATAGTCCAAATTGGTGAAGTGAAATGAAAGAAATTACTTGTTTTAAAACGGAAAAATGTAAAACGGAAAAGTGGTGCGTGCATATGTATTAACCCCTTTTGCTATGAAGCCCCTAAATAAGATCTGTTGCAACCAATTACCTTCAGAAGTCTTAGATTGCACACAGGTGGACTGTATTTAACTAAGTGTCACGTGATCTGTCACATGATCTCAGTATACAGTTGAAGTCGGAAGTTTACGTACACTTATGTTGGAGTGATTAAAACTTGTTTTTCAACCACTCCACAAATTTCTTGTTAACTAACTATAGTTTGGGCAAGTCGGTTAGAACATCTACTTTGTGCATGACACAAGTAATTTTTCCAACAATTGTTTACAGACAGATTATTTCACTTATAATTCACTGTATCACAATTCCAGTGGGTCAGAAGTTTACATACACTAAGTTGACGGCGCCTTTAAACAGCTTGGAAAATTCCAGAAAATTGTGTCATGGGTTTAGAAGCTTCTGATAGGCTAATTGACATAATTTGAGTCAATTGGAGGTGTACATGTGGATGTATTTCAAGGCCTAACTTCAAACGCTGTGCCTCTTTGCTTGACATCATGGGAAAATCAAAAAAAATCAGCCAAGACCTCAGAAAAAGATTGTAGATCTCCACAAGTCTGATTCATCCTTGGGAGAAATTTCCAAACGCCTGAAGGTACCACGTTCATCTGTACAAACAATAGTATGCAAGTATAACACCATGGGACCGCGCAGCCATCATACCGCTGAGGAAGGAGACACGTTCTGTCTCCTAGAGATGAACGTGCTTTTGTGCGAAAAGTGCAAATCAATCCTAAAACAACAGCAAAGGACCTTGTGAAGATGCTGGAGGAAACAGGTACAAAAGTGTGTGTGTGTGTGTAATATATATATATATATATATATATGTGTGTGTGTGTATACTTTTTCTACATTTTCCTACTTTACAGACTCAAATGGATTTAAGAAAATGTTTCCTCCGCAACACACACACACACACACACACACACACACACACACACACACACACACAATACCCAATAATGACAAAGCAAAGACAGGTTGAGAAATGTTTTGCAAATTTATAAAATAATAATTTATTATTATGAGACTCAAAATTGGTGCATCCTATATACACAGTAAAACAAGTCCTATATTGATATAACCTGAAAGGCTGCTCAGCAAGGAAGAAGCCACTGCTCCAAAACCGCCATAAAAAAGCCAGACTACGGTTTGCAACCCACATGGTGACAAAGATCAGACTTTTTGGAGAAATGTCCTCTGGTCTGATGAAACAAAAATAGAACTGTTTGGCCATAATGACCATCGTTATGTTTGGAGAAAAAAGGGGGAGGCTTTCAAGCCAAAGAACACCGTCCCAACCGTGAAGCACGGGGGTGGCAACATCACGTTGTGTGGGTGCTTTGCTGCAGGAGGGACTGGTGCACTTCACAAAATAGATGGCATCATGAGGTAGGAAATGTATGTAGATATATTGAAGCAACATCTCAAGACATCAGTCAGGAAGTTAAATCCTGGTCGCAAAGGGGTCTTCCAAATGGACAATGACCCCAAGCATACTTCCAAAGTTGTGGCAAAATGGCTTAAGGACAACAAAGTGAATGTATTGGAGTGGCCATCGCAAAGCCTTGACCTCAATCCCATAGAAAATTTGAGGGCAGAACTGAAAAACCTGTGCGAGCAAGGAGGCCTACAAACCTGCCTCAGTTACACCAGCTCTGTCAGGAGGAATGGGCAAAAATTCACCCAACTTATTGTTTAAGCTTGTGGAATGCTACCCAAAACCTTTGACCCAAGTTAAACAATTTTGAGGCAATGCTACCAAATACTAATTGAGTGCATGTACACTTCTGACCCACTGGGAATGTGATGAAAGAAATTTAAAGCTGAAATAAATCATTCTCTACTATTATTCTGACATTTAACATTCTTAAAATAAGGTGGTGATCTTAACTGGCCTAAGACGAGGTGTTTTTTACTAGGATTAAATGTCAGGAATTGTGAAAAACTGAGTTTAAATGTATTTGGCTAAGGTGTATGTAAACTTCTGACTTCAACTGTATATACACCTGTTCTGAAAGGCCCCAGAGTCTACCATACCACCAAGCAAGGGGCACCACCAAGCAAGCGGCACTATGAAGACCAAGGAACTCTCCAAACAGGTCAGGGACAAAGTTGTGAAGTACAGATCAGGGTTGGATTATTAAAAAAATATCAGGAACTTTGAATATCCAATGGAGCACCATTTTAAATCCGTTATTAAAAAATGGATAGAATATGGCACCCCAACAAACCTGCCAAGAGAGGGCCGCCCACCAAAACTCACGGACTAGGCAAGGAGGGCATTAATCAGAGGCAACAAAGAGACCAAAGATAACCCTGAAGGAGCTGCAAAGCTCCACAGCGGAGATTGGAGTATCTGTCCATAGGACCACTTTAAGCTGTACACTCCACAGAGCTGGGCTTTACTGGAAGAGTGTCTAGAAAAAAGCCATTGCTTAAATTTAAAAAAAATAAGCAAACACGTTTGGTGTTCGCCAAAAGGCATGTGGGAGACTCCCAAAACATATAGATGAAGGTACTCTGGTTAGATGAGACTAAAATTTAGCATTTTGGCCATCAAGGAAAACGCTATGTCTGGCGCAAACCCAACACCTCTAATCACCCCGAGAACGCCATCTCCACAGTGAAGCATGGAGGTGGCAGAATCATGCTGTGGGTATGTTTTTAATTGACAGGGACTGGGAAACTGGTCAGAATTTGAAGGAATGCTGGATGGCGCTAAATACAGGGAAATTCTTGAGGAAACCTGTTTCAATCTTCAAGAGATTTGAGACTGGGTCGGAGGTTCACCTTCCAGCACGACAGTGACCCTAAACATACTGCTAAAGCAACACAAGTGATTTAAGGGGAAATTTTTAAATGTCTTGGAATGGCCTAGTCAAGCCCAGACCTCAATCCAGTTGAGAATCTGTGGTATAACTTAAAGATTGCTGTACACCATCGGAACCCATCCAACTTGAAGGAGCTGTAGCAGTTTTGCCTTGAAAAGTGGGCAAAAATCCCAGTGGCTAGATGTTCCAAGCTTATAGAGACATACCCCAAGAGACTTGCAGCTGTAATTGCTGCAAAAGGTGGCTCTACAAAGTATTGACTTTGGGTGGGTGAATAGTTATGCACACTCAAGTTTTCCATTTTTTTGTCTTATTTCTTGTTTGTGTCACAATAAAAAATATTTTGCATCTTCAAAGTGGTAGGCATGTTGTGTTAATCAAATTATACGAACTCCCCAAAAATATATTATAATTCCAGGTTGTAAGGCAACAAAATAGGAAAAATGCCAAGGGGGTGAATACTTTCGCAAGCCACTGTAGTCTAAAATCAGAGAACACACAAAAACAACACATACATAAACATTAGAATAGCACGTCATCATCACTACACACACTGGCCTGTGAAGTGTCTCTTGGGGATGATATTTCTGTGACCCCAAGCTGATGGAGCGTCTTTATCTTCAAGCCAAAGTTTTAATGCGAGCACATGTTTCTCTGTCTGTGAATCTTCGCTGGCCAATCCAAAATGGCTTAAGTTTAAATAAATAAGGCTTGGAAAGGTTGTGCCTTGACAGACAATCTTCTATGAAGATATTCCGTAAGAGAGCCGTAACGGACACTATCTGGCCCTTTTTTTCAAATTTTGATGAAGGAAGTGGCTAACAAGTTCGCATTAGTCTTCTCTGGCTGTTATTGGGTGATGTTCTCTGACCTCTCTTAGTAGTTTTCTTCTGGACCTCTCTGCCTTCTATGTTGACAATTACCTGCTTCCTCTTGGCCATCATCTCAATTATTTTCAGTCTTTTCTTTACGTTGACCATCTCTTTGGTCGTCTCCAGCAGCTTCTTTTCTGTGT